>NW_009258198.1:3000000-3445093 GCF_000320585.1 Heterobasidion irregulare TC 32-1 | reverse complement strand
GTACCAGAGGCCGGGGGAGAGGTCGTCGTAAGAGACGACGAGGTCAGTTGTGAGGCGACAGTAGACGACATGGGGAGGTCAGTGGTGAAAATCAAAGCAGGTCGTGAGACAGCAGGCTAATAATACAGCAGCAAGGGTGCGCCGTCGTCGTCGCGGACGGCGGTGTGCGTTAGGAACGTCGTCGGGGAGTCGTAGAAGAGGACAAGGAGATGCGAGAAACGGGTCGGGGTGGGTGAGGATTTATAAATGGCCTGGAGTCCGGTCATCGCACGGACAATGGTGGGTGTGCGCCGAGCTCGCTGTCGAACACGCCGAGCTCACCATGTCCGAGAGAAGCACGGATACGTCGCAGACAGCGTTCAGCAGCCGCAAGGCGCCGCCGGTCGTTACGATATTCTTGAGGGCAAGGATGCAGCCCTGCAATCTGGCAGGGTCGTAGCGAGCATGGTGAGTGCGAGTGGGCGTATTTTGGCGCCGGCACTGGTCGCATGGGCGGCAATTTTGTGCGTGGAGGAGCCCGTCGCGGACGGGGGGCGGGCGTGGAGGTCTGCTCTCGGGTGCGGCGCGCATGGGGACTGGGGAACGTGGAAGGCTCCGAGCGCGCTAAATGTATGCAATGAGGTGATTTTATTGTACGTTGTCGGACGAATCCGATGGCTATATGATCAGGACTTCGGATATGTGCTCCTAGCTTGCGTGCTTGAACAGCTGATGTGACCTGTGCGAGACTAGGAGTGTCGTCGAGGTCAGTGATGATGGACCGGGCAGGTAGTGGGGGAGAAGCTAAGGTAGTTGGGCAGCTGGGCTGTCGGTAGACTGATATCAAGGAGCTATCTGTGGAGGCACTGTCCCAGCAGGATGTGCGCGCGGAGGGACTGGTGGGAAGAGAGACAACGGCGCACCTTCATGACGCTCGTCCTGCTCAGCGAGTGTGCATGCGTCATGGACGGACATCCTCGTCGTCCATGCCCACCCTCTTCCTAGCCCATCTCTCTGCCGCTACCGCTGTTTCCTCTTGCTCTTGCTCTGCCGCCAGCGAGTTAGACTAGGTCGAGGGCGGGATGGTTGACGAAAGAGAGGTCGGGCGTGCGCGGGGTGGAGTGTGAGGCCTCGGCGATGAGGCAGGACGATGAGGCAGGACGATGGAGGAGTGAATGACGGTCGACAAGAGGAGGGGCCGAGAGGTCGTGCGTGCATGAGGGGCTGGAAAGAGATGTGTGGACGCAGATGTTGGTCGCAGGCGAAGATAAATGCGCGGGCCCAAGTGGTCGAGGGGGTTAAAGGCACTCGGCGGCGGGCGGGTGTGTGCTAGAGGAGACGGGTGTGGGATCGACAGGACGCGTGCGGGTGGATGTGGATCGCAGGCGAAGGCGGGTGCGTGGCGTTGAGGGGTCGCATGTGCACGCATCAGAGGCGGGATTGACTATCGAGGAGGTCGAGTGAGCGAGCGGGCATGGCATCGAGGAGGCCGCAGAGACTGCGAGCAAAGGGCGGGCCGAAAGGACGAGAGCGGGTTATACGGACCTTGATAATGCTCTACCTTTGTCTTCCTAGCTCATCTATCTACTACCTCACCCTCCTCGTCGACGCACTGAAGCGTGCGTGGCATTCTCTTGGCGATGATTTGTGCGCGTGCGCTGAGCACAAGTGCGGCGAGAGCGGGGCAGCGTGGAGGGTCCAGGCGACGCACGAGCATGGGCTGGAGGCGATAAACGGGAGGGTACTGAGTGGCGCAGGTGTGTAACGTGGAGAGAAAGACACGCGTGCGCACATGGGCTCGAAGGCAGGAGCGTGAATGTCAACATCAACGGTGTAGAGATTCGAGGGTACTAAGTATGCGACGGGCGTGGGCTCAAGAAGATGGGCGTGGGCTCGAGGGGACGAGGGAACGTACGCACGCGGCTTCGGGTCTGGGACTTCTGGACGAGCGACTCAGGCGAGGAAAACTTCGACTTCAACATGGAGATGGTGCTTTGCGCGGCAACCTGTCGAGCGTGGAGCTTGCGCGAGGGCTCCAGCAGAGATTCGAGCCAGGAGGCAATAGCATTAATACGCTCCTCAGACATGGAAAGCGTTAAAGGCTGAACCGCTTAGAGTTGAACAGCCTGGAATTCTGACGCGTGTATACATCGTTAATCTCCGCACTAATTCTCATGCCTGCTTAGCAACGCAAAGAGAACTAAGCCACAGTCTAAGTGCTCAGCAAATTTAGTGGAACATCAGGCGAGTTTGCTAGTGCAGTTGCACGGGATCCACATGCGCACGCAGCCGCTCATCCAGAGCGTGATATCTGCGTCGCGCTCGAGCATCCAGCTTGCCACTAGGCACTGCGCAGTCGGTTATGCGACTGGAAAAGGGCGGAGGACGGCGGCGGGGGCATGATCACGGGCAGAGACAACTCGCCGTATCACTGCGAGGACGCGGACGTGCTGAGCAGCCGAAAGAACTTAGCGTTGGAGCGGTCGTTCGACAGCGGCACTGGACTTGCGAGGTGTGCAGTCAGCGGTAGGCCGACAACGAGCGTGGCTTCCAGATGGACGACGAGAAGACAGATGGAGAGATGAGCATGGGCATAGAGATGGGGACAGGGATGGGAATGACAGAGAACACGCTTCCGAGCTCGACGTCGAAAATGCCGCCACGCGGAGTCAACCCTGTCCGAGGTTGCATCGTGGGAGTGTCGCGCATGGCTTGGACCTCACTGAGCTTGTTCGTGTAGTCGCTGAGCTCGCGCAGGATGTCGTTCCCCTGCTGCGCCGACGCGGGTGGGAGGTTGTTGTGGCAGACGGCGACGATACTGCACACGATCTTGATGATCTGCGTGAGGTTCTCGTTGAGCGTCGGCGAAGGCGTCAGGGAGCGGCCACCGGACAGAACGCTCTGGATGGCGTAGACGCTCGAAACGGTCTGCGCCTTGAGGTAGGGCTGCGAAAAAGCGTGAGTGCGGGGGTGAACGACGCACGATACGAATTTTACCTTGAGCTCCATCCAAGCGTCCTCGGAGCCCTCCGCGACCTCCGAGTCGTTGCTGAGCACGCCCGTTGTGCTCCCCGTGGGCATCTAACCAAAAATCGGCAGCGGCGAGCGGCCCGCGGAGCTCGAGCACTCCGACAACGCTTTGCGGAAGCGGCCATCGCCCGACGAGCGCCCTGAGAATGGCAGACGCCTCGACGGCGACTCGGCCGAGTAGGGCGGCTGCTGGCTGAGCAGATTGGGCTGCAGCGGGTAGTGGGCCTCCTCTGGACGGTCCACGCGCCTGTTCGAGGCCGACGACGAGCTCGCGCGCCGCACAGGCACCGCCGGCTTTGCCTCCTCGACCGAGTACAGGGTGGGCGAGGACTCGTTCGATGCTGATGCCGGGGCGGGCGTGTACTGCTCTAGCTCCTGTTTGGTCGCCCTGCGGATGGACACCACGCGCTCGATCTCAGTTACCACAGCCAAGACGTGGCTCGCGGCGTGCGCCCCTAATCAACTAACTACCCTCCAAAAATGAACCACACAATGCATGTCGTCGCATGAGCACTTATCACGAGCACAAAGGGCTGCGAACGTACCTTCAAGAGGAACCGCCGCCCCGCACATCGTGCACATCTGCTCCCGCACCTCTCAACAGTTTGTGTAGACCAACCAACATAGGCGGAACCCATGTGCCCACATCGGCTCTCACGCGGGCGCGCCGACCACGACTTCGGAATGTGCGATGACGGCCCTCAGGACGGAGAATATCGAGAGATCGAGAGCGTGCTCGTGGAGGCTGTATAAGCGGCGAGGAGGGTGTCCGTGCTGGCAGTGCTAAGGTAGGCAGTCAAAGATTTGGTGATAATGTTGATAAGGTAGAGGCGGCGGAATCCTACTTAGACAGAAAGACGCCGCGCGACTGGGGAGTGACGGTGGATGCGTTGAAGCAGTGTTTGAGGGAGGAATATAAGAATCGCCTGCACTGATACATGTTCTTGTCTGGCGGGTCCGCGACATCGCGCGCCCATAGTGTCTTCAGCGTGCGGTTCTGCGAGACGTCGCGTCCAAAGCCCACACTCGCAATAACCTGACCGAAGCGCGTCGCCGGGGGGAGTGAGACGAGGCGGGTGTCGAAGAGTAAGAGTGCAAGGAACACAAGGAGAGGAGGAATAGGACGTGGCTGACATGACGAGCCTCGCTGCAGCTGGAGAGGCTCATCATGTCAGCCATGTATTGGCAGGGCTGAGTCCTGATACGCGGCTGACATGACGAGCCTCTCCAGCCGCAGCGACGCTCGTCATGTCAGGCATGTATCGGGACTCATCCCTGTCAATACACGGCTGACATGACGAGCCTCTCCAGCCGCAGTGAGGCTCGTCATGTCAGCCACGTATCAAGACTCAGCCAAGCTGATACGCGGCTGACATGACGAGCCTCTCTAGTGGCAGTGAGGCTCGTCATGTCAGCCGTGTATCAAGACTCAGCCAAGCTGATACGCGGCTGACATGACGAGCCTCTCCAGCCGCAGCGAGGCTCGTCATGTCAGGCGTGTATCAGGACTCATCCCTGTCAATACGCGGCTGACATGACGAGCCTCTCCAGCCGCAGTGAGGCTCGTCATGTCAGCCACGTATCAGGACTCAGCCCTGCCAATACACGGCTGACATGACGAGCCTCTCCAGCCGCAGACAGGCTCGTCATGTCAGCCGTGTATTGGCATGGGTGGCTTCTTCACCTCTTAATGGCCTTTTTAGCCCTGCCATACCCCTGTCCTACCCTGAACCTTCTAGCTTTTCAGGTTAGAATCAAGACTCAGCCAAGCTGATACGCGCCTGACATGACGAGCCTCTCCAGCCGCAGTGAGGCTCGTCATGTCAGCCACGTATCAGGACTCAGCCCTGCCAATACGCGGCTGACATGACGAGCCTCTTCAGCCACGGACAGGCTCGTCATGTCAGCCGTGTACTGGCATGGGTGGCTTCTTCACCTCTTAATGGCCTCTTTAGCCCTGCCATACCCCTGTCCTACCCTGAACCTTCTAGCTTTTCAGGTTAGAATATCAAGGGGATGAGAGCAGGATTGATGTCAATATCGAGGTCAAGGGGTACTGGGAACTGGGAGTCAACACTACAACACGCTGTCAGCAATGTGTGGACGCGACACGACGTTGTAGTGTGCTTGATCACGAGACGTTGAAGGACTGTCGAAGGGCACTGTGTGCCGACACAGTCGGAGGGAAAACTCCAACTGTGTCCGACACAGTCGGACTGTGTGCCGACACAGTCGGACTGTGTGGCGCGACAATCAACGGACTGTGTGCGGCACGGCCGGACTGTGTGGCGCAGATTCACCGCCAAATCTCGGACCGTCACCGAGAATCCGGACTGTGTGGCGCTAAACTAGCGCCAAAATCCGGACTGTGTGCGGTCTCGGCCGGACTGTGTGGCGCAACAGAGAGACTGTGCGTGGTGTGACAACAGTGTGACAACAGTGCGCCCGCAATCTCCCGACTGTGTGCCGCCCTTTCCCGATGCTGACTAAACTGTGTCTCCGGGTTGCAGAATACCCTCAACATCACAAACAATTACATATCTCTCGATCCCCTCATCCAAATAATAAAATTAGGGTATAATTTGAAAGGTAGTGTATGTGTGGGCATTTTATTAGTTCTGCAATAGAAATAAAAGGATAATTGTGGACTGGAGACTCGGTTTTTTGAGGTTTTCCCTCAATTCTGTATTTTGTCTGTAACATCTTCAGTTTTCCATGTCTACTAATGAAAATATTAGGGTACCATTACAACTACATTTTAAGCCTACTGAATCAGACAGAATGTTGTGCAACTTCAGATTTGGTTCCCAAAACCCAGACTGTGCTTCACACAGTCTGGTTTTAGGGGGTAGACTGTTTAAATCCATATCTATTGAACCCCTGATTCAATCTCACTGCTTCTGGGCCTCAAAGTTGAAGCAGGGTATGAAGATTACAGAAAAGATTTTTTTGTATTTATAGTTGCATTTAATTGGCAACACAGTAGTTTCGGATATCGGTGGACTCAAAAGTGTCGGTAATACTACTAGGAGCCGCTGACACGTGCATATGGTAGTTCCGCGCGTTTTTTGTCTTTTCATTGTTTTACTTGCTCATCTATTCAATAGTCGCTTGCCTACCCACTCATGCTTGTGTATGTAATCTGAATAGTATAGTTGCAGGTGCTCGTACTTAGAGCGCCAGCGAGCGCGCGAGGACAACACAAACGCGAGTCGCGCCAAGTCGTGCAGGTCACATGATAAGAAATAAAATGTTTGCGACGGAAAAAACAATTTAAAAAGAAAGAACAGGCGAAAGAAACACAAAGGACTGAAGAAACCGGAACATTGTGCTCAGTTTGTTGGAATTCTGGGGTTTGTTGGAAGTGTTTGACAGCTCAATATCTTTTTTCCTACCTGCTCAGACCTGGTGTTATGTCCGTAGGAAGTTTCTGACCTCGTCCTACCAGCCGTGGGGGGATTCTCACTGGGCTTCATGTCTACATCGAGAGCTTGCTTCCCGAAGATCAATATCAACGAGAGCATGTGTCTGTAAGAGATTCGTACAGCGGTTCCGAGTTGCACAATATCACGCCACCAGAATTAGCATCAAACTACAAACCACCACGTCATATAATAGGTTAGTTAAGTATCAAGCAGAGGGGGGCACCGGTACATCCTGTACACGAGCTACAAACGCACGACATCCATCACTTCACTAGCGAGGCGTGTCACTCGAGTGAGCACTATAAAGAATAAATGAGTGTATGTAAAAGAGAGAGAAGCGGCCTAGGCGCGCGTGTAGCAAAAACAACCAGTGGTAGAGGGGAATGGTATATCAATAGAAGGACCGTCGAGGACGCTAAAGGGCAGAAAGACACGGAGGCCGAAGCGCCACCGAGAACAGGATGACGCCGCGTAATACAAGTAAAGCCACCGAGACCAGTTATGCAGACAGCAGAGCACATGAACCGCACAGGCAAGCAGCGAGGCCATGTGCACGATACACGGTCAAGAAGGCCATCATAAAAAAAGAAGCAAGGCAGCAGAGGAGGAGGATACATAGTCCGGGATGATAGCGACACACGTAAAACATCAGCAGTCCGATAGAGGGAACGATAAAAATTGATATCGAACAGGCTATACTGGTCATTCACATCATCATCATGGCGAATCCATTGCCATTGCCGCCGCCGCCGCCGCCGCCAGTGATCGAGATGGGAGATGTGGCCATAGGACCCATCTCGTCCCGAGCCCAATTGGGAATAGCACCAGTGTTGATCCTCTTGGGAACCCCATAGCCGTCGGCGCCCTGGCCACCACCGTTCGATAAGAGACTCGGCATATCATAGCTTCCCGAAGGTGAAGTGACGTGACGGGAGTGCGGAGGCGAATCAAAGCCACTCCCGGCACCCATGCTACCACTCCTCTCTCTCCTGCCCATGTGAGCAGATCCAACGGACGATGCATCCTCGTTGTCGACAGGACTGCCGAACATGTGCATTTGTTGTTGCTGTCTCATGCTGGCGAAATACGCTGCGTTCCCAAAGTTGGGACCCGCAGACGACGGACCGTGGGAGCTGGGAGGTGGCGTGAACAAGTGGTTTCCACCGAACTGCTGTTGCTGCTGCTGCAACTGCTGGGCCGCGAACAGTTGGTTGTTCCACGCGGACACCTTGTCGTCGGACTGAGCCAGATTAAATTGTTGCATGTGGAACTGTTGCGTAGAAATCTGAGGATGAGATTCGAAAAGTGAAGCCATCGCAGGGTTTTCGAACGAAACACCGGGCATGCTTTGGGCGATCATGGGCCCGCCGTGAGCGGACGGCCGCGGAAGAATGTGTGCAAGATGAGATCCCCCGGACTGAGAGGGAACATTATGGGCAAATGGGTTGGGCTGATTCTTGACATACGTGGGCGCAATGGAATTTCTCAAATCGTCGGCCTCGTCGTGAACAGAAACTCCAAGAGAACCGGGGTTGACGGAGCCAATGGGGAGTTCATCATCGTCGCCGTAACCGTCACCGTTCCCATCGTCGTCTTGGTCGTCGACACCAGGGATGGCGGTGAGGACCTCGACTTCGCCGCTCAGAACAAGGGCGAAGCCATCGCTGCGGACGGGCTCCTCAACACGAGGGAGATTGGTACGGTCTCGCCATTCGTTGAGCTCGCGACGGAGGGCGTCGGCCTCGAGTTTGAGAAGTCGAAGCTCGCGGGAAGCGAGAAGGCGGTGACGGCGAGAGGAGTGAATGTGCGCGATGGAGGAGTTGACAATCGCGGACTTTGAAGGGCGGCGAATCTGAGAGAGGTTGGGAAGGAGAGCAGCGAGGTCCTACGGTGATCGAGGAGGTTAGGTCGACGTTACTATTCAGGGAAGGAACGACGAACCAAGAACCTGCTGTTCAGGGTCTCTCTCCTTTGACGTTCGACGGCGTTGTGTGTCGCACGCCTCTCGGCGGTATTGGCTCTCCTAGAGGGCTTCCTCTTCGCCTGGGCGCTGGCGGAGTTTAAATTGGCTTGACTGAGCTGGGCAGAGGACTGATCTGCGGCGGAAGGGAGGGTGAGGGTATGAACGGGGTTCGTGGGGGACAAGGGTGTCTGGGGGACATTAGGACTATCGGCAGATGAAGGCGAGTTGCCGGCAGACGGGGACGAGGGAATGGGAATAGAGAGAGCCATTTGGTCGTGTAGCTGAAAGGGGCGCCGGAGGCGAGGTTGTAGGAAGTACAGCTGTAGGATTGAGCGGGAGCAGCGGGTCTAAGCGTGGGCAGAAACTTGGACGGTGCAAGGGTGATGCAAGATATTTTGAGGAGATCGGGAGGAAGGAAGACAGGCCAGAAACGCGATTGCTCAGCGGAAACCGGGGCTGTTGAGGGACGGAGGAAGAAGCAAAGGAGGCTTGAGGTTGCGGGGGATAAGAATCGCGAGCAGAGCTCAAGCGGGCGGGATTAGGGCTGGCGGGAAAGAAGACGATCTGAGCAGTCGCGAGCTAGGCTCAAGCGTACTGCAGGTCCTTTGAGTGGGCGGGAAGAGAGAAGCCGGCAGGGTCGCGAGGATCTGTGGGGGGTTGGTGAACAAGGTAAGATAAGCGGAAACGGGGAGAACAAGGAGCGGAGAGGGACGTACTCCAGGCGTTATCCTTAGCACGGCGAGGATGTTCGGAGTAGAGGAGAAAGAGGGGGAGGGCTCTTTCGCTCAGAGGACCATAGACAGATGGAGGACGAGGAGAGAGAAGAGAGAAAGAGAGGGAATGTGTCGTGGGCAGCACCAGACCGCCTCGGTTATCCCTCACCCCGCTGTTATCCCGGCGGACTTTCAATCTCCGTACAACTCCGATGACCTACAAAGCACACGTGCCTGGCCCGAGTTCCCCTCGGGGTCTCCGCTCTTTTCGCGGCCCGCCATCTCCCGCCATCCGCTTCCGTCTCATCACTGATCTCCGTGTCCACGGAAACTTCGTCCTCGTCGACGTCGCAAACCCTCTCGTACACCCCTCCACCGTGCCTCGGCGACCAGGCCCCGGCCTCTTCCTATCCATCGGTTTATCCATCGGTTTTTTTTCTCCCTGATCTCTGTACAGTATCAAACTGAGCTCGGCGCGCTCTCGCTAGGTCCCCGAAGGATAGCTACGGCGTCATCTTAGTACCCCTCTCACTCTTCAGCCGAGGACTCTAAGCTCCCGAATCGAGGTTCTCACCGGCATCTTGGTTCGTGTGAAACCCAGGATCGATCTGCTACTCACCTCAGTTGCCCGTAGCTCTCCTGGCAGCCTACGTAGGCCTACGATGCCCCCCAGATGCATCCACCGTCCGCTAATCACTATCACGTACGTTCAGAGTACTTGTGCTCTGAGCGCCAGGAAGGCTGAGGTTTCTACAAATGAGTCCTCGGGACGCCTTGAGACGCACAGTATCTGCTCAACACTCTCTAGCATACCCTTCGAGTGTGTTCGAGGCGCTTGACAGACTTGTCTTCGATCCAACGCCGATTCGTCAGCCGGTACTGCATTTACAGAAGCTCCCTCAACGGTGCCGGTCAATCTTGATCGCTACAGTAGTCAAGTCTCGCGTGATGGCAACGATGCTCGCCGGAAGCCACCGGAAACCTATGGAAACCTTTGCAGGTTCAGACAGACTCAGACCTGCCTCTCGAATGAGGAGCTGAAGACAAAAGCAACGTCTCGCCTGGTAGATCCGGTCATCGCCAACTGGGTGATAGGGGTACCGTCAAGCTTACTTACACAGATCCTGGCGGGAGAGATCTGTCGAGAAGGCCACTGCCACACTCGGGTTTTGCAAGGTTTTGCACCGGTCTGCTCATGAAGCCCCGGATGCCGACGAATGCGATTTCGAGCTCGATTGTCAAGATCTGCATCGCCTCGCGCTTACATCCTCGATGATCGGACGCCGTCGATCTTGTCAGTAAAATGTGTTTATTCATTCCAGAGGCGCCTGTTTGCTCCCACTTAGCAATAATCCATCAGAACACGTTTCCCCACTCGCGTGAGGCAGCTGGACAATTCGAAAACCAAGGCGGCCTTCTATAGCCTTCTATCTAACCTTTCGTCGCTCCTGACCTGTTCCTTTTACTCATTCGCTGTTTAGCTTATCACGCCACCGCATGCTACGCGTGGAGCATCATGCAGATCTCGACTGTCTCGGCTGGCGTAGACTAGTATGCTTCCGATATCTGTTCAGTTACCATACAGTTAGCTTCCTCGTGTAGCACAACTGTTGTCAAAATCCATGAGTACGGACTGTCGCCGCTCAAGATAACGAATTCGACGCGCATAGAATACAGCAGCACAACAATGCAACAAAGACGATCACTACAAGAAACGACACAGCCATAAGTTCCGAGAGTATATGCGAGATTTCACAGCGTGAGGTGAGTCAGCTCGCGCTGAATCGCTAAGAGCCTTTTTCGTTCCCCCTCCAACAGGGTCCGCGACTTAACCACCTCCGTATCTTCACTCAACAAGTCCTTCATGTTAGAGCGATCCATGCCGACTAAAATAGCTCTAAGGAGTTCGTTGGAAAACGCTTGGTTCAAATCATGTTCGATCCTAAGCGGCACTACGTCCGTGAGCCTCTATAGCACGGAAGCGTGAGCGTCGAATTTCAAAGAAATTATAAGGAGCACACCTTGTAAGCCACTTCGAAGAATGCACGAACACTTGCCATCACATCTAACTCTTGCTCGAAGGCGTCTGGAGGGTACAGCCGCTGAAGATCGAACACACTCGGATTTGGATAGCCAGCCTCTGCCAGGACGATCAGAGCCCTTCTCTGGGCTGAAGTTGGGTCTCCGTACACCGGCGAGGCAGAAGAACGCTGGTACAGGTGTGCATGATTCCTAACCTGCTTGTAGTGCGTCAGCCATTTCTGCCTCATGACTCCATCGTGTTCATTCTGCGTCCAGAATGGCTCTGATTCGCCACTGAGAGTTTTCATCACGGCTTCGTGAGCTACCACCTGAGCTTCATGATGCCGCTCGACCACGATAGCTCTTCAAGAGGTTTATGTGATCAACGCGCTGTCATTTTAGCACGCTTGAATGCCAAACTCTTACCGAATAACCCTTTCCAGCTGTGGGAACTGCCCAAAGTGTTCGACAATCAGCTTCTCGACGATATCAAACAAGATCTGATATGCCCTGCCGAAGCAATCTTCCGTTGGCGCCGACCACCGCTGGACGAATGACCAAATGAGTTCCTTGTGTGCTTCAAAAGGAACAATTCCAGGATGCTCCCAGCCAACATGCCTTACAAACAAAGTTCAGGAACTAAAGGTCTGAGAAGGATGGTTCGACTGACTTTTGTATGACTCTTCTCACGTCATACAGGTTCAACTGCGCCAGAGGATTTGTATCTGAGCTGCCATCATCTCCATCACCCCCATCATCTCCAGCGACACCCTCGTTCCTGTACAAGTGAGGCGAATCGGATGGCCAAAAATCAGGAGCTGTTTCTTCAATTTCCTTTTTGAAAATGTTGTAGCTCGTCCGGTTGCGTTGAATAAGCTCCTTAGATCCACCTTGATGACCGTGGACCATAGCCTTGAGTACAGTGCAAAATTCGGTTACTCTCAAAGGAACCTCAGCATTAGGATTGTCGGTCTGTGGTGGAGTCGGCAGCTGAGCAAGTTGAGCGTCACAATCGGCCAAATGCTCCCGGACAGCTTTGTTCAACGCAGGCAGTCTGTGTGATACATCAGGCAAGCACAGTATTTAACAGCAGGCGGTAGGAGCGTACTGTTTCTCGATGAGACTCATGAATAACGACGATAACTCTGAAACAAATTGAGGGATGCCGAGCCTCCGGCGATCTGCAAGTTGTTTCCAAGGGTCTCTTGTTTCGAAAAACTCGTGTTCGATCCTTTCAGCTTCACCTCGAGTGATGTTCCGTGAGCGATCGGCGTCATCGGGGAGGCGCACACAATAATACCCATGAGTCAGTTTATTGCTTTTCCCTTGAAGGACATCTACCCATCGAGCGAGGGCGCCGAGGTCACCCGGCCGCAAATTATCGGGCTTGGTCAACACGCCTATGGGAAACACACAGGTAGATAAAGAGTCTTCCAACGTAGATTCAGCAGCACACGTACCGATGGTTCGTTGACCCTCAGGGTCGACCTCTCTGGCCAACCGAGATGCCAATTGATTCTCCATCTCGTCTGCCAAGAACATGAGCAAGCTGACATAGACAGTTGAGAGGATGAAGTAGCATACCGGTAACTGGAATAGTGACAAGGATGATGGTGGATTCGACCTTGATGGTTGAAACAGCCAGTTCCTGAACGAGGTCAACCATCTCTGGATCTTCGTTCTGCACTAGGCCTAGAGAGCGCTTGAGCTCAGCACGAAGCCGTCGTAATACAACCCACCTGGAAGATCAATGAATGCCAAGTCGGTTGCAACAGGGTCTTCAATGTCTACATAAACAACATCCCGAGAGAATTTCATCGTTTGACTGTCCTTTTGCAAGACGCGTAATTGCAGCAATGTCTGGTCGTGGAAATACTCTGGAAGATGGTGCGGAGAAAGAAGAGCTGCTTGGGCTCTACGAAGCCAAATCTCCACATCGCCCTTCTTCGTCAGCCTTGGACTGAACGGAACAGTCTTATAGCCAATCGATTCGTCAGGCTTACACTCGTATCTAAGGCCGATCTTGCACGACCATGATTCGGCAGAACTCGACACCATGCACTCCATCGGACATCTGTTGTGGTGGTAAGGTCAATGATTATGAGGGATATCTATCGACAAATGACCTTGTACATGTCCCGTAATCACGCGGAACACTTATCTGAAAGCTGAGTGTCAGACATTATGATCAAATTCCAGGCTGATGAACTCACTCCTGTCAGAGCCTCGACAACAGAACTCTTCCCAGCTTAGGCCCAAAATTTCAGTCAAGCTACCTTATGCTATAATGTACAATGTCAGGGACATACCTGATTGTCCGCCTATAACAGCGATTCTTGGGATCTCAAAGAATTGACTCGCCCTGTCAGAAGATGATTACCTGACTGCGAAATATGTGATTTGGGAGATTACCCCTGTCCCATAAGATTCTTGATGAGATTAATGAGTTGTTTGCGCTTCTGCGCATAGGGGGTTGTTGAAAACGAGTTCCAGTCATTTGCCATGTCTTGCTGGCCAGCGTCATGGTCTGGCAATCCCAATTGTTTCTTCAAATGGGCCTGTCAGAGATATACAGGAAGACGACTAGAGATCTGGGCACCTGGGTCCTAATGGTAAACAGACAATGAGCTCGAAAGATCAACCTGAAGGAAAGGTCGAACTCACCTTCCAGAAAAGAAGTTAATCCGCCTCTTAGCGAACGAGTCCCCGTTCGTATGTGTTGCAGACATTAGTAGTGGTGGATGGCGACTACTACCTGTATGCCATGGTGGTCTTATATACGAATGTGTTCGTATTTGCAAAAAAGAAGCCATGCTTGAAAAAGGATTCAGTCAAGCGCCGGTCAATCTATATCGGCATAACAGTCGTCCAGTGATCAGAAAAGGCTTGCTTACCTGGCTTCCAGAACGATAGATACATTGCGAGCTGCGCACTGGATGCGGATCGATCTCAGAATTCGGAAACAAGTGTTGGGTTCGGCACTTACTGTTTAGATGGTACGGCACAACCGATTGGCTTAAATGAGGCATGTGGACAATATCTGCAGCAGGAACGTTGCCTTGACAAGCTAGAGGGATCCTTAGCTGGCTATGACTGAGCGGAACCGTCGAGGTTTGTGACAGTGCAAACGCAGCACTTGCGCAGGCTGCTGCGAGCGCCGCGCAGTCCTATCCACATCGAAAACGAGACACGCTTGTCGGAGCAATTGACTGCGCGAAGAAAGCTAGATGGGTGCGACTTATGATTACAGATAGAAGAGGACATATGGTCCTGAAAGACAGAGCCAACGCCTATTTGGAGCCCGTGAATGGTCTCTTGTAACACCTGTAGATGGGTTTCCTTCAAACCACTGCGCGCAGAGCTTGAGGTCTCCATGGGAAGACTGTGGAAAGACTGCTAGAAGGGACAAACATTTCGCTGAATGTCATCGCTTCGTTACAACTTATCTGACAAAAGCGTCATTATTGGATGAACGTTGAACGTTAGTTGTTCAACGTTGAACTTCAAGCTATTTTCTTAGAACCGTTACATAATATTTTCACGGAAAACCCCAAGCGCCGTTGTATCCTCGTGACTCCTGCGATTGTACCAGTACATACCAGTAAATACCTGCTTCCTCGAACAAACTTCAACTGTCTCGCGCATGCGCTGCGCTGACTGTGATGGACTATTCAGAGACTCTTTTGAGAAGGAAACCCAGCGCTGGTGTCATTTCCGGTTAAGAACAGATACAGCACGAGGCCAAAGCAGCGAGCGCCTCGTGCTTGCGGTAATTGATCGCCCATTCGTTTGAAGTACAGTAATCTAGATCAGTGAGACAATGTCAAGCATCTTGCACCCCCGATCTTTGCAAGGACTGCCAAGAAGAATAATTTCCATGGTCCCCAAAATGCAGCGACCTCAACCAGTCCACAGCCATCCTCAGCACATGAAGTCTAGACAGGACAATGAAGCGGGTATCATTCCGCCGAGGAAGGCCGTACTTATGTAAGTCTGGTTAGCATTATTGCCTTCCGAGCGCTGAGCACGAGTCTTAGCACCACTGCCTAACTGCCCACATCATCTTGACGACAGCCTTTCTTCTCCTTTCTTACCTCGACGCTTGAGCATTTCATGGACGAGATGCCCAATCTTTCCCAAACTCACTGATATCACACAATTTCTTCATGGGCATACCGCTTGACAAGGCAGAGCTTCTTGCGCTCTTTCTCGAGACTCTTGTCTATGGTATGCACTTCCGACTGGCCACATCAACGCCGCCTCTCACTCTTTCATCAAGGCATATTCTTTACCCTGTGCTGCATCACATGTATAGTTCTCGCCTCCGTCCACCATGGCGGTACACACTCTCGCAAAATCATCATGCCCACAGCCTTCCTCATGCTTGCTCTCGCGACCGCCGTCAGTCCCAACCCGTCGCGCCTCGATCCCTCGTCATAGGTTCTCATCTATACATCTCATAGCACCTCATCATCGACTTCATACGCGCTGCGCATGCCTTCATTACTCTTGGTTCACCTTCAGGGGCAGCTATTGAATACTTCGGCGAAGTTTCCGACGGCCTATTCTTAGCCAAATCGCTGTTGTATCTTTTTCAAACTCTAGCGGGTGACAGCATCATCGTACGTGCCCTTATCTGAAATCAGTGCTTCACGAGCCATTTTATGATAGCGGGTCGTTTCGTCTTCCTCTAAGAAGCAAGGAGAGTTGTCAATGATGATAAGCGTGTGTAGATCTGGCGCTGCTATATAGTAACAAATCGTCGGCCGATGCTCATCGCATTACCGCTGATCGCATTTATTGGAGATATTGGTACGCACCCTCCAAGTCACTTTTGAATTGAAGTCTTAATGTCAATCAACAAAAAGTCTTTGGTTGCATTATCGTTGCGCGCATGATACGAGCTCCTGATGGTGCGACTATATTTTCGGTACTACGAGGAAGCTTTGCGGCGTATACAAGCATGACACTTGCAATCACAGCCTATTGCACAGGCGAGCGACCCTCACGATCCCTCTGTAAAGGCATAGCTGATGTCTTCTACCCTAGGCGCAATCTGCTGGCGCATATATCAACCAAGCAGGGAATGGGGTGGAGTGCGCACGCTACTCCCTGTGCTGATGGCGATCATCGAAAGCGGCGCTCTTTACACTGCAGGAGTGCTCACCACGCTCATCCTTTTCTTGATCGAATCCAATGCGCAATTTGCAGCGCTCGATCTGCTCATGCCTTTAGTCGTCAGTAATTTTTGTCTACCTCTTGACGACCATTTCGATGACGCGGCGAGGCGGGTTGGTAGGGCGTGGTATACTGCTTAATCATTCTTCAAATACGCTACCAGACGTATCTTCTGGATAACAACACGGACACATCCGATCTACCGCGCGATAATAACATCGGCAACAGGCGTAGGCGCCTGGTATTGTATTCGTCGATGCGATTTTGGCACGAGACGGCGATGGGGGACAGGGACGAGCGGAGTGTGACGGCAGATGGCGGACCTGGACGAAGTGTTGAAGTGGAGCTTGATGCGGGAAGGAAAAAGAGAAGGGAGCATGATGAAGAAGCCACAGAGACGAGAGAAGGCAGGTCCGGGAACGTGCCAAGCGAGGGGCGGAAACGAGGAGCAGGGTCTATGTAAGGACGGCGTTAAACTTGCAGCTATGACCTCATTTTTTCTTGTTATTGACGAGAGTCGGCTGCGTGGGTTTCCCCCGATTGAAAGAGTGAGGCAATGTCCTTGCAAGTTCCCACTGCTATGCGTTGACTTCATATAGGTGAGTTTTTATACCATGCATGTGGACATTGTCGAGGACAGTGCATTCGAATCCCTCCGACGCCCTTATGACGATAGGTTCGGCAGTTTAGTATGTAGAATCCATCGGGATGATCGGAAACGCTCTGTGAGTAGTGCTAACCAAGTATCCACATTCTTGACTAAGTACAGATCTTCTGGCGTAATCGCAATGATAAGCCTGGCAAGTATGTCGTCGCTCACGTACATCCGCTTTTCTCTCGCCGCAACACAACATCAAACCCTTCTTCAAGTCCATATTATCTTGCAAGGACCGATGAGCTCCAGAAGATTCATTGCGGACGCGAGGAGCAAATCGTAGAACTTGATCTAACGGGACGTCGGTTTGTCTCACCTTCGTATTCGGCGCTTGGACTCCGGCCAGCTCGGCCAGCCCCCTTTTGTACGCGTATATTGCAAAATGCAGTGGCCTCACTGAATACTTCACGGAGGGGACAGTTCAAGTTCGAGCATTCGGCACATATGTAAATCGTAAATCCCGAAATTTCAATTGCGAACAAACTGACATTTTATTCGTGCACACTGTAGGCCTTAATAAAGCCACCGCTTCGATTTATCCTCTTGAGATTTGATCATGGCATTGTCGCTTGCTCCTGCATTTTAGCTCGTACGTTGTCTTATGACTCGTTGCAGTGGCGTCGTTTTTGTCAACAATCACAAATTGACGCTATTGCCACCAGCAGATACTCCGCATGTAATGCCACATCTTTCTCTATCTTACCTTGTCTCCCTGTGAAGGCATCTATATACTGCGGCGCCGCTTTCCTCATCATGCCTGTCGGCCACGCTTTACCACTTACTTTCTATGCCAAACTCCAAAAAATCCTGCGGCGCAACGCTAACAGCACTAGAGAAATTCTACGGTCTCGGCCATGGAGACATTTCCCGCCCAACGCCCAAGTACAGACCGATCTGAATCTTGGAACAGAACTTGATACTATTGATCTAGACTTTGATGTCGATGACGAATGCGACGACTGTGGCTTGGTCAATCTGAGTTCCTCGACACCTCTCAAGATAATGACAATACCTGATACTGCCCCTGCTCAACGACATCTGAGGAACATTATCCAATATCCTGCCGGGGATGGACGAGAGGAAGGATCTTCAACTCAAATACAGGCCCATAGTGCTCAGGTAGTAGGCGTACTTCATCCACACTTCAAACGATGTTCTGACATTCCTCAGTCTCTATCTTGTGACGCTATGGACTCCCCTCCTCTCTGGGAGGAATTCGAACAACCCTACTCCGGTTCGCCGGAGGAAGCATAGATCTCGTCGCCGTACTCAATCCGTTCACTAAGCCCACTCTCCACTCGTTCTTGACAGCATGCGCAAGGCTGTGGTTTGTTACCCATCGTTCTAGACCAGGTTATACACAATATAGGAGGGAACACCAACCCTATTGAAAGCATTAGGTACGTTCCTTCTACGTTGACTAAGTATGACCTTTTCACTCATGCTTTGTGTCAACCTCAGGACTGTTGACACAGCCCCCATCACCTCCTCTTTGATTCCATCTTTGGCCTCTTCAATTCTGCTCTTACGATGACGCTCCCATGTACCGTATCTCACAATAATTCAGCCCGGGTTCAAAGCCGTATGTCGACTTGAGAAGATTTTTTTGTCTCATTCTGAACAGTTAAACCAGGCAAGACTAGACAACCAACGATATGGTTTGACTTAGTTATGCGCTGTGGTGTAATAACTTACCTGTTCGAGACATGCGCATGATTTTCAGAGAGTATCAACCTGTATCAACCAAGGTATCATATATCAACACTTGAATTTCCGAATCAGGCCATCCATTGTCATCTACCGACTTGATCTTCCCTACTGCAAGCAATCAATTACTAGCGCTCCAAGAACTTGTTTCGTTGTCCGATGCGGTCATAGACCGCTGACCTCGGATCACCTCCCCACATATAATTACTGATCTCAGGCGCGACACTTTGCCTCAGTATTTTCACCCTTTACACTGTTCAAGAGATGGCAGCCAAGCAGACGTTCATAATCTGGGCCCCCGATTACACCGCGGAGGACGTTCTACCTCGTCGTCAATCTTTACTACAGAAGCATCTGGAAGGTATATACGCGCTCGCAGCGAAAGGCTGGTTTAGTGCGTGTTCAATCCTTGCAGTTTGCTCTAATTTACTCAACGTATCGCAGAGTCTGGAGGCTATACTGTCACACCTGAGACGACGACGAACCCAGTTCCAGAGAGGAAGGTGACAGGTTCGATGTTGATAGTAGAGGATGAAAGCGTTGAGGCTGTCAGAAAGCTTATCGAGGTTGACTGTTACTGGACGGAGAACATCGTGAGTAAATTGTTCAAAGTCACATATCCGATTCCCTAGTCTAACTGACGTTGGGGTGCAAAGTGGGATCATGAAAAGCTTGAGATTAGGCCATACTTTTCTGCTTGAGGGGGAGTAATCCGGTACGGCGATGGCCTGATTGAGGGTTCTTGTATGAATAAATAATCAGACGTTACATATACCCACTAGTCTCCGAGGTCAGACCTAGACCTAGCCGCACGGGCATCGTGATTCAAGCCTGAATTGAATAAACGCAACACCAGGAGCGTGCGTGGGGCAAGACTTCTCGTCATCTCTCCGCAGTTGGAATCGCAAGCGAAACTATATTAGGCTCCGAGTAATCGATTAGTATGATATCTTGAGTGGGGCGTGAGCGAGAGACAAGGTGGAAATGACGTAAGAAACTCTATAGATGTCTGCTTGCGCAACAACAGATAATGGGAACCTCGTAAAGACCGTCGATCGTTGAGCGAACGTGGGCATCTCAGACGTAATTTGCAAACAAAGGGATGAGGGACTGGGCGATCGTGTAACTGAAGACGAGTTTAGGACCTACGACCAGGATCTGCACCATCGGTCATCAGCGAACGCTTTTAAACCATCGAAGTTCGACCCGAAACTAGATGTACATACTTTGGGCGTCAATCCCTTGAACAGTGCTCCAGGACCCTCGTGTTTCATCAGTTCTTTGACAACTGTAACGCCAGACATCTTGTTCTCAAAGTTCACGTTCTGAATACGAGTCTTCACGACGTCCAGAGGGGCAGCGACTGTGATAGATGCGACAGCTCCTGCAATTGATGCAATGAAATTTTGGGTCCAAGTTGCTTTGGAATAGTCGGAAACGCCGAGAACGTAGTCTTTTGTTACCGCCGAAGCGCCGAAGAGCTGCACAGGGACGAATAAATAACTGAAGGCTATAGATTGTGACTGAGCTCACGGCGAAAGATCCGGGGGCATTGCGCGCCATTGTCCAGCCCCAGCCTCTGTACAATGTTGTCCCCTCTTCGAGAAAAATTTTGATGACTCCGCGACCACGGAAGGCCTCAGGATTCACTTGGCGCTTGATCTTGAGAGCGTCCAGGGGGAGCAAGACCTTTCAAGCACAGTAAGGTCAGCAGGCGGTGTAGAACCGACCGATGAACTCACCACTTCACCGATACCTGTCAAACTGAGCGTCCATTGTGAGAATCCGGTAAGCGCACACTCAAAGGAACACAATGACTCACCTTCCGGCTGTCGCCTGCATGATGCTTTTTCCCTTTCGCTCACCGAAGGCGCTGGTGAAACTCTCTTTGTAGTGTCGATTAAGAAGGTCATTGAACCAAGGCTGTCCACCGAACTTGTATATCCGTTGTGAGATTTTATAGCCTGCAGCGTAGCCGAGACCGGGAAACAAAGAGAGCATTTTCCGATTGAGGGGAGCTGTGGCCTGGTCTCGGAATATAATAGAAGAAATTGTTGCTGAAGAAGCCTATTACCATGGAAGAAAATGCGTGAGATGTAGGCTGTATACCGATGGTGCGACGTACCTTAGCCTTGTTGCTCATTAGTCGCTTGGCAATAGTGTCGACCGGATGGAATACGAGCAGTTCAGCGACGCCTAAACATCATTCGGTGAAGCCAATCATAGCGTATAGCAGTATGAGGACACTGCACATGCTGACGTCGCAGTTGTGGGGCACGCACCAGAAGTCCCTGAACCGAGAACGCGTGCAGTCCCGGACTCCTTCCCTTTACCGGTCATCGAAGGGGACATTTTACAGGAAAGTGGAAAATGGCGGAAGGGATATGGAGGGAGGACTGTAAGAGGTTGAGAGACTGCCTCGCTGAAAATAGACCAAATTTGCCCCCAGCATTGATGAGGTAAGCCGACTGATATAAGTGCCTTACAGAGTTGTCGCGTCGGCATGAATTCAGCCACTCAAGGGTATGGACCAGATGTGGAAAGCCATCCCCTCCGCTTCTACACCCAAATGATGCTGATATAGCCCACAATGCCATACAGTTTACTGCACGTTTACGGAGTCCACGCATCTATCTACATCACGCCCCGTGAGCCCAAGCCCAAGGGCTGTTTGCCGATCCCTGCTGCCGAGCAATTTCTTCATATTCTGCTGCGCGGGTATTTGAGCTGTTCAGATTATGGCGAGATCCTCCGATCGGAGCTTGACATTCTGGACACCTGGCCTCTTCCATCGCACCGCCGCACTAAAGCATTCATTAAAAAAAGTCAGTCGGTGGCTTTTGAAAGCCATGTGATTGAAGGACTTACTTCGCCAATGACAAACGTATGACCGTTCTGGCAGTTATAGAAGTGGCCACGATGTGCTGGATAACAATGATGTTAGTCTAATAGTGGTTGTCAGCACAGCTACTTGCAGACGCACAGAATCCAAACGCTTTGACTACATCAGCCATCTCCTGGATCGACAATGGCTGATAACCTCGGTCTGTCATGAGATGTGTCCCAAGCTCCGTATATTCCTGGACGTATCTCTCTGCCTTTCGTCCACAGTTAATTTCAAACCACTTGAGTTCCTCGCCAAGAACCTTCAGCGAATTTGACGGTCGGCTCCGGATGTACGATGTCTCTACGTTCCGCAAGAACTCACGGGCAGCGTTGGCACGCGCGCTTACCATATTCACCAGCTGCTTGCGCTCTCCATCGTCAAGGCGTCCGGTCCTGGCCAGGCTATCTCGTGCCCTCAGAATCATTAGACGGAATTTCTCGAACTCGGAACGAAGGACGTATATGGCCGACCGGGCTGCAAGCCTAGATGCGGACGACCTCTCTGCAACGACGAGAGCCTTTTGCGAATCATTTAGGCAAGAATCATAGATGAATGCTGTAAACGAATTCCAAAGTTCCTTGTGATGCTTGACATCTTTGTCGTCGGAAATTGTAGCAAGGCTTTCAACGCGACTCTGAGAAATTTCTGCCAGCATGAACCTAAGCTCAAGGGAAAGAAGGAACGCCTCCACCTGAAAACGAGTGTCTGCTTTGTGAGGCGGTTGTCCAATCTTCTTATTGACTTCGATCATCGCCAGCGGCTCAGGGGCGTCAGTGGCTCTGGCAGAGTCCACTGCGATCACTGCAAGTTCGAGACGGTACAGAGTAGACAGGGCTGCTTCATAAGCACGGATATGAGGGCCGCGAGTTGTGGCCACAGCAGAGACCTTTCGGTATGCCTTGACGATACCATTAACGACGGCTGTCCAACTACTAGCCTCCTGGGTACCAAACCCATGAGTTGAGATCATTTTTTCTTGCGAAAAGAGGATGTGGGGAAGAGGTTCATCCTCTCGACCGCATTGACTATCGCGAATCTTCGCCAACCGGTCAGAGTTTGTCAGATCCCAAGGGACCACCTGCGGCTTGATTTCCTTTGCTTTAGATTTGAGAGATTGGAGCCTTGACTGTAACATTTGAACCTCAGGGCTCACTTCCTCCAAGGAATGTGACATTGTGCTCGCAACGTTCTGTTCGAGTATGTCGAGATTAGCACGTTTCGTAACACGGCCGTATCGCAAAGCTGAGATTGGCCCGCGACATGTGGGGCATGACGGCGGGGATTGATAGTTGATGGGCGGGGATTTGGTACTTGTGTAGCGACCGACACCGTCCGTCTCGTAGAATTCCGACATTCGGCAGTGTCCGTCAAGAGTTTCAACCGTGAATGTGTGTCCGCAAAGTAGACTGATGAGGCGCTCGCTCGTGTCCGCGGAAGTGGTATCGATATCCGCCAGTGTGCGTTGCATGATGAAATCTACGATATAATTTTTCTGATCATCGGGAAGACAAATGACACACGTCTGTATGTCACAAGGTTCTCCGCAGACTGTATGGTCCAGAAGGAGTGTCAGCGAACGATGATAGCTCGCGTGAGTATGATAAACAGACCAGAAGGACAAGGATGGCCACATGACAACTGATGTGTACATGGCTGGTCGCACGGGAGACGGGAGCATATCTTTACAGCTTTGATGAGAAATATATTTATATATGAAGGGTTGAGGAATGCATACCGAGCCGCAAGAAACCGAGCAGGACATATGAGCACAGGTCCAATCGCATGGTTCCATGCACGGTGGGCAAGGCTGCCAACAGGGCAATGTACAGGCGTGGTGCGAGCAGGTTTGACGACATTGTCCCGCACACATCGAGTTACAGTCGTGATTCTGCGAGCATGCTAATCCACAGTTGTGTTGACAGTAAAGCAGCCGCTCGCAGGGATGCTCAACGTGAGAGGTTCGAGTAATGATACCGACGAAATTATCAGGAAGAGATGGCCTCGTCACTTGTTGACAATCGGAGCACTTCGATCTGCATGACCTCGAACAGCACAACATCGTACCCCCACACAATTCCTGGCAGACAGCTTTGCGAGGATCCTGATGACAGGAAACGGACAAGGAGTGTCCGCATGAAGGTAGCTTTTTGACAACCTTCTGCTCACACTGGACTAAGGTCAAATTCTCGAGCGAGTGACTTTGTGAGGAAAATGTCAAAAAAGGGTCATGCAGGTTGATTGATTGCTTACCATGGAACTCGTTTAGCCGTATGTCCACAAGGTAGAACGACATTATATATAGGAAACTGGCATTTCCCGCAATCCTCCGAGCAACGAAGAGGGCATGGGTGTCTTCGTATACATGGCGTGCGCGTACACGGCTCGTCACATATCATCCCCCGGTGGCCATCAAAATCTGGATGACACTAACACATGATAAACTTAGTTGCAGGTCATCGTGGTAGACAACGCAGTGAAAAGCCTCGACATACCACAGATTGACATATGTGCCCACAGGGAAGGCGAACTTTGCAAGGAAGGAGGCAGCCTCCCTCAGGTGCGACTGTACTCAGCAATTTTGGACTTGCCACGATCTGGGCTTGTTTAGGATGCCGAGGACAGACGATTGGAAATCCCTGTCCAACTTGCTCTCGGTCTTCCATTTCATCAAGGATTTTCCCCCAAGTTTTGTTTTGACGGAGATTGGAGGCATTACCTAGAATGAACAGACCATGTTTTGCTCTTGAGAGGGCGACGTTGATCCGGTTGGAGCTCTGGAAATGAACTAATCAGTTCGTGCGACATCAATTCAGATTGTGGCATACCTTCAGAAACCCGATAGAAGATGAATCTCCCTCGAAAGATCCCGAATTTCTTACCAGAGAAACTATGACGATTTTTGCCTCTTCTCCTTGAAATGTATCCACCGTACCTAGTCGGATCTATGCTCTGGTTAAGTGACCAGGATTGAGCATTGTCTGAAATACTTACATGGTTGGCCACAGACACATTCTCAGACTGTCTCTCGGCATCCTCGCCAGCACCTTGCTTGCGTAGTTGATCCTCGTCTCTTTCGTCAACGGAGACAGTCAACTTGACATCTCGCAATGCAGCTCGAACTTTCTGTAGTTGGCCGAGGTAAGCGCATAGAACGGCTATGTCGCCTTGACCACTATAGGGCCCTTGTTTGAGAAGATACATGACTAGATCGCGAGTCATCTCAACCTGCGTCACCATTAGGTACATCGTAACGCTTCATGAACGTGTTCATACCTCGAACGCATTGAACTTTGATACAGAGTCGGCTTCCCCGTTTTCTTTATACGTATGCGTGAAAAAGAAGACATCCTTCTGCATACCTACCACGGAAGGGTAAGAATGCACGATAGCATTGTCCTCCAAGTTATTATACAAGATAGTCCTACAACATCATTAGCAAGTACAGTGATGGATCCCGCATTGCAAAGTAATGCATACCGTATAAAGTGGGAGATGCTGGGTCTCATTCGCCTCTGCACAAGAATTTGAGACATCGGCATTCCGTTATCGGCAAGCCTCTCCATGAGTGATCGGTCGAATTTGTAGAGTTCTCGACCAGTATCACTATCCATGGACAGCGCTGACGGCCAACAAGATCAGGGTTTGAAATTTTTTTGAAATAATATGATACGAACCATAAGTTGTGAGCGTCGGCCGCAACTGTTGGGGATCACCGATGCAGATTATGTGTTCAACTAACAAGTCTGTGGTTAATATCGTAGCACTGGTGGGCATGAGATAATGTATCATTACCTGAAGGGACAAGCGAGGCGATGATATGCGACTCAAGAACCTGGCCTGCCTCCTCGACCATGAGAACTTTCGGGCGAATTGCCTGGAAATTACGGGGAGTCAACGGGATTCTGGAACTTTATTTCGGTTGCTAACATACCGTAAGTAATGAAATCAGCTTTGCAGCCCCTGTTGTAATATAGGTTCGATATAGAATAATTCGCAGCGCCGTAGCGATTAGAGAAAAAAATACTGGCCTGTCGTTGTACATCCAATCAAGGCT
Source organism: Heterobasidion irregulare TC 32-1 (assembly GCF_000320585.1). Classification (NCBI taxonomy): domain Eukaryota; kingdom Fungi; phylum Basidiomycota; class Agaricomycetes; order Russulales; family Bondarzewiaceae; genus Heterobasidion; species Heterobasidion irregulare. The sequence goes on along the minus strand of NW_009258198.1, from coordinate 3,419,480 downwards.
GTTTGGCTGAGCAATTGTTGCCGCACCTATGTAAAGCAAACATCAGCCTGCACTGCAACTAAAATACCAGAGAATGAAACATACTTGGTCTCTCGCGTCATTGTATCTTTTACACGCTTCCCTGTACCGGGCACGCAGCATCTCAAACTCGGAGATGTTGGACTCATAGGCCATCTTACGGATGTCCTCTTCCCACGAGGCCGATAAGCGGTTACGTTCATCTCGTGACATTGACCAGACATTGTCAACATCAACCAGATGATTAGTGAGTCTTCGTGATGACGGGGTGGTAGGAATCAACCCTCCAAAACCTAGTGATTCGAAGAAGGTTAGTCGAGGGTCAGTGATAGGATCAGCTGGTGAGTCTTCTGCCGCAACTTCGTCGGTATGTGCCCGCTTTCTAGACTTGGACTTCTTCCCCTTGGGAGTTTTGGACTGTGTTGGGGGCGGAGGTTGGATAAAATCGAGATCTCCAGCTCGTTTCCAGAAACCATAAGGTCCATTCCGCAATTCAGGATCATTTTCGTCCCTCTGCTTGCGGGATGATGACGCCTCAACTCTTGTCCACTCGCCGTTTGTGGCCTCGTCAGCTCGTATCTGCTCGATCAAATGGGAGATCCAGTAAGGTGGACTTCTCAAAGACTCGGCCTGTTCTGGGTAGTGGATATCAAGAAATTGCTCTAACTTCTCCCACGAGAGGCGGGGGATCTGGATTATCTGGACTATGTTCTGCATATCCTCCTCGATCTCTTTGATGGCAGCATATTCTCGGTGAATAGATCTATCAAGCATAGTTCTGCCCCCCATCTTCTCCAGCTTGCCCAGGTTGTACTCAGCAATACGTTCGTCCGTTGACCGGGATCCCAAACGTACAATGTTGTCGGTAATTTTTGAATCCAAGATCGATGAAATCATGTGGTCCAAAGCATGATTTGTGAATGCAATGAGCACTGGGTAGTCGTTGAATGAACCAAGTTTCAATTATCAGTTGAATTTAACCAACCTATAGGTTTGATTTTAGATGCGAAGAGAACTCGCAATATTTCTTTCCCTGTATAGCTCTGTCCAGAAGGCATGAACGATGCGGAAATAGTCTGTTTCGGTTCAAGGCTCACCTTTCCTGTTCCAGGAGGCCTATCATGGGCGAAATTGAGATGATGTTCGTTATTGAGTATTGTTCGAAACGCACCCTTGGATGAGTGATACCTCTCTGGTCAGGGCATCCACCATAGCTTCAGCTTGAGACGGGTCAAGATCGCTTGCACGACATAGTTCTTGACGGGCTCGCGCAACAGAAATTTGGTCCTGAGCATTCATACTTTGTATATGCTGTCCCGGTCGAGCCAAAGAGGTGAGATCAAATTTGAAACCAGGTACCCTAGCATATCGAGGAAGGTCGACAGGAACATTCTTTAGAGTTGCATCCTGGGCTATGTAGCGAGAGAATGGGATTGAAGTCGGCTCCACGGTCTGGAGAGTCTCCAAGAATGGGCGAATAGATTCAAACATGATATTATTATCGATCAAGAGGCCGAATTTCGATTTTCCTGACGCAAACTTGTCTTGCCGAAGTGCGGCAAGCTCAATCTCTGCGTCAAAGAATGACACATGGAGCTGGATCCGGTCTGTCAAGGCTTTTGCTGACTCGGCTATGTCAGTTCCCATAGAAGTTATCGTGCCGAGATAGATTTGGGAGCTATTCGATGAAACAAGGACCAGCACCACCAAGCTTCCGTTCTTAAGTCGCTGTGAATGTTCCCAATACTCAGCCCGTTTCTTGGAGGAGGGATCCCGGGCAGGCCCAGGTGGGGCATCGACAGAGAGACCGACAGCAAAGTTTCTCCTTTCAGCTTTCGCAGGAGAGAATTGGACGTTCGTGTACATGTGGAAGAAGACCGAGTCATGACCAGAAGTTTTATATGCTCCTCCATTGTTATCGATGACCTTCTCGAGATTGGTCGGCTTTCGCTTTTGACGGGGTGATGTCCACATTTTCTCAAGGTCCATATGCAAAACAGAGATCGATTGTCGAATAGTATGACTGCAGAGGGTTTGATTAGCATCATACATTCGTGACTCGCAGTCTACAAGTAGCTCACATCAGTTCCTGACGCAGCAACCGGAACTGGATGTCAAGATGCCTCTCCATAGAATTTGCAGGTAAATGGTGGGGAGCTCCCGGAACGAACTTGGGGAGATAAGGCTCGATTGGGGACATGAGCTCTTTGTGTGTAGGGGCAATGCGAATCTTGGCAATATCGGAGAAATCGTTATCGTGACGGACCTGACCACCCTCACGCAGCTCTCCGGGAGGATCGTACGTCTGCCTCAGCCTCGCTATCAAGGCCTCTCGCCGCTGTGCGGCAGACACAGTAGTAGATCGGGCACCGGGCCTGCGTGATTGATCCGCACGTCCTGACTCTCTAAGAACGATCGCCCTAAGACGATGCACATCATCACGGAGCTGGCCAATAGTAAGGATCTTCACATTCTTCGAGGATGATATGATGGGATCTGCGAAACGTGGCGTAGAACTCGAAACAGCGGTAGACCATGTGTCGAACCAAGTCGTGATGTCCTTGACCAAAGACGATATTTGTGGGTGATTTTGAATCGCGCTTTTGAATCGAGAAAAGTACCTACGAACACGTTAATCAGGTGAATGAGATCACATCTGACGAACTTACTGAGATAATACGATTGACAAAGTTTTAAATACCATGACTCCGTCCAGTGTCCCCTTACGTGCAGCCGAGAGGCCGGGTGTGGGGTCTGCCCAGCTCATGGCTTGCATCATGTCCCCAATGCATGTATGTAAATTTGCGTGTATGACATCGTAGTTGTTTTCGATGAGAGTGTAAAGGGCACTGCACTACGTCAATATACTTCGCATCGGATGTGCGAACCTGATACTTACTTGATATTGTGATGAACAGTGCTCCTTAGTACGAGATCCGAAGCGAGATACTAGTTGGGCCAAGGATATTAATACATATATTGCAACATATAATGCAAGAGCATGCCTGAAGAATGGGAAAATACGCGTTCTGAAAGGACAAGACAGAGGAACCCACGCCTGCACGGATAGAGACCGGTTCCCAACGGAGGGCATCTCCAATCCGAAAGAGAGCATTTCCCTGCATTCATAGCGTGAGCACAGAACGAGGGCCATATCTAGCCTGAGATGCTCACGTTGACGATGCTATCAAGAAAAGACTACAAACATAGCGAATCAGTGAACATCCACATCGGACAAAATTTGACATACCTGGGCAGTATCAGCATTCTGTAGAGTCATTCAGATCAAGATGCTAGTACAACTATAGACAAGACGTACCCAGTGTTTGTTACGTGCATCGACACTGGCGAAAATCCGTGCAAATCCTTCCACTTGTAACGGCCTCAAGAATACGAAGTTATTGGGAGTGAACTGCTTGAGATGGTTATGAGCCTCGCTCGGTTTTAAAGTATGCTGCTCATTCCTGACAGATCCGTTGTTGAAAGCGAGGCCTTCTGTGGAGAAGAAATCAGGCGCTTGATCGATGTCATCAGATGGCGCTACGATAGCGCTGGCCTCCACGACATTTGTGTTTGGCTGATGACGGAACGTGCACTCGAAACCACGATTGCATGCACCTGTCGACCAGTAAAAGTTGCATATGCCATTTGGAGCACGCGGCATATTCTGGCGGTGGGCGTGCATGTTTGCTGGACTGTTGTCAGTGGACCGCGAGGAATTATGGTCGTCCGGACCCGAGGTTCCTCGTGACATGCCTCGCTTTGACGAACGAGGCCGTCCGCGATATACATAGTTATTGTCGCTGTTTCTATGAGACATTGAAGTAGAGTTGAGCGAGGTGGTGGCGGTGGTTTCGAAAGAAGAGGCGGCGATATGTGATTTGGACAGGAAGGCGTAAGATCCCAAACAGCGACTCGTGTGTCTAGCGTTCTCTGACGTGAACGAAGGAAGCTTGCACCCATAAATAGAGAGACAGCGCTTACCCCGCTTATCTTCCGTATCTTTGCACCATCTAGAGCATACAGAACGACTGCGCAGCAATCTATCCGTGCGCAGTCATGCATTGTGCTGTTTGAGGTTCTGCGGTAGATTCAGCTGAATGTGCTAGCGCACGCCGTACTACGGCCGGTGTCCTTGATATGGAGATGCGGACGGAAGGCTTACACAGCGGGCAAAGTATCGTGTGTTCAGCTCGAAAGTAGTGGAACATGGTGATTACTTGGTGATTACATGGCCAACTTTCCTTTTTTTTTGGGTAGGTTGGCCGTGTAATCACCCTTTACCGGTTGATTCCATGCTGAACACATCGAACTTTGCCCACGGCGTTACATACTGTATCTGTGTCGAAGTCAGCCAACAACCCGTGGGAAAACGATTTCTTCCAGGCGTCGCTGAACTTCGCTGAGTTTAGTTTGGACGACCCGCCATCTCGAAATGCAGCGACATCTCGCATTCTGGTTTGACGACGGCTCGTTGCTTGTCCCCACTTCCTCTTACATTTGCAAAATTCATGAGCCACTCCTCACACGCCATTCTCCAACCTGCTCCTCATGGATCGTCGTTGCTTCCAGCTCACAGTTCAGCCATCTCTCTAATCATGCCGAATTGTCTATTCCGGTTCTCAACATACCACACGATGCCGGCGTGACACCAGAGGACTTTGAGGTCCTCTTAGAACATCTTTATCACGACACGTGAGTGCATAAAGCGTGTGAGCTCCGACGACATCATCCTCATCTAGGTAGTCCCTCAGCCCTCTCAATCACTCGACCCAATACTCCCGCCTTGCTTCTCTTCTGCGGATATCTTCTCCGAAGCAACTACATATCCCATCGTTGTACTCACAAGTGTGCGCATACCTTGCCTTGATGTTCCCTGGTGGATATGCACCTTTCGCACTTCGACATCCTCAAGAACATCTCATGCAGGCGCTGGAGCTTGCCATGGAATTAGCTATCGATGTAGAGGTGCGTGTCTGCACCTCGTCACTCCCTCCTCATTACTGACGCAGCTGCCCAAGACAAAAAAAGCGATCCTCTACAGCGTAGCAGCGACGACCGACTTCGATCCCACCGGCGCGCACGATCCGGCAGGCCTACAGCTATCCGATCCCACGAAAATCTCGTCCACAGAACCCCATCTCTCCCTCCGGACGCTCCGGATTTGTCATCACCTCCTCTCATCCATTATCTCCGACTTCACACCACTTCTCTTCACTGTCGGCTCCACATCCCATATGGAATGCACTGATGTCCTCGCAGATCGATGGATGTCTGTCGTCATATCTCCCGCACTTGCTGATGGTGGGGTCGGGAAGCCTCTGGAGACGTTGTACAGGATGTCCGAGTGGAATTGGAAGGAAGAGGGGATCTGTGATAGCTGCATTCAGGGCAAGAAAGATGAGTGGGAGATAGAAGCGCGGGCCGTTTGGGAAAAAATGGACGGATGGATCGCTGCGGCCGAGAACGAATTTACTTCCGGCGCAGCTTGAGGGTTGCATTAGGCGAGGTCCAGCATCATATGAAGACGCTCAACTCCTCTTTGTGTTGAATTTTCATTAACAACATCACAAGGTTCTTTCCTTTGTAACATCGAGTAGCCTATTTAAATGACTGAACTTATAGATTCCGAGCTCTGTGTCCATGCCGATGCTGTTATGTACCGTCCGTGAGTTCCTGAGACCTCTTGCATCTTTGACATGTTGACCTTGAAGTTATTTTGTTCCTCTACAGTCCAAAAGAATGACTCTTAGGCAAATCCTGAGATTGGTCTTACCGGCGTCGAGTATACAAACAATGCATGAGAACAACTCACAATATCTTTCTTGCAGCGTCAATCGACAAAAGCAACTCGAAAGCTTTGTCAACTTCTACATCTTCACGTAATGGCAGGTGAGTGTTCATCGTCAAGCTCATGTTTATGCGACCAGGTGGACTCACCATTGACAATTCCTTTCTTTCATACATCTAGACCCTACATCATCGTCTCCTAAAGGAGATATATCTCACCCCTCTCGTTACTTACTTCCTAGCAGGCACAAGAGTCATAGAGCATCTATATGTGCCTGACATCCTGACGTCGTCTGTGAGAAAAAACATGATTTCCTTTGGACTGTCTGTTCTTCTGTCTGTCATCTTGCTTAGCCATGAACGCCGCTTTCTTATGTTCTTACCACCATAGGAACCCTTCCCGGCTTTTCAAGCTCCAGGCTCAAATTCTGCATGCGTAGTCCACGGCTTCGCTGAATTCCGCATTCTGCTTTAAAGCGTTCAATCTCAACTCGCGTCTCCGTCTGATTCACGATATCCTTCCCCATTCTCCCTCCGTGCACCAGACCAGAATTAATCTAATTATATTACCTCTGCGATCAACAATCATGGAGGCAGACAAACACATCCACGATGTCCTCATTGTCGGTGCTGGTAGGTCAAATAATCCCAATATGCGACAGCTGCGGGTGGCCTTATGGGTTCTATACAGGACCGTCTGGGCTCATGACGTCCGTGGTACTCTGCAGGATGGGAATCAGCCCCTTTGTCGTCGATTCCGGCGGTCGTGCTGACCCAGAGTGGGGCAGAGCAGACGTTCTCCACAGCAGGTAAACATCCTGCGCTTAATCTTCATTCGATATCTAGCCCTAAATTTTTGTCCTAAGAACTTTGGAAGTTATGGAAGTATGCGACGATATCATCTAATGATTTATGGCATATAGCTGATCCTTTCGCATGTCTTCTAGAGTCTCGGTGAACCGTTCGAACAGATCATGAAGATGTCCCGCCCTCTCAACAACCACACGTTCTGGGTGTCGGATAACGGGGCCGTGAAACGCACCATCAACGCCCCATTCTACTTCAAATCCATCGATTTTAATGTACCACAGCCGCAGGCCCTGCGTCAGGGGCTCTTGCAGGAAGTACTCCTGCGTGACGCGGAGAAGCATGACCCTGCGTTCCACGTTCATTGGGGGCGTAAGTTCGTGGACATGCGTTATCAGGCTGATGGGAAAGTGTTGGAGGTTACCCTGCAGGACGTGGAGACTGGGAAGATAAATGTTGTCTTGGCGAGATATGTTATCGGTGCAGATGGAGCAAAGTCCGCCGTTCGAGCTTGGGCTGGTAAGTTCGGCGTCCAGATGGAGGAGCACCCTACGCCGGATGTATACTGGGTTCAGGACGTGGTTGGCATCAGGTCAAATTTCCCCGATCTCGAACGTTTTTCGTACGTCAGTTATCTTGATCATTGAACTTATGCTAAATCTACGATCATCAGGGTCATAGGTAGTAATGATGGTATTGCAGTCAACATCCCACGTGAACCTATCAAAAACCAGAGGGCGACCCGATTTGCCCTGCAGTTGCGCAATGCCACTCGAGAAAGATCCAACCACAAATTTGCTACAACCCTCAATAGAATTCTTGCGCCATTCACGGTTGAGTGGGACGAAGTTGTCTGGACCACTAACTATCGAGGTGCGCATTGCTTCTTCTCACAAACGACTCAACTCATCTGATCCTGGTGCATATCAGTTACCCAACGTCTGATCAATGAGTTTGTTGTGGACGACAGGGTTTTCTTCCTTGGCGATGCTTGTCATACTCATAGTCCTCGCGGTAAGCTCCTGTTATTTTCGATTCCCAGTGTGAACCTCGATTACTGACTCGTGTTGCGCAGGTGGATTAGGGGCGAACACCTCCATCTTAGAAGGGCATAATCTTGGGTGGAAAATCGCGCTGGTTCTTAAGGGCATCGCACAGCCGAATATCCTCTCGACGTATGCTACTGAGCGATATGCTGTGGCGTATGACCTCATAGATATGGACCGTCAGCTTGTCAAGGCCACGGCTGAACTTAGTGACCCGCGATTGTCTCTGGACGATGATTTCGCAGACTCAGCTGCCGCTCGAAACAAGCGAATGCAAGACCTCCAAATTCTCAATAGCAATGTATGCCTATCTATTCTCCCACACCTGCCCTAGCTAGCATCGACTCATTTGCACTTGGCTTTAGTATCAATCGGGTACCTCGATCATATATTCTCCTAATTTGCTCGTCGCCAAATCGCCCAAGCAAGTTGAAACGTTCAACCCTGATGCTCCGGGAACGCCTATTGGAGGGCGCACCCGCCCCGCATTGATGAGACGCTTCTCTGACGCTTCACTCGTTCCGGTCCATACCCGCTTCGATGGGCGCTTTACGATCTACCTTCTCGTTGGTGACCTCGAGCGCCAAGGGGTGGTTGATGCCTTACTTATCCTCGACGACTATATCACCTCTTCTGGATCCATATTCACCCGCTATGCACATGATACGCGCATGGAGGAAATTTCTGTAAATTTACGCATGCCTTCGACGGACTCGACCACAATGGCCGCTGCAGACGCCCCTGACACTCGACAATTCTATACGTACGAAAACGACGACATGCCTCAGATTGATGGCGGCTACGGCACACGTTCCCACCCAGTTTTTCGATCGATGATCATAACCACAACGAGTGATACTCGGGCCTTCCAGCTGGATTCATTGATGAAAAGGGCATCGCCGCTCGACATCTCGACGTCTCGCCTCTTACATCCCTCGCGATTTTTCTCTGATGATTGCCCTGCGCTGTCACCGTTTGCGGAGGGCGTCTTGCAGCATCCCGTGCATGCGAAGTGGGGCGTTGATCAAAGAGTTGGAGCCACCGTGATCGTCCGTCCTGACGGCCACGTCGGTGCCTATATCGAAGGATACGGAATTGGCGCTTGGAAGGATGTGGAGAAGTATTTCGCACAATGTCTTATTTAGCCATGCCTTGCAGACCAAGGTATCAGAAATGTTAAGCCCTAGGCAAAAACACAAAGATGCGCGTAGAATCTTAGAGATGATCAAGACCGAATGCATGGTCGTAGTCGGTCGACTTTGGGCCACAAAAAACCTGTCGCGACATTTGTTGGAATTTCTAGACGATGACGGCGGGAGTTGCTCATGATAGCTGACATACTCAACCAACTTCTCCAGTCATATAGAGTTGATTCTTTGACAGAACCTGATATCCGACATGGAAGGCGAACTTTCATCCACCTGTTGAAGCGCATTGCCGATCGAGGACGGACGAACGAATGCGATGGCGGCGTCCGTTTTGGGAAACTACTGTTAGGAGTCGACGGCGTCCATATTTAGGTTTAGGAGTTCAGCTCCATTTGCCTCCTCACAGCTCCTCACCTCCTCCCTCGTCCTTCTGACATCCCAACAGTTGCCTTTCCTCAACACTCGAGTAACATACTCGCGAGATGCCTAACGATATTCAAATCAGTTGAACTCCAACTAGTTCATCCATGGGCATATCGCTCGTCCAGGCAGAGCTTCTTGCACTCTTCCTGGAGACATTCGTCTATGGTATGTCCTTTCGACTGGTCGCCTCAACGTCGCCTCTCACTGTTGTGAAAGGCATATTCTTTACTTTATCTTTGATTACCTTTACCATCCTCTCATCTGCTCGCCTTGGCCGTACCCACTCCCGCACAATCATCTTGCCCACCGCCTTCTTCATGCTCGCTCTCGCGACCGCCGTCAGTGCTTGCTCAATCTATCGTATATTATGCCTTGCAAACGACTGACTTTATTCCTTCGCATCATGCAGCACCTCATCATTGACTACATACGTGCTGCGCATGCCTTCATCGTCCTTGGTGCACCCTCAGGTGCAGCAAGCGAGTTCTTCAGCGACATTTCTGAAGGAACATTCTTGGCGAAATCACTTTTATATCTTTTTCAAACTTTAGCAGGCGACAGCATCATCGTACGTTCTCTCATACGATTTCCACGTGCTCCATAACTGTTCTGTGACCGTGGACGTCGCCGTCGTTTCATCATCTAACGATAAGCCAGTAACCCCTGTTAATGATTGCTCCTGTAGATCTGGCGCTGCTATATAGTGACAAACAGCCAACCGCTCCTCATCGTATTTCCGCTGATAGCTCTAATTGGGGACATCGGTATGTACTCGTTGTCTACTGCTCGGATCTATTTCATGCTAACAGATGAAAAGTCTCTGGATTCGTCATCATTGCGCGCATAGCACAAGCTCCGAGCGATGCACTCATATTCACGATACTGCGTAAAAGTTACACGGCGTACACAAGCATGACCGTTGCAATTACGGTATATTGCACAGGTGAGTCACGCGTATAATGATCTGCAAATATGCAGCCGACGTTGTTCTATCCAGCCGCAATTTGCTGGCGCATATATCAACCGAGTAGGGACTCGCGCAAGCTTCGCCCTGTGTTGGTGGCGATCATTGAAAGCGGCGCTCTTTACACTGTGACCGTGCTCACTTCACTCGTACTTTTCTTGACCACGTCATATGCTCAATTCGCAATCCTTGATCTGCTTATGCCCCTTGTCGTGAGTCGTTTCGTGTTCCTCCTATCAGCATTCGGCTCACTCGGCAAGTGGTGATAGGGCGTAGTCTATTGTTTGATTATTCTTCAGATACGCTACCAGACATATCATTTAGATAACGCTACGAATACATCCGAATTACGGTGCAATCATCATAATGGAGCCGGACGGCGGCGTATGTACTCGTCGATCCGGTTCTGGCATCAGACGGATAGGAGAGACGGGAACGGTGACGAGTGGAATGTGACTGAAGACGAAGAATCGCGAAGAAGCGTTGAGGCGGACGTCAATTTGGGAGGGAGGAAGAGACGGGAAGAAGATGAAGAAGCAACAGGGACGAGCGAAAGTAGACCCGAGAACTTAATAATGGAGGAACGGCGACAAGGAGCAGGGTCAGCGTAAGAACGGTATTGGACCTGCAGCTATGAGCTTTTGTCGCATTCATTCAGCATGAATTAAGATTTTCATGTTCTTGATGCACGTACACTTCACTTTTCGCCCAAAGCAATTAATGACCTACACAGTTGGGGCATATGAGTCTCAACGAATTCAGATAAATCACGACAAGGTATTCAGGTGGACTTCGCGCGATGTCGATGGTGGATGCGACACCTAAAGAAACGGCATAGGGCTACAGTCTCGCAGTATATTTATGATTACGAAGGAACAAACCCAGAGCAGGAACAGAGCACATATCACACCTCGTGGCTCAAGCACTCGATAGCAACCTGATGGTCTTCTGGAATTGGTTACACAGGGCCAAGACGTCCAGTAAGTACATGAGACGAGATGTACGACACGACAATGAAAAAAGGCCTCGAAAACAAGACCGACTAATCCCTGCGCGACACGCGACGGCGTCATTCACGGGTAGATGAAAAGATCGGAGCCATTTCCAAGATGACACGGTAGAATATCATGAGGAAGGGCTGTTGTACTTGGTAAGGTAAATAGGACAAATAGTCTCTGTTGTCGCATCTGTGAATAGATGGACATCGTCATGCACGTTGAAGTTGAGCAAAGGGCCAGATTTCCCTCGTGCATTGTTAATAATAAGGTCGCAGAGCGTCTGATCCTAGAAAATAAACTTGGCGCCACAGGTTTCGGGTGTGGCAAGTTCGAATTCACCCGTGGGATGATCAAGTCCTCCTGGATTGCCGTGACCCAGATTGATCCAGAATGGTCTAACGAGTACGCGTCTTGTTTCACATCAAATTGTCCACGCTGACAGAGCACAATTCGGGGAACCGCTCACCCTCGTCGTCAAGAGTAGAGGATAGAGTAGCCTTTGAGAATCGCCGCGTTTCTTCGCCTTCTTCTGTGTTTCGCTAAGCAAACTCTCCACACCCTATCAGCCATCCGCACCAAACAACACGACGTCGATACAGCTTACTTGAGCTCATCAGTCCTGGCAACTTCACGAGCCCTTGCCTCCTCATGCTACTGCTTACTCTGCTGAAAGTTTAGCCGTATACGACCAATTCTGAAAATCTTTGAAGGTTCTTTCATGGAGTCATTCTGCCTAAGGAAGTGTTGGAGGGCTGAGCTTTTTCAGTCCCGTAAAGGGACTGCTGCGTACATGGCTCGTAATCCTCACGGGATTGGTCTCGCTGTTTCGCGAGACCATCTTGGCGATGGGGTTCAGCTTTGCTCGTAGACATGCGAAAAGTGGAAGGGAAGTAAGAACGGGAAGTGATGCGGTGACAAAGCGACTAGAGCTCCGAATGAAGTCTGTTCGAGAGAATTACTCCCGTGAGCTGTGTCGGAAGTGATCTCCCCAGCAGAGTGACAGATAATCGATGATGAATCGACGAGGTGGGTCTCTCCTATGTACGTGGTGCAAGGGGTGATGTTCTAAACCGACCTTATTCCAAAAGACCGCATATATCCTATTAGCAGCAAGTTGATGTGTGTCCGCTAAGGACTCGCACGATAGAACAAGCCATTAGGACAACTCAGAGAAAGATGCAGCACTTACAAGAATAGAATGAGATACTTGAACAGGGTGTGAAAGGTTTTGCAGCGATGCGTCGTGCGATACCGAGAGGTAAGAAGGCAAGCAGGAGAAATAAGGAGTATCAAGGCAGAAGGAGAAAGGAGAGTGGAGCTTGGAGCTTGGAAGGCCAACGGCTCTGCCTGCGGTTTCCCTGGGAAAGATCTTGACAAGTCGTTTAGGAATTAATAAGCATTTTTCTAAGGGTTTATCAATGGCATTTGTGAGTAAAAGACGTCTGAATCTTTCCACTCTGGCTTAGTTAAGTTGCTGATTGATGCTCAAAGAAAAAAGTATGATCTGGAATGGGGAAGTGGAGGAAGGGTCGGTGATACCCCAAATTTTGCCCTATCTTGTGCATTCATCGGGGTCTTAGCCAACCTAGACTTATAGATGTCATCGGTAAACCCCTTAGAAATATATTTATCTATTTCTAAATGACTCATCATGATCTTTCCCGGGAAACCGCAGGCCCTGCAGCTCCCTGCAGGCAGTGCAAAAATGGACATGTTGAGAGTCCATGACAGTATCATTGATAATGTCGTAGGCGCCGCGGTGACCAACCGTTGGTCCCAGGAATATTCGGACAGTGAACTCTAGTTCTCCCATGAACATATCGCTCGACAAGGCAGAGCTTCTTGCACTCTTTCTGGAGACATTCGTCTACGGTATGTCCTTCCGACTGGTCGCATCAACGTCGCCTCTCACGGCCATCAAAGGCATATTCTTTACTTTATTCTTAATCACCTGTAGCATTCTCTCATCTGTCCGCCATGGCAACACCTACTCCCGCACAATCATCTTGCCCACCGCCTGCTTCATGCTCGCTCTCGCGACCGCCGTCAGTGCTTGCTCAATCTATCGTATATTATCCTCGGTGCACCCTCAGGGGCAGCAAGCGAGTTCTTCGGTAATACTTCTGAGGGCTCATTCTTGGCAAAATCGCTACTGTATCTTTTCCAAACATTGGCAGGTGACAGTATCATAGTACGTGCTCTCGTATGATTTCTGCGTACTCCACGAGGCATCCTGTGATCGTGGATTCAATCATCGTTCCATCGTCTACTGATAAGCCAGTGGAACTTTTTTTAATGACTTTACCCTTGAGATCTGGCGCTGCTATATAGTGACAAACAGCCAACCGCTCCTCATTGTCTTTCCGCTGATTGCCTTGACTGGTGACATCGGTACGCACCCATCATGTACCCATCGGATGAATTCCATGGCCGACTGACGAAAAGGCTTTAGTTTTATTATCATCGCGCGCATAGCACAAGCTCCTGAAGATGCGTTTATCCTCTCAATAGTGCCTAAGACTTATGCGGCATATACGATCACGACCGTCGCGATTACAGTATATTGTACAGGTGAGTTGCGCGCATGACCCCTCGTGAACACGCAGCCGATGTCTCCCAATCAGCCGCAATTTCTTGGCGAATATATGCACCAAGTAAGGAGTTGCACGGGCTACGTCCTATGCTAGCAGCGATCGTCGAAAGTGGTGCTCTTTACACTATGACCGTGCTCACCTCACTCGCTCTTCTCTTGACCACGTCCTACGCTCAAATCGCAGTCCTCGATATGCTGATGCCCCTTGTCGCGGGTCGTTTAGTGTTCCTTGCTTTCCACATTCCGCTCATCCGGAGGGCATAGGGCGTGGTCTATTGTTCGATCGTTATTCAGATACGTTACCAGACATATCATTTGGATAACGCTACAGATACGAACGGAGACAGGCGGCGGCGTATGCATTCATCTATCTGGTTCCAGCATCAGACAGACAGAGGGGACGGGAGCGGGATCGAGTGGGATGTGACTGAAGACGAAGAATGGGGAAGAAGCATACACAATAATGGAGAAGCGGCAATGAGGAGCAGGGTCGGTGTCAGGCCAGCATAAGACCTGCAGCTATAATATCCTAAACCTCCCCTTTAAGTTTGATGTTTATCCTTGCAGCACCCACGTCCTACACTATTCGAAACATCATGAACTTTATTGAGCCATAACCAATGTTCTTGGTGGATATCGACGAGATCCAGCTGAACTTTGATGTCGATGGATGCGACACCTGACGCGGACGAATCGGTAGAGGATATACGCATAGTTTTACGAGATATATTCCATTACTAAGGAACAAACAAGGAGCAGCAATAGTACACGTCCACACGTCGTAGTTTACTATAAAGTATTCATGGACTCCCTTCCAATTCATCATATTGTTTTACTGAATGAGATGGATGACGCACGAGGGTTGTTAGTTTTGACCCCAATAGCATTGTCAGAGGGACCTGTGGAAAACTTGATTTCTCGTGAGTATCTCGATATTCTTGAAAGCCCAAGTTCGCGCACATGAGCCATTCTATCATGAAGAAAGTCGAGAGGCCAATAAGCATGAAGAGTAACCATCGTTCAAGTCGTGCAACCTGTTTTCAGTTTTCACGCATGATTACGAACCTGTATTCGACATTTTTGCTCGCGAGATGTAATACGACAAAGAGGAGAAGACCGACCGTACGAAATACAGAAGGGCCTGAAGATGGAACAATGGAAAAAAGAAGCACCAACCACTACCTTCGCCTGACACAAGCTCAGCGGCCAGCTTGTCGTGGCACGCAAGTATAACGGTGATGAGTAGAGCGAAAGGTTCTGCGATGAGAGCACAGATGGAAGGACGGACTGATGAGCCTCGCGTTGTCCTACACCAACACCGAACCTCTGCCTCGTCGTCAACCCGAAATGTCGAGCTGACATTAGCGTCGAGACAGTTATCCAAGGAAATTCGCCGAGGGCTAGAGAAAATCTTCGGCCCTAGCCCGCTTCTTCCCTCTCGACTCCTCCTGCGCATATGATCCTTGCGCGGCATCAGTCTTCGATTCAGAAGTAGATGAAAGCTGGCCCTTAGCGAAATAGTATTTGGGATGAATGGCGCGGACCTCGTCCTATGCACAAGTGAGATTGGATTAGATTGAGTATTTTGCGACCGAGAGCAGAACCTACCGGAGAGAAATTGGGCTCCGGGTATTTGAGGAAAGTCTTCTTCTTCAGATCAGGATTTGTTTGAGCCAACGAAGGATTGGGCAGCGTTAGTTTTGGCGGAACAATGGGTGGCGAGGACCTATGAGCGCCGGACGGAGCAGGAGAAATACCAGAGCCCGGTACTGGAGCGACAAATGGGGGATTGGGAGTGACAGAGGCCGATGGAGGCATCGGTGTGGCACCCGAAATAGGCGGGGTTGCCATGTTCGGAGGTTGGAATGGCGGAGAAGCGCCAGGTGCAAATGGCGGGAACCCTGGGGGCGGAAGACGCATGCCTGGCGGGGGAGGGAATCCACCTGGCGGCATCATGCCCATAGGATGTGCACCCGGGAATCCTGCTGGAGGGAGAAAAGGTGGCGCGCTGATCAAGAGATGAAAATTGGATAATGGGCATGAGAGAAGCAAGGATAACTTACCCAGGAGGCATACCAGGCACAGGAGGGAAAGGAGGGAACGGCATCTGTCCTGGAGGGACACCCGGAGGCATTGGCATTCCAGGGAAGAAGGGTGGCGCACCTGGAGGCATTGACGGGGGCATGGGAGGGAGGGATATGGGCGACGGGGCAGGAGGAGCAGCATACGCCTGTGGAGGAGCACCGTATACCGCGCCCTGATTTTCCGAAGCGGATGCTACCGACGGAGCCTCATTCGCCCCCATAAGCGCCTTATGGGCTTCAAGCTGTGCTTTGAGCTCGTCTTCAGAGAGCGGACGGTTTTCAGTCTTGGGTCGCTTTGCTTGAGGTTGACTGATAGATCCAGCACTCAAACCCAACTCGATTTCCTTACGACGCTTGTAATCCGCCACGTCAGGAGCAGGGATGCCCTCCATCCCAAAAATCTCAACCTCATATCCATCTCGGCCCGGAAGCGCGTTTTCTATGCGGGGTAGACTAAAGCAGAATTAGACGCAGAAACCAGCGACAAGGCACGTACGCACTTCTCAGGCTCAAGTTTATGAACTTGCTGGATATGGACGGCGAGACCTCCGGCCGTGTTCAAGCGACGAGGACACATATTGCACTTGAAATGTTTTGCCTTTTGATGCTGCATGAGAACTAGAAGTCGCGTATAAGTATGAATACGAGATGAAAGCACGCAGACTGTCACCTTTCTCATCTTCAAATTCTCGTTCACAGTACCAACACCAAGGACGCAGAATCTATGCGATCATGTAGTTGTATAATACTGTGAGAATCGTGTGGCCACTGACCTGCTTGTTCTTCTTTTTGGCCATGATGTTGTAGTTTGGTGACAGAGACGTTCGGGAGAAGTCGTTGTTGGGGCAAAGTTTGAACGGCGCAGCATTGTGCAGTCTAGTATTCAATCGGAGCTTCAATTCTTTGATCGAAGGAGGCGCGTATCCGGGGTCCAATGTGTGGGCGAAGCCTTCGGACACCCGAATAGAGCGCGGTTGCAGTCTTGTGGCAACTCCGTGGCACCACCCCAACCAAGTACAAACGTCTTCATTCATGGTGCGTTTTCTGACGTGACTATCCCCTGAACTGCCTGCATCGAGGCCACCTCGTCTACGGAGATGATCGGTAAAAGCTTTTCAGAACTTGTTTTCATCAGACTTGCGATCGCTTGCATTCGCCTTGTGACTCCCTTGAGCATCGCTTACCTTGCGGCCGACTGCTATGTTGGCAGGATCCTCGTATCCCCCGTCCTCGCACTATATGCCCTCGCAGAGGCCCTGTTCTACTCCGCTGTCTTTTTCCCCAGGCGCATACGGATGCAAAAGGTGCGTAGTCCAGAAGTGCCTCTTCCACATCTATCCCTCATATCTTTCGCAGGCAGCTGCACACCCTCCGCGCATGTCGCGTACGGAGAGGAAAGAATTATTTGATAAATGTGCCCAAATGATGACAGCACAGTCGACAGAAGGCTGGTTCTCTCAATCATCTCTTTCTCGAATACAGCAAGGGAATGTTATCGAATGGCTCCTCTGGGCCTTGTTCTCGACTGATGCTGGTCATAACCTCGGAGAATGGGAGGAGGAGCTGAACTCGTATATATCCGTCTTCACGACCATTATTGGATATCCTCTCGATACCGGGAGCAATGGTGAGCTAAAGACCATGAGACTTACGCTGGACCCTGTGGTTATGATCCACCGGCCACTCATATGGTATACGGTACGTGTTCTTGACTCGGAATGGAAGTCTGTGCTCACCACGGCATCAGATTGTTGCTTTGGTCGATACAATCACGTCTGTTTCTTTATACAGCCGCGGGTTCAATCACTTCAATACCCAGACATGGTTGCACGTATTCCCACCTCGACCTTTCCTCTCACTGATTTCGAACACATCGACAAAACCTGATATACCATATTGGTATCGACCCCATCGCTCGTCCAGTAAGCTGCCTATCCTCTTCATACACGGCATTGGAGTAAGTCACATTTTTTCACGCCGCTCACAGATCTGACTTGCTTTGTAGATCGGGGTTTGGCCATATCTGTCTTTCTTTTCGGATGTCATAAAACAAGACCCCGACGTTGGGATTCTTGTGCTTGAAATCCTTCCCATCAGCATGCGAATAACGTCGCCTCCGCTAGATCGGGAAGCGATGTGTTCTGCCATTCAGCAGATTCTCGATACCCACTCACTACCCCGCGTTGTTGTCGTTTCGCACTCATACGGCACAGTCATCACTGCGCATCTTTTTAGATTTCAAGAACTTTCCTCACGCATTGCTGCGACCCTGTTCGTCGACCCGATACCCTTTCTCCTTCACCATCCGTCAGTCGCGTACAATTTCGTCTACCGCGCCCCTCGAGATGCAAACGAATGGCAGCTTTGGTTCTTCGCAAGTCGCGATCCCGACATTGCGCGCGCGCTATCAAGGCACTTTTTCTGGTTTGAGAGCGTTCTGTGGAAGGAGGAATTGGAAGGGAAGCGGGTTGTCGTGTCGTTAGCGGAAAAGGACCAAATTGTAGATGCTGGAGCAGTGAGAAAGTATCTGACTGGGGAAGACGCAATCCATACAAGGTGGAAGAAGGATGGCCTGGAGGTGCTGTTCCACCATGATTTAGATCATGCGTCCGTTTTCGACGCCAAGGATAGGTGGACGACCCTAGTGGAAGTCTTACACGGGCTCGTGAGGGAGTAGCAGACTGTATTGAATTTGGTTTGCGATTGTCTGACGACTTGTTCCAGCTTTAGTATATGTTTACAGGAACCACTATCTAATACCAGTCAATCCGTGGTTTATATTGTGATCCACTCTGGAAGCCGTCAAACTTAGAAAACAATCATTTGAAGAGTAATGAATTAGGTGAAGCAGAACACCGATTACTGAGATAAGTTCAATAGGCTAAGCTTACACCCTTCCCCGCCCATGTCGCCCATTCCTCTCCAAGCACTCTTTCTGCGATAAAATGCGCCACGTCCTGTCTGCTCACATTGTATCCCCCAGTGACCGCTAGATCGTCGTCCGACCTGACCCTGTACCCTCCCTTTAGCCCCTCAGCTCTGCATTCCCCGTCCGTTAATAGTGCAGGCCGCACAATGACAACGTTGTTCGCGAGCACACCCTTCGGTGGTAATCCTGCTATCTGCTCCCAATCAGGTGGAAGTATAGTTTCCTTCGGCCCCTTAGTGCCCATACAGTGCGCGAGCACGCGCTCTGCACCACGCTTGTCTTTGTGGGGCGGGCCAAGGAGGAGGGTGTACATGGAGCGGAGCGCGAAGGGCATGGAAGCGTGTGCAGCGGGCGTCAGGCCGACAGATGTGACAGCTACAATGCGCGGATATGAATGCTCCGGGGGAATCGTGGACAGCGCGTTCAAGGCCGAGCGGGAACACAGATCTGGTGGATTTATGACGAACCCACGTAGGGGATGAAAGGAAGGCACCCCTCCTGTCCAACGCTCCAGTTAGCCCCGTAGTTGGTGAGATAATAGGAGAACACGATTCTTGCCGACTGTGAAGAGCAGGACATCGACCCCTCCTTCTGACGATGACCCATCAGCTCCTTCCCGCTTGCCCGCCACTGCCCATCCATGCTGCACCTGATCCTTGTTCAGCGCATCCCCCTTCACTAACCTGACCTTTCCTTTTGCCAAATACTCCTGTATCACTTCATCTGCATCGAACACTTCTGTCCGACGCAGCAGGAAAGTCACTGTTGCGCCCTTCTCTGAAGCACATAGATCATGGCGTGCCAATTTAGTGGTCACCAATCATACTGTGATAATCGTAAAAGATGACATACTGAGTAGACGCACACTGGCGTGATACCCAATGTTGCACGAGCCCCCGATCGTAAATACATTCATGATGGAGACGAAAAAATTGATGAGCGACAAGAAACGTATGCAAGGCTCGAGTCCAGGAGAGTCTGTTTATATACAAGCCCCTCTTACTCAGATGGGCCGGATGGACGAGTCCCAGCGGTCAATCAGACGCGCAAAGACGACGAATGCCCACGGCGGCCACCTCTGACAGGCCTGACACGTTGACAGCTGCAGGCAGTCTGCAGGCAAACTTGATATGGGATCAAGGGGCGCAGCAGACTAATTGGAAGGCGGTGCAATCTTGACAGTGATTCTCCAGCCCTAACCAAAACTCATGCAATATCAGATGGTCGTATTGGTTCTCGTGTAGCGCTTTAGTCTGCAGCGCCCCACTTGTGCATAGCATTTCGTATGGGCGTTGCACATCCAACATCAGAAAGTCACACGTAGAGTTGTAGACATCTGACCCTGCAAACATGTTGGTCGAGGCGCCTACAGATATGAACTTTACTAGAAACTCTCGTAGGTCAGTAGTAGGATCAATCATCGTCTGACACAAAATACCAATAGAAATATGCTACATTGACAGTGTCATGATGATGAAGCTAATACAACACTTTGCTCAGCCGCTGGACGTTGTTGAGCAAAATATCCCCTTTGCGAACGACAGTGTCGCACTGCGCGCTCTTGATCGCAGGCCGGTTTGTTTCAACAACACCGTGCACTTTGTCGATCGTCGCATGCAATCGCCCAGAAGCAATGAACCGTGAAAGCTCGCTACGACACGAGACAGCGCGTAAGGAAGCATTTAGAGGAAGGAAATTAGGTGATAGACATACTTGTCCACGAAGTCGACACTGACACCGAACGCGGCACTGAGGCTCTCGAGGGTGAGGGAGCGATAGGATTCAAGGAGTTGGGTATATGCCAAAATGCGCATTTCTCGGACATAGAAACGTGTATGTGGTGCGAGGAGGCGGGATGGAATGAGATGGGTTTTCTCAAGAGTGGCTGCAAGATCATCAGAAGTTGAGAGGTTGTTCGCATGTAGACATGCAGCGCGAGCCTTGAATATTCAACGCACCGAGAGCGACAAAGAACTTATCGTAATGGCAGTCGTACAGATTTTTTGTTAAGTCCGCTAATGTTGGTAACTCGGGGAGAACCTGGTTAACCTCTGGCGCTGCAATGATCTGCCGGGAGATTATGGAAGACTGGACTGGATAACAACGACCTCTGAACGCACTTTCTTCTTGAGATCAACCCGATTGAGGGTGAGGGCACCCGCAATAACAGTCAACGCGACAAAGTCGTTGTAGGAAAGCAGCTCGGTCGCGGTGAATGTGGAAAGTGCGTCTATGAAAAGGTCACTCGCGGGCTTGAATTGGCGAATGGATAGAAGATGAAGGCCGCGGTAGACTTTGAGACGATTGAGACGGTCCCAGTCTCCACCTTGTTCTATCAGTTCTTCTGCTTTCGAGAGATAGGTGGTAATGAGCTGGTTGTCGCCAAAGAAGAACCCAATGCGTATGAGGGTCAGCGTAATGTCGATTCGTGACCCGACTCCCGGTGTCTTCTCGAAAGCGAGTAGTTGCGCCTTAACTGCTTTATCCTAGAGAATGACATATATTACGCTAAGTACTGTTCTACTGGGATCAGGAGCAACTCACCTTTTCCCCGATTCTCGTCAAGTAGCTTGCCCTTGCTCGCAGCGCATCCCCAATCTCGCTCTCACCTTCGATCTCTTCGGCTTCCTTCAATCTCTTGTCTAGCCGTTCAAGCTCCTCTAGATTTTCCTTCTCCATCTTGTCGAGGAGAGACTGGTCTAAGGGCAATGCGTTTGCGGCCGCGACGAGACGGTAGTAGGGTGCCATTTGGTCGGCCTGTATGCCTTCCAAGAGGGTACGTCGAGATTGTTCGTGAAGATTGGAAAGAGGAGGCTGTAGTAGAACATAGTGTTCTTGTGGGAGGGTCAGGTTTGGGATGGGGAGGACTATTTCTTCAGCCATGGTGGTCGACGATGCGAACGGTCTTGACGCGACGCGTCAGTGTGTGTTTGGACCCTAACCCGATCAGCTCTCCGACGCGTCACCTTCGCTGTTCACGTCCACCCACACCCAATCCCTCTTATCTCTTTCTTTCCTTGCCATGTCTACCACCCAACAGCTTTTGGAAGAAGCGCAGTCGGCTGCATCGACAGACACGAAGCGCGCAGAGGCAATATACAAGGGTATTCTTAGTGCAGCTGCCACCACCGCCTCTAACCATGTCTCGGAGGAACGAGATCAGTCTTTACGAGACCAGGAGACTGCGTTGGTAAAGCTTGGAGAGCTTTACCGCGACAACCAGTACGTCTCTAGGCCTTCATCGCTTCTTTTCTCTTAAAGCTTTCCTAGAAATGCAGCAGGCTTAGCCGAAGTCATCACGCTATCCCGCTCGTTCATGTCATCGACTGCCAAGGCGAAAACCGCCAAACTGAGTGCGTGTAGTTCGTGTCACATAACCATCTGGATGCTCAATTATTTCGCGCCTGGCCAATTGCGGGATAATATCAGTCCGCACCCTGCTCGATTTCTTCAATCACATCCCCAACAGCCAACAGACGCAAATAGCTGTGCTAAATGAGAATATTGAGTGGGCGAAGAACGAGAAGCGTGTCTTCTTGAAGCAGAGTCTTCAGACGCGCCTTGCCAGCCTGTAAGGATGCTGCGTATCCGCATTATAGACACTACTGACTCAAACCCCTGTGATCTATACGTCAAAAGTCAACTCGATATACAGCAGTACAAGGCTGCACTCGCGCTCATTGACAATCTCCTGACGGAATTGAAGCGGCTGGACGACAAGATGATCTTGACAGAAGTTCACCTATTGGAATCACGTGTATATCGCGGCATCGGAAACTTTCCCAAAGCTAAAGTAAGCTATTTCTCGTGCGTCTGCTCTGATGTTCAAACGTGATCGTGTAGGCTGCACTCACGTCGGCTCGCACCGCCGCCAATTCTATCTACTGCCCACCTCACCTCCAAGCTGCTCTCGACCTTCATTCCGGCATTCTCCACGCTGAGGATCACGACTATACCACCGCGTACTCATATTTCTTCGAAACATTCGAGAGCTTGAGCGCCCAGGATGACCCTTCGGCACTTGGCGCACTGAAGTATATGCTCCTTTGCAAAGTAATGCTGAACTTGGTCAGTTCTTCACCATGGCTTTTCGGCGGGCCCAACTTGACATACAGTAATCAGCCTGAGGATGTCACCTCTCTCCTTTCTGTCAAATTTGCCCTCAAATACGCCCAGCTCCGTGATGTTGAGAGTATGCGAGCGGTTGCACGCGCACATCAGAATCGCAACCTTGCGGACTTCGAGAAGGCGCTGCGTGACTATCGGGAAGGTAGGCGTCAAAAAGACATCGTTAAGTGACTTGATTAACCGCCCATGATAGAACTTTCTTCTGATCCGACTATCCGTTCGCATCTGGCGGCTCTTTATGATACCCTTTTGGAGCAAAACCTGTTGCGAATCGTAGAGCCCTATTCCGTTGTTGAGGTTGAATATGTCGCGCAGCAGGTCGGCCAAGGTCGACAGGCAGTTGAGGCAAAGTACGTACTCATCTATTTCCCGCTACACTACTGGTGTTTTATGTCGGGCTGCCCGGGCAACTAGGCTATCACAGATGATCTTGGACAAAGTTTTCCATGGTGTGCTCGATCAGGGCCGTGGGTGCTTGCTTGTGTTTGATGAACCAGAAGCGGATGTGAGTTGTTCGATCCTGACATGTGCCGTTTGGTCTCTACCTTACTGTACTGAAAAATATGTCTTTGGCACAGAATACCTATGGTGCCGCGATCGATACGCTAGAGCAGGTCAGCAAGGTCGTCGATTCGTTGTATGCCAAGGTTTGTTCGTCTTCACCCTCTCTTCGTCCCCAAACTGATACATGCTTGCCGTCTCATCCAGACGGTAAAAATAGCATAGTGCTGTGACTTGAAATCAATATCTTTCCAGTTTGTATATTAGATGTATACAACAGGATGCTGTGCAAGCGAAGGTGTCGTTCTTTGTTTAAGTTAAAGACAGCTCCGGCTATCCTGTTATGCCATTGAGATCATTTGTGCGTCATGTCCGTCTATTCCTGCAGCCGGCCGGGGCGTATATACATCAGTTCCTGTACATTGTGATTCATGGGCAGCGGGAATAGCTTGGATCTTTGCATCAACACGTGTGGAAACGCCCTTCCTTCTTGGGGCTGTGTCCCTTGGTGGTGATTTGCGTGATCGTCTTCCTTTCTATAGTTGCGAAGCTGGGCCTTATGTCCTGCGAGTGCCGCTGGAGTGCACGAGTACTTGGTGAGTCTCGGCCTTCTCCGATCTTCATCGGGCCATCTTTTGTTTGATCGCAGGGACTGACTCGACTAAACGACAGAACGCAGTTCGATCAAGGGCCGCGTAGCTGTCGCGCACATCAGTCTAAGTTGTAACAGGCTTCACAAAATAACATTCAACTACTCTATGCAAGGCTTAGAACTAGAAAGCAAAAGTTACACTACAGTGCGAAACGCGACTGGATCAAGAAGGCGTAAGGGAGCCCTGCTGCTAGGTATCGCACAAGGACGCTGTCAAGACATCGGGACTCAGTATAGGGATAAAAATGAAGGTACGGCATGATCGTAGTGAGCGGTTATAGGGGCTGTGGGGGGCACGCCAGCCTACAGCTCTAGAGGTGTAAGTAGTTTGTATATGTTAGCTGCCCATAACAATACTGACGGCTCAGTTTACTTCTGGATGATGGAAAGTAAGACTCAGCTGTCAAGGTGAAACAATGCGCAGCATGCACTCACAGATTCGGTGGGGCTCTTCCATTTCTCGTACTCGCCCTTGAGCTCGGCCCACCCATCACCAATCGGTGCCTTCAAGGTTTTGAGATGCCCGCGCTTATCCGCGTGCTCGTCCTTCTTTAGACCACAAAACTTGTCCTTCAGTGCATCGAAGACTAGGCCGGCATACCAAAAACATTGGTATTCTATGTCGTACTTCGGGTGCTTTGTGGTCGCAAATTGTAGGATGGAGGAAAGATCACGGTCGGTGGGGCGGTTCTCCCCAGAAAATTCGAGGGTAGAGAGAAGTATGTGCTCCTTGTGCTTCTCATTGATGTGGGAAATGGGATCTTTGAACTTGGGAGATGCAATCGAAACTAGGTCTGAAGCAGGGATGGGCGCGACCAAAGAGGTGCTACTGAAGCCGAGCACGGTCAAGATATCAGGTTGCGCGGTGCGCTCGACGAAAAGGACTATCTGGCGATCACGCCGAGATTCCTTGGAGGCGGAGGGATTGGCGATGGGTTGATTGATGGCGGGGTGGTCAAGGTGCACTGCAAGGAATTCGTGATTGAACCCGTTCGTGCACTTATAGTGCTCGACCTTCTTGATACGGGCGGGGGAGACTCCTTGAGACCGTCTGGATATCATGTCGATCCAGAATTCACTGTCGAGACCCTGCACACCCTTCTTCAGGAGGATGAACTCGGGATAGGGAGAAAGGGAGCGAGACATCGAGGGGGAAATCAGCGGGCGAGTGGTCTGTGGATTGTGCCATCGCAAACTATTCTCATTCGATTTAAATCAAAGACTACAGGAGGAGCAGTGTCCTGCAAATGCATGGAGCTGTCAGACTTACGTGGCTTGCTAATGGATGAAATAACTCCACATGGGGTCCGGCCATTATCAAGTGTCAAGAAGATATTGAAACTGATTCAACTCGCTTGTGTTCAAGTCACTTGAGGAAATCCTGCGCAGCGAATTGAATTGAGATACATTGTGCATTGCAAAAATCAAGATGATGAATAGCCTCTGCTAGATAGGAAGCGATAGCATTGCCAAATTTGAGCTGAAGCGCAGTACGATACCATACATCTATGGTATAGCTGTCGTACCTGAGAGTGGAGACGAACAATTAGAACATGTGTGTAATCCATGATAATATGGAAATGTGCGGAATCCTGTTCGTATTGACGTAGGTGTTCCTGCGTCGATGAATATGGAGAGAAGCAGGCGCTAGCGAGCGTTGTCTTGGTATTATGCGATACCAATTGATATGTCGCCCATCTGAATAGGATAAAGCGGGTGAACGGCGCTGCGATCTGAAGATCGAATGGAAACGATCGCGGAATATTCGCGCGGATGAGGTTTGGATATCCTCGTAGGAGAGAGCTGCACTGTTGTCACATCAGTTCCTCGCGTATTGCTCTTCCAGGTAGATGCGGAAAAAAAAATTAAATAAGTCATGTGGCGTTAGAATGTAAATATCATGTAAATCCAGATCAGACAAATGACTTCTCCTGAGTGGCCCCGTAAGGCATTAGCGCCTCTTCATGGTTGGTTATTCAATTATGGTGAACAATCTGCCACCTGGGACTTATAAGACAAGGAGATCACATCAGCCCGAGAAACCTGTGAAGTTGAACACGTTCTCCGAGCATTCATCCTGATTTGAGCTGTCAGTACAACCCTGATTTTCCGAAGCATGATTTGAATGTTTGTCGTACTGTCTGACACTACATATACTAGTCCAAGTGAGGTGTCGTCGCCATTGATTGATCTTCGGAACTCACCGATACTCGCATCTTGAACCTCGATTGAAGCAGTGTTGATCGTTTCATGAGTAAAACATAGTGACGACGTGTCAAGAGAAGAGGTCAGCATTTTGACAAAATGAGGCAGCCAAAAATGCCTTCGAGATAGGACAAAGTCAATCGGCTCGACGTCACGAAAAGGCCCATGGCATGATGCACAGGATCGCAAGAGCACGCAAGCCGGTGCAACGATACTATATCATCCGAAGAATGAATTCCAGGGGACTGGACCCACGTTCTTTCGCCAGGGCACAAACACATTGCATTCTGGCAAAGAAGTACGTTGTGCCTAGCAAGCGTGAACGTCTGGGGGTAGTAGGCTGTAGTAAGAATGATGTCCGGACTCCGGATGGGTATACGTTCCTGAGAGCGGTGGATCAGACATAATATTATGGAATTAAGACGAGACCGCTTCACAAATTTTGGATTCCATACCGAGACGGTATCGTCCCCAGCTTATCTCAGGTCAGATTAACTAGCTTGCATCACGACTCTCCGCTGCCATCCCACTGACAGTGATGGGCTAAGGTTTAGTAACGGAGTTTTAATTGATCAGAGCAATCGACGGTCATTCAAAATATTCCCGCTCAGCCTCTCCGATTCGGGTCGGCTCCGACGGTCAAAGGCCGCGTTGCAGTAGCCACTGAGGACAGATACACATATCAGAAGACGCGGGGGGATCGCAAGCGTTGTAGGCTTTCGGGAGACTACCATTGAGGCGGCCCAAAATTATCTGGTACGATATCAATAGCCTCATCGCAGACGGCATCTTACTATATGCTCAAGACTACTGTGGACATACTATGCCAATAGTCCATATTTCCCCCGATCCAGCACTATACAGTACATATACAGACTCCTTACCTTGATCATAGATGAATTGAACAGGAATTTACAGCCAGCGACTCGGTGTTACAGCCCCCTAGCACTTATCTCCACCAGGCATTTCGTATAGCGTGGTGGTTATGCCCTTCACAACCGTCTCCGATTCTCGTCCGACTCGTCCGATTCCTCATGCCTCACAGGTCGTTGCAGTATGAATGTCAGCATTTACGAAAAAATCTAAGAGCCAACCGTACAGTCTCGAAGACATATCAACACTAATGATCGCAGTCCACACGACAATTGTAACATCCTTCACTATGGTACGTGCAAAAAAGAGTATGTTATCTTTGACACATACGTCATAGGAGCGACCGTACATATCTCTGCTGGGATCTGGAGCTCTCGACATCCCTTTGCCTCTGGGAAGCTCTTGAGTGGAGATTTAACGCCTCAATGGGCCAGATTACTCACCAGTTTCCTCTTCATTATTGCCTTTTTCACTCGCTCTAAACTCGACACCTCCAGGTGAAGTACTAGAACTACCGCCGGCGATCCGGACGCGGGTTACCGTCACTGATATTGGACCCGGGGATGCGATCGCCGCACGCATCAAATGCCCTTGCTGCAAAAGATCCATAGGCCAGATATTCCTTTTCGTCTGTCTCAAGAACTGAAAGCTGATCTTCAAGGATGGTGGCCAAATCGCTGTCTAGTGGATTGATTTCGAAGGAGATTGTGCGAATGGGCTCGTCGTTCTCCTGGATGAACAAGGCGTGGACACAATTTCTCGCTTGATTGAGTTGTGAAGATCTCGTGATCGTAACGGGTGATGAGGAAGAGATCATCTTCATAGGAGATGTTACTTTCGAAGAGAACAGACGAGCAAGAAACGCCTTCTGTGGAATCGAATGTTCGATGAGGAAAACGGTCTGACCGTCATGAAGAGGATGCGTGAGATAGACCGCGAGGACTTCGCGTCGTGAATGGTCGAGTTGTTTGCGGTGCTCAATCTTGTGTACGACCGCATCCGAGAGGCCAGACGGTCGAGTCCGGACGAAATCAATCCACAGATCGAGACCGAGAGGTTTTCCTTGATCTCGCTGAAAAAGAATTTTCTCGGGATACTCCATCGAGAGGGAGAGGAAGATGGATACCCAGTAAGTAATGCTCTCCGTTATATATAGAGGGTGTCACCTACTTACTGCATCGGAAACTACCCCTGTCTCAGTGATCTTATTGATATGGTGACGAGCTTGTCAAAAGTCATTTTAGTAGAAATTGAGGCGTCTGACTCACCTCTTTGCCTGAGTTTGAAGCCGGCGATTCTCCAAGCGCCTATCTGTGCGCGCAGAAGCGTGCAGCTGGGGTCAGGCGTCATAAGTATAAACAGAACACCATCTCATTCGCTGAACGCCCCAGCGGGGTGAGTAAACATCAGCATGTTGCGATGTTTCGATCAATCAGTGGAAGTCGATAGACTGGAAGAAATAACGTCACATTTCCACAGAGCGCCCACAGCTTTCCTACAGAACCCAAAGCGGACACCAGTTTGATTGTTATGAAGCAATCTCGATGGATAGAAATTGCCACAGAAAGACTCCGCTCATGACAATGGAAACAAGATCTGTGAACTCTAGGAAAAACACAGACAGTATCACTGGTATGAGAAGTACGCAGAACTAGTTGGTAGACATTTAGCAGGTCGCAGAGCTATGTCACAATTGTATGAGCTATGAAATGCAGATGAGGATCATAGACGAGACCATGAAGATGCTGCGTGCCAACAGCCAGCATCAGCGTGTCCAAGAAGAATAAGACGAAGCCCTATAACGAGGGCAAGGAGTAATGATATGCTACAATGAGCTACAGGCGCGGCTGTAGAAATAGGATGGATACTTTAGTTACATTACATCGGTCTCCACTCACAAATGTTTACCTTTTCGTCCCAACACGCCACAACATAGTCATGAGCAGAATATACAGGAAAAGCTAAAGGGCGATCTTACCTGTGATTTCTGCAATCGCGAATTAACCCATTTTTTCTTTGGTAAAATCATCCCAACCAACTCGGAAATTCTCGACGGCAGCAGCAAACAGGCCTGACACAACTTCCGAACTGCCCTTGACTAATGACTGACTTCCCTCGCCTTGCTCCCGTCCCATGAATAGCGCTTTCAAAAGGTCGAACACGCTTCGAGCGTAAGAATCGAGAAGGGGCGGGGTGTCGTGCACGGTCTGGAGGAGTATAGCTAGCTGCATATCAGACGGCGAAGCCCCACTGGGGAAATAAAGTGTGCGTAGAAGCCGGCGGTCCTTCCGGCGCTGGGTAATCGAAGAGAGGGGTTTTTTCGCTTCGGGAGTGGGGATCGAGATGGTGAATTCGGGGAGAGACGCCCAGAGGGAAGAAGACGATGCGTGAAGGAGGGAAAGGAATGGCTCGGGGGAGCCGGCTGCGGGCTTTCTGCGCTCGATCACAAAGATCGTGGGGCGGATAGGATGAGTAACATAAATGGCAAGAAAATCTTGCTGAGGATTTTTGAGACTCTGATGGTGCTCGACTTTGGTGATTGCAGCGTCTGCAAGGTCCAATGGTCGGGTGAGGACAAGACTGATCCATATGTCGGTGTCCAGGCCTCGGGCACCTTTTCTGAAAGGGATGGCCTCTGGGTACGTTTGGGTGCTTTGCATTGTGGGAAGAGATGGAGCGTAGAGGACAAACAGCAAACGTCGTTATAGGGTGTGAGGCCATGAGGACGCTTATCGGACGCTCATAGAACGAAGTTCGAGATTATAATGGCAAAGAAGTGTATGCTTACAGACCCTGCGCTCCAAGATATCATTAGAGGAAGGTGAACTCATGAATTCACCGACTCGAAGGCTCAGACCAGGGACTTGCTCAACTGAGCAGACGAGAAATTTTCTCGATGCTTGCGACATCGACAGAGGCTTCGTGCGATTCGTGCCTATACCAATAGTTGTATAATGCAAGACCTGTAGACCGACATCCTTTTCAACATTTTAACACTGGAACAGACAAACTGCTCACATGACATATCGATATGGTATTGATCAAGCTGTGTGACTAGATTAGAACACGGGTATGGTCAGGAGGTTGTTGACCTCTCAAACATTGTAGACCCTTATGGGTGCTCACGAGAATATTACGAGGTGCCAAGGCAAATAGAGGAAATCCGATAGAAGCTACCTATCACCGACCTTTCGAGTTGACAATGAGGCCTGCCAATGCATTCTGGAAGGGCAGAGGACTCTACACCAGAATAATGAGAGGATGTTTCAAGCAATAAAGTGTCGACAAGCCAACAATCTCAACAGGAGTCATCTTCATGACCATCCCGCTCTCGACTTTTGCTTTTCTTCCCCTTGGCTCTACCTGCAAGTTTCTTTTCGGTGGCCTTCTTTCCATGGATCTGGACTATAGCCCTGATGTCGTTTTCGGCTTTCTGTAGGTCAAATTCAGTCGAAGACAGGCGATTCAGAGCGGCAATCTCGGCGCTCCAGACCGCGTCAAGGTCATGTGCGGGCGTCTCGAGAACTAAGGGAATCCCTTGCATACGTGAATCTGAAAGAACATGGGAGAATGCGCTGATAGTCAGGGCGCCACTTTCCGGTTCCGCAGAATTCGAGGTCAGGAAGGAAATTTGATTAGAAAATGTCCTAGTACTCACAGTCCAATATTCTCATGGCGATCTTTCTTCGAGCCGAGGGGCTCCTTGGAATCGTTGAGATGCATGGCCCGAAGATATTGGAGTCCGATCACGCTGTCAAATTGCTTCACTGGAACTTTGTGAGAAATCGATCGAGTTTGACGCTGTCACCCACTGGTCGAACTTTCATGACATGTCAATGCGATGAACAACGACGAGCATTGAAGAAAAAGAAGCTTACTCCCAGCTCTCCTGCGTCCTGATATCATATCCCTGTAGAACATGTCAAAGGATAATCACAGATGACACGAAATGCACTGACCGCTGCAAACATGTGGCCTACGATGGAGGAACATTCGACTGAAACTCACTTTGAAATTGAAAGAAATATCGACAACTCACAAGTGTCGAGACATACACCGACGCGAGACTTATCCTTCACTCTATCGATGATGCCTGCAATGTCCTCAAACTTTCCACCAACAATGTTTCCTGCGCCAGCCTGCGGTGCTCATCAGTTCATCTCGCCCCGACGTGGAAGCAACGCAATACTCGACCATGTTCTCTATGACCGTAACGACATTTTCTGTTTCCTTGTGAGCGTCATTGATGCACTCTGCAATGAACCCTATCGACTCGTCGACGGTCGCCGCTCCAACGGTGGATCCCGGGCTTGAAACAGACATATCGTGATCACAGCACATCCAAGAACGGAAAACGCACGCACTGAAAATTGTACAGCAGCAGGCCGAGCTGCTCACAACGCTTCAGCTCATCCAAGAAGCACAAGTATGACTTTTGGCGCTTCTCGCTGACGCCGTGATGTCGAACAGACCGTGAGCGCTGGAGAGTCCAGAGAAAGAAACAAGATCCCCCGAACGAGACCACTCACGCGTCCGGATTTCCCAGATTAATCAGGTAGCTTCCGTGTGGAAGGATATGCTCTGGAGCGTAGTCGAACTGGGCGAGCCGCGCGCGAAACGCCGATATCGACTGTTCGCTCAACGGAGGGCCGGTCCATCTACGCTGGGACTTGAGGAAGAGCGCAAACGCGTTGGCGCTGTGCTCCGAATGGAGACACGATGATGTTATTTGGACAGGGAGTCAGTGAAGGCACAAAGGAGACGAGCGGGCGCCAGCGGCGGCGGCGACATACCCGAGCTTTGCCGCGTTCAGTATCGCGTTCTCCACCCCGCCAGCAGCAGAGACGTGCGCGCCGACCTTCCACGGCGTCTGTACGCGTGCGGGATACTCGCTCGGCGTCTGTTCGCGCTCGCGTCCTGGCCCAGACCGCCCTCCGCCCCTCTTCTTCCGCGCAGCGGGCGACGGCTGCGACGGCTGCCCCCTCAACGCGTGCCTCGACGACGGCGTGGCGGTGATCGTATCTGAGGGGCGCGCGCGATCTGGATCTGAAGGCCCGGGCTCGCGCAAGACGTCGTCGCCACGCACCTTCGTCGTCCACGCTCGTTGCCTTCTCGACCCTGACGCGCTTCGCAGGACGGGCGGCGCCATCGTCGCGTCCCTCGCCGCTGGCTCGACGCGTCGACGACCTCGTAGCAGACACCATCCTCGCAGACTGCAGGTCGGTCGCGCGCGCTGCGGAAGTGGTTCGGAAACTTCGCGTGTGCTGGCTCGCCGTGGCCGAGGCGAAGTCGACGCGACAAGGCCGAGTACGAGGCAAACAGGCCGATATCACCAGTGCCGGCACCTGCCGGCCCATACCAGCTCGCGTAACCCAAGGCGGAGGAAATCAGCATGAGGAACAAACCGACGCAAGATGGCAGACGGCGGTAGAAGACTCTAACAGACAACATCCTCCCAAGTAGCTCACAAAACCCGACAAACAGAGCACGCAGATAGTCACTTGTCACTATACGGTCTACATATCTATGATGTCTACATTGCATCCTTTCCTCGATGGATATTTTCCGCGCGAACATGTACACGCGCTGTACACTTAATAGATACACAGCCTTCCCTCCTCGCGTATATATGTATGTATGTATGTATGCATGCAGGGACACCGCGGCCTGCCCTCAAGCCTCGGCAAAACCTCAGGGGGGAGCGTGCACACGGCGGCGGGGCTCGCCCACCGCAGCATCCTCGACAGAGCCCCCGGATCCTCCGCGCAAAAGATTAAAGTAAAGAGATGCCGCCGGGTGTGGCACGAGCGCGGCCGCGATAGGCGACCGGGCACGTAGTAGGTACGTGTACAAAAGGGGATCGTGATAGGGAGTGGGAATTCGGACAGGGGGGCTCGACAAGGGGCGGGGGCTCGGACAAGGGCAAGGGCAAGGGGGTAAGAGGGTGAGGCGCCGGGCGGCGGAAGCGCGGAGGGAAGGAAGCATGATGGGGAACGATGACAAGCGCGACAGAGCGGAGAGTAAAGAGAAGAGAAGTGGAGAGGACGAGGAGAGGAAGGTTGACAATGGGATGATCGGCGGACCAACAACAGCAACGAGGAAAAAGGGGAGAGGTCGTGACGGTGGGGCAGAAGCCATAGGCGGCGATAGGCGCCAAGAGATGGTATGAGCGTGGGGACTGGACGCAGGAAGGGGCAGAAGGGCAGAGCAACAGCGACGGGGTGCCACTGGAAGTAGAAAGAAAAAACGATAAGAAAGCACAGAAAGAAAGAAAAAAAAGAGCGAATAAAAAGGCCACCAAGCGCAGCGTCAGGCGCGCGTCGTCGGCTACTCCACAATCTCGAACCTGCCCCGCTTCCCATCGCGCCCGTCCTCTCCGTCGTCCTCCAGCCCCCGCTTTTCTGACACGCCCATCCCTAGCGCGCCGCTCAGACTCCCGCCGACACCGACACCGACACCCACGCCGACACCCACGCCGACGCCCACGCCGGCACTCATCCCGCCGTCGATGCCCACGAGCCCCACGTCGCCGCTGACGAGCCCCTGGAGGATCATCGCATACTGCTCGTCCGTGAGCCCCATCCCCGCGAGCGGGTTGATCTTCCCGTCGTCGTCCCCGTTCTGCGGCGGCAGCGGGTTCGCGGACGGCTGCACCGTGAGCGCCTCGTCGAACCCCGCGTCCGAGAGCGGCGGGATCCCGACCGTGCGCGGGAACTTGGACATCTGCTGGATCACTTTGAGGTGCATGAGGTGTTTCTGTGTGCGTGCGCGGGGGCGGTCAGTGCTTGTTCGTCGTGCGCGAGGGAGACGGTGGAAGGAACGAAAACGCGGGGAAAAGGCGAGGGGCGAGGGGCAAACGTACCTCGAGCATTTCCAACAGACCCTCCTTCGTGAACGGCTTCGGCAAGATATCGTTCATACCTACACAGAAACAAACAGCCGGTCGTCAGCACCCAACATCACCATCACCATCAACCCCGCCCTCCTTGACCGGCCGGGCCCAGAGCAAAGCAAGCAACGCGACCCTGGCGCGGCCGCCCACCCGCCCGCCCACCTAAAGACACCAACGCAACCCGGGGCGAAGGAAACGGGGAAAAGAAGGACGACGCACGCACCCGAGTGATAGTAGGTCATGATCTCGTTCGGCTTCGAATTGCTCGTCATGGAGATGATGGGCGTCATGTGGTCGAACTGCCGGATGAGCGACGTCGCGGAGACCCCGTCCAGCTTCGGCATCACGATATCCTGCAACCGCAACGCGAGCGGCGTCAGCAAAGACGACGACGATCAAAGCGCCCCGCGAAACACGAGAGCCAGGAGTGAGAGCCAGCCGCGAGACACGCTACGCACCATCAGCACCAGATCGTACTTCTCCAAATTCATCTTGTTCACCGCGCCCACCCCGTCCACGGCAACGTCGATCGTGCACCCAAACACCTGCAAAAACTTGCTCGACAGCCGCCGGCTCACCGCGTCGTCCTCCACCAGCAGCACCCGCGGCGGCACCGCCCACCCCGGCACGAACGCCGACCGCCGCACCCGCAGCGTCTGCGCCGACGACGGCCGCGCCATGCCCTCCCCGCCCGCCCCACCGCTGCTGCTGCTACCACTGGCACTGGAGGCGCCCGCCCCGCTCGGCCCGGCGGCGCCAAAGTCCTGCTGCGGATCCTGCATGCGGTACTCCCCTTGCTCGTCCCCCTGCCCCTCCCCAAGCGGCAGCGGCAGCAGCCCGTTCAGCGCGCGCGCGTCGAAGCTCCAGTTCCCGTTCTCGTCCTCCACGCTCGACCGCGGCAGCAGGTGCCCCAGCGTGAACACCTGCAAGCCCTCGTGCGCGAGCGCCCCGCCTCCGCCTCCGCCGCTCCCCCCGCCCCCACCTCCGCTGCCACCGCTGCTCGCAGACGCGAGGTACGGCTGCAACGCGCCCTCCGGCGTACTGGGCATAATAAACGGCTCTGACCCCGCTGACCCAGACCCCGCCCCTGCAGCAGCAGCCGCGCCACAGTCCACCCCCTCCGCAGCCCCGCCCGCCTGCGCGCTCCGCGGCCGATGCCGCTTGAGCTCCTCCATCGCCGCGAGCGCGTCCTGCCGGCTGAGCGTCGCCTCGCCCGCCTCGCCCGCGGTGCCGGGCGGCGGCGCCATCAGCCCCGCAGCGGCCGCCATAATCCGCGACGCGCTGCTCGGCGGGCGCGCGGTTGCCGGGGCCGGGCTGCCATCTGCGCTGCTCGCGCCCGTATTCGCGCCCGTGCTCGTGCCCGTGCCCGTGCCCGTGCTCCCAGACGCGCCCGCGCCCGCGCTGCCGCCGGCATTGGCGCTGGCGGTGCCGGTGCCGGTGCCGTTGGCGTTGGCGTTGGCGTTCGCGAAGGACATGCCCGCGACCTCCGCGCGGCGCGAGATCTCGCTCATCTGGAAGAGCGACGCGCGGGCGACGTCCGTCTCGTGGTAGGCGCCCATCATGCGCTGCGCCTCCTGCGTGGGCAGGAACGGGTTCGGGTCGGGCGCGAGCGGCGCCGCGGCGGACAGGTCGTCTTTCATTTTTCCTGCGCGCGCGTGCGTATGTGCGTATGTGCGTGCGTGCGTGCGTGCGTGCGCGGGTGTCCGTTCAGGGGTGCGTTCGCGGTTGCAGGTGTGTTTGCGGTTGCGGTTGCGGTTGTGTTTGCGTTTGCGTTTGCGATTTGCGAGGGCGGAAAGGCGGGCGCGCGAGCGCGAGCGCGACGGGGCGGCGGCGGCGGCGGCGGCGGGAGGGCGATGCCAGTGGAAGCGCAGGAGGGAAGAGAGCAAGTCAGCTTCCCGTGTCATATATAAAAAATGAGAGCACGACAGACAAATAAAATAGATTGGGATGCACACGACGGGAGGCAGCGAGAGAGACGCGCGAGAGAGAGGCGAGAAAGAGAGAAGAGAGAGAAAGAGAAAGAGAAAGAGGGGGGGAGGGAGGGAGGGGGGAAGCGGCGCGGCGCGGCTGCCGTTCATCTTTTCTGCTTTGCAACATCTACGCGCGACGAGACTAGTGTGTGTGTGTGTGTGTGCGTGCGTGTGTGTAGGGGAGAGTGGGGAATGCGAAACACGAAGTCCATCCGAGTCCTCCAACGTCGCCGCCATCGCCGCCGTCGCCGCCGCCGCCGCCGCCGCCGCCCCCACCCAAAAAGAAACGAAAAAAAAGCCCAATGAAGGAGAAAAAACCCCACATAGCGACCCCGACGGTACGAATACACAGCCCCCCGCCGCCGGGCCGAAGCAGACAACAACAACAGCAACAACGACAACACGACACGCTACTGACCATTCTCCAACTGCAAAAAGTAGCCGATCAGGTTCTGCATGAGCCCGTCCTGCTGCGCCATGTTCCGCTGGAAGTTGACCATCTCCGCGAGCACGTTCTGGTAGTTGTTCTCGAGGTTGCGGATGTGGGCGGCCATGTCGTCCTGCGTCTGGAGCAGGGCGGCGACCTGGCCCTGGAGGGCGTCGAGGGTCGTCGAGGCGGGCGAGGGCGAGCCCGCGCCGGGGCCACCGCCGCCGCCCGCTGCGGCGCTGCGGGCGCCGAGGAGGGACTTGCGGGCGGCGGGGACCTTGCGCTTGATGTTCTCGAGGGCATCGCGGCGGTCGGCGTGAAAGTCGGGGTGGCGGAACGTCCAGCTCTGGAGGGAGCGAGGGGGCGATCGCGGGGGCGATGAGCATGGGGCAGGACGGGGGGAGAGGCAGGGGGGACTCACGTGCTCGCCAAACTGGTTATCGTCCGTGTTCTTGACCTGAGATGGCGGAAGGCGCGGGGAGGGTCAATAGGAGACTCGGAGGGAGCGAGGCGGGGCACGGCACGGCACGGACCTTGTGAAAGTCGTACTTGTTGAGCTGGCGGACGAAGGAGGCAAAGTTGGAGTGCTTGAACATGCGAGGGAGGATGGACTTTGTAAACTCGTTCATGTCCTAGGCGGGCGTGGGTGTGTGGTGAGTATCGGTGGGCCACAGGCAGATCGGAGGGGAAGCGCACCTTGACGACGAAGCAGTCGCCGTGTGGGCCCCATGAGACGACGTCGTGGAAGGACGGATCCTCGAGCATCCTGCGAGGGAGGTCAGAAGAGGGCCGAGGGGCAGGAGGAGGGGGGCGACGCACTTGTAGAGCTTCTTGACAAAGTCGGACGTGGGGGGCATGCCGTCCTCCGAGTCCTTGTGGTCATGCTGGGGCTGCTGGGGTGGGTCTGGGTCTGTATACTTTGGCTTTGGGGGGTCGAGCTGGCGCGGGGGGTAGAGGTCGTCGCGGGAGGCGGATGTGCGATGGTTCGGCCATGGGAGCTGGTTGGAGGGTGCGGAGGGCGGGGGTAAGGGGGGGAGGGAGGCGGGTGCGAGGGAGGGGTGGTAGGAGGCTGGGGGGTAGCGTGCGATGGGGGTGGGCGCCAGGTTTGGGATGGGCGGGAGGGTGTTGTTGCGGGCGAAGGAGGAGGCGATGGGGAGGTGGAGCTGGGACGGCGGGGGCAGCTGGGGCGAGCTGTAGAGGGAGCGGGCCTGATGGGCGGACGAGTGCAGCGGGCCAGAATACGGGCCAGACGAGTCCATGGGTGCAGTGCGTCTCCGAGCCGTATCCAAATCCCTTACTTATGTACGTCCAGCCACCCCACAGCACGCGCCACCCGTCCTCCCGTTCCCGCGCCCCGTTCCCGCGCCCCCCTCCCGCCTCTCCTGGCCCACCTCGACCCCCTCGACCCCCTCGATTTGTGCCCGCCTCTGCCCCCTCCCCTCCCCCGCCCGCCCCCCATTTTCCCCCCTCTCCCCCCGCCCCGCCACGGCCCTCCACGCCCACCGCGCCCCTCCCTCCCACAGTGCCCGGGGGCCCGCCCCGGACGCCCTCGGAACGCGCGCGCGGTCCACGGCAGCCTAGACCGTGCCTTCGCCCGCCCAGACCCAGCCACTACCAATTCGCCGCTCCTCCTCGCCAAAGATCTCCCCCGCGCTGTCGCCCAGCGAACGCCCCCGTCGCCCTCGCTCACACACACCCACGCCCCTCCGAAGCAGCCCCGCCCACACCCATCAGGCCCAGGCCCGCCGAGCCCCCACCCCCGCGCGCCCCTCCCTTTGCCTTCCCTCGGCTCGCGCACGGCCCAGCACCGCTTTCCTGCAACATCTTTGCTGCACCCGCCCGCCGAACGACATGTCTCCTCCGGTGCCTCATCCCTCCCGCACGTGTCATCCCCAACCCTACCCCTCACGTATCGTCCCTCCTGCCTCAGCACGACAATCAACAACGTATCCCCAAGCGCCTTCGACGCCACGCCCGTTTTGCCTTTTAGGCCTCCACGCCATCATATCTCCACCCATCGCATCGCGTTGCCATCCGCGACACCGCGATACATAGCACATAGAAACAGTTCAGGAAACACCCATGGCCACCGCCCGCCGGCCTTCTCACTGACTTACACCAGCTTACATGTCCCCCTCGCTCGTGGCGTAATACCACATACCCTCTCGGTCACCAGACCCCAGCCACCCCGCCTCTTGCCCCCTCCGAGGACGTCCCTCGCCGCCTGCCCCCTCGCGTCGGCTGCACGCTCGACTGAAACAAACCCCGCCCAGCGCACATGCCCGCGCCGCTCGTCGCCGTCGCCGTCGCCGTCGCCGCGCAGGCCTCGGCGTTTCGGCTCTTGCTCTGAGCTCTCACTCCGGAGCACCAGGCCTGGGCGTGCTTGTCTGCGCTCTGTCTCGCGGCAGAATCGCGACGGCCGGCGTGCACCGCGCGCGCACGCTATGCGCTACAGTAGCACCTGTTGCACGTGTATGCATGTATGTATGTATATACCACAGCAATATCTACACTACTTCGTCGCGCCGACGCTCGACGCATGCGAACATTTCTTTACCGCTCCCCGAGTCCACCCCACTCACCCCACGGCGTCGCGCAAAGCGAACCCGCGCGCACAGATACACATACGCCCCATATCCATAT
Source organism: Heterobasidion irregulare TC 32-1 (assembly GCF_000320585.1). NCBI lineage: Eukaryota > Fungi > Basidiomycota > Agaricomycetes > Russulales > Bondarzewiaceae > Heterobasidion > Heterobasidion irregulare. The sequence continues at coordinate 3,380,389 of NW_009258198.1, read as the reverse complement.
TCGCATCCCCTGGCAAACCCACATCCCCGTCATCCGCCACCCATCACACAACCCGACAAGCACCACGCCCACGCCCACGCCAACCCAACCCATTCGCCCCACCCGCCCCGAGGCCAACCCGTGACCCCGTCCCCTCGTCCCCTCTCTCATCGGCACAGAACAGCACACGATGCGATCAGCGCCAACCCAGTGACGAACGGCACGGCAGGGCAAACAAACAAACAAACAAACACACGACGTCAACGATGTGCCAACTGACCCCCTTGCCTCCCCAACGCCTTGTCCGTGCTCTCGCCCGATGATGCACAACATTCCGCAGAGCACGCTCGCACGAGTCCAGCATTCCAGCCCGGGACGGCTACACCGGGCTCGCCTGAGGGTCGCAGGACACACAAACCGTGCTCGACGGCCGTCCAAGACGACGATGACGACCCCAACGCCCCCAGCGCCGAGCAGGCCAGCTGACCTCCCACGCCGCATCCCGATCTCCGAATTCGCGTCCGGATCCCCATACACCACGCGCCACCCACCACCGCACTCGCACACGCTCGTCACACTCGTCATGCTGCCCTCGAGGCAAAGCCCACCCCAACGACCCCACGTACCAATGACCCCCACGCGTCGGAAATCCCTGACGATGACCGCCTGCAGAGCATAGCATGACGATAATGCCATAAATACCGCGCATAAACAAGAGACGATCACGACTCGCGTCGACCGCACGTCGGCGATGCCCGATCGGAAATGCCTGCGGAGGGGGGGGGGCTTCGGAGCACCGGAGACAGAGCACTAGTGGCGAGCAGCGAGAGGGGCACACGACCCGCCACGCCGTTCACGCATGCAGGCCGGATGCGGGCGTGCGACGCCCTGCGCACCCACGCCCACGTCACTGCAAGCCCAAATGAAGAGACGTCGGCCCACGGGAAACGGAAACAGAGCTCGGGTTCCGGCCCAGGAGCCACAAGCACGCCTTCGCGCACGGGCCCGCGCTGAGAAGGGGAACCCACTGCCAGAGGATCGATCCGTCGCGGGAACGGCGCAAAGACACGTCAACTCGAAGAGGCAAGGACGGCAGGTCAAAGCGCCAGACAGCACACTGCGCATGCGCACGCGGATGCAGATGCAGATGCGGCAGCGATCTAAGCACCGTGAACGGTGAACCGCGCCTGCGCAGTACCCTCGCATTTCGGCCCGCAGAGTCGCCTGAGCTCATACGCTCGGCACGGTGCGGCGGTCTCCAACACTGAGCCCCTTCGCGCGGTCATTACAGACGGTACCCTCGCCACCCATTGATTTGAATCCTGTTCACGAGGTGTTCGATCAATCCGGACGTGAAAATGAATTTGTGCCAGTCTGTATCCCGAAAGTGACGTGGCGCCGCGCTCCTTCAACTCCTGAGAAAAGCCCCATGGCAAAAAGCGGAGGCATTTGGGTATGGAAAACCCCAAACTCGGCTGCTAAGCGCTAAGCAAGCAGCCCTGCGATGCGTGTCGACTGCCTGATCTGCGTTGCACCGCATCGTGTGCTCACGAAAGTCGGCGAGAGTCGGATAGGGGGCTGCGCGGATGCCGGTGAAGATTGAGCAAAGTCTATCAGTCGCTGCAGACCGAGAAACGAGGCGCGTCGAGACGGTGTCGAGACGCGGGCGATGACTGAGAGAAAGTGCGAACATCGAGTGCCTGCTACCTATCTGGGAACAGTGAGAAGGCTTGCTCTGTGGGACGGATCCCATCATCGGTGATTAGACGCATCGACACACCCGCTCTGAAGGCCGGGGCCTCAACAACAGGGCGGTACGAAGCGCGCACCATCGCGTTTCGTCTCGCAAATAGATAGATTAGGTCGCGCGCATTCGATGACTGGCGCTCTGAATCCCCAAAACATGCATATATGCGCGTTTAAAAAGTCGTTGAGATATCGAGGACGGCGTAGACCGACCTCGGTCCTCGATCGGAGATAAAGATCCTGGACGAGGTCAGGGCAACAAGGAGATCTTCACAAGACGGACAAACTTCATATAGGATACGGAGCAGGCATGCTTCCTCAAGCGCTGGGTCCTGATCTTCTCAAGGGGCGCCGTCAAAACTTCCCAGTGCTTGCAGACACGCGACAAGACCTTCGATAGACATCATACCTAAAGGACCTAGGTGAAGTAAAATCAAGGTGTTGCTCACAAAAAAGGCGTCGGACGGATATACGCTTCATGCGGAACGAGGAGCACGCACGCTGATCGAGTGCCATATCCTGTGCCGATCGAACCGCGCCGCATCAGTATTGCAACACTTGGGGAGCGCGCGATGAGGTCCCTGGTAAGCCGTGACGACGTCTGAAAAGTCTCTTCTGTTGTCATTGTCAGCTGGATGGCACTCATCGGCGGTCACGCTGATCGGTGCTATGGAGGCGAGGGAGGCAAGTTTACGGCGGGTTGGATTTAGAAGGCGTTGATGTATGCATTGACGCGCGGCTGGGATAGTCGTCACTGTCGTGATGGGGTGCTCGTGTGGGCATGGCTGAGAACGAACATCATAGGTCGGTGAAAGGAGTGTTGTAATGTGCGTGCTCGGGCTCAACGTTGATATCCACGTCGTGAGGAGGGAAGAGGAAAACCCCAAGCAGAAATCGCGAACATCTTGTCATGTGATCGTGCTATGCGTGTCGGGTTAGGGTTTTCGCAGCCCGAGGATGGTCAAAATATTGAAGTTGCGCAGCCAGCTCAACGTCAGGTCAACGAATAAAAATGATCAAATCGACAGCACTGTCAGATATCAGGCAGAAGTGAAGTTGTTCTTGCAGCACTGTGGTGGAGGCTTTGAGCAACTTTTGACATACCGTTAGAGAGCGCGGTCGGGTGATACCGGCGGCCAGCACCATACCCGACAAGCATGCAATTTGGTTCATAAATTCGCGTTGCGGGCAGGCGCACAGACGAAGCTGTAAACACATGAAGCGGAATTCATCTATTGCGCAGATAGCAGGACATGTCCAGCATGAAGGACAGGGAGGATGCTCCTAATGGTGCGCCGACTCCTTCTCGATCTGGGCCGCGTACGGGTTGCGCGGGTCCTTCGCGAATGCCTCGGCTGAGCGAGCAGAAGTGAACCAATGCAGGGTCAGTGAAGAAGAACTATGGAGAAACGAAGGAGAAAAAAGGGCGCACATCTGACACCCATGTCTTGCATTTTTGCGACGAGATAGTAGGTGATGCCAGTCGCGGCAAAGAAGGGCCACAGAGGCTTGAGAACCTAAGTATGTAGAGATAGGAGCGCAAAGACCGACATGCAAGAAATGATATCAGAACGAGAGTGCGGTCAGTTAGGTCGTGTCGTATCGCAGACAGCGCTGTTACGCACAGGAGTGGGCCACTTGCGGAGACCGAGGAAAGCCATTGTGAATAGAAGACGGAGGGGCTGCGAAAGGCAGTGGATCAGGAGGAGTGAGCGGGATACAATGAGGATTGACTGACCGGATGTGTGTGTTGAGAAGGAAGGTGAAGAGGTCCTGGGAAAGTCGGGGGACGCACTCGCGTCCGTCATCCCCGTGGCCGACATACCGTCCCTGCTGATCCTTACGCTGCACGGTCCGCGCTCATATAAAGCGCTTCATTCACATTTCTATTGTTCTTGTGCTTGAATCAGGAATCAGCGAGATATAGACTGACTTTGAGAGCCGTGCGCAATGTCCACTGGCACACCAGCAGGACTCCCAGCTGCTCCAGCGGTGAGCAGTATGACATATACAGTCCAACGAACCATCAGCTCATCTCCCACAGGGGAAACAGTTCTCCTTCTTCGACGTCGTGCCGGTTAGGGACGCCCACGATCTCGCAGGCAGCCCACACATATTACGCGTGCGTCTACATCGCCTCCATTTAGCGTATGCTTGCACTCTCTGACATTGGAATAGAGTGCGCATGAAATTTCGACTATCTCCTCATCATCGTATGGTATCATTGTCGCCGATATTCATGGAAGCGTCCACGTCCTCGACCGCGAGTTTGAGTCTGTTACGAGCTGGATCGCTCATGTCGCAGGGCGCGTCACACACATAGTTGAGCGCCGCGGTGTCCTCGTTACACTCGGAGTAAGCATCGCTAACTTTTCACTTTTTCTGCCTAATTAACATAGTATGATAGGAAGAAGATACAGTGCGTTACCCGCTGCTGAAAATATGGCATCTAGAAAAGACGGACAAGAATGGATTCCCGATTTTACTGCGCTCGCTCAAAATACAGCACAGTAACCGACCGCATCCCGTACGCACCCGTCTTTTTCGCCGCTTCAAATCAACACTTCACGATAGCACACACAGGTGTCTAGTGTAGCCCTCTCCGCCGCACTCTCCTACCTTGCCATCGGTCTCGGCGATGGCACCGTTCTCTTCTACCGCCATCTCGACCAGTCCCTCTTCTCCGGCTCCTCCTCGCTCACTGCGCTCCCCAAGCCGCGCGTCATCCATGAGTCGCCCACCGAGCCCATCACGGCCCTCGGGTTTAAAGAGGCCACCACTGAGAGTCCGCACCTGCACCTATTCATCACGACGACGAACCGCGTTCTCGTATACCAAGCGTCTGGCCGGGGGAGCGGTGCCGCGGCGACTGAAGTTGACGAAGTGGGCGCGGCGCTGGGGTGTGCAGTGATGGACTGGCATGCACGAGATCTGGTCGTCGCGCGGGACGAGGCAGTATACGTGTGCGGAACGGAGGGGCGCGGTGCATCGTTTGCTTATGAGGGCGAGTCTTTTTAAATTCTCTTCAGCAGCGTTTGATGACTAGATGTTATCTTATCCCCGGCATTACAGGGCATAAATCATCTGTGCACACGCATCTCAACTACCTTGTGATCGTGTCCCCACCATTTCAGCCCTCCATGTCTTCCGCGTCTGCGACGGTGCGCAACCTTGTTGCGCGGGGCGGTACGACAGCAGGAGAGGAGATCACTAGGCTCGCGGTGTTCGACCTGGAGAACAAGTTCCTCGCGTACTCCGGGACGTTCGCCGAGGGTGTGCGCGAGGTCATATCGCAGTGGGACCAGCTCTTCGTGTTGTCTAACGATGGACAGGTATTTCTTCACACAGTTCAATTTCATCGAGCCGGTATTGATACTGGTTTTGTTGCTTCTGTTGCTTCGTACTTGCCGGCTTTTGTTGTGTGCCATGCGTAGCTTGTGTGCCTCGAAGAAAAGCCGACGTCACAGAAGCTCGAGATGTTGTACCGCAAGTCGCAATACACACTTGCGCTCAGCCTCGCACAGACCCAGCGCTTGGATGAGTCGAGCGTCGCCGACATCCATCGGCAGTACGGCGATCACCTGTACGGAAAGGCCGACTATGACAGTGCGATGCAGCAGTATATCAAGACGATTGGAAACGTACAACCGAGCTATGTCATTCGCAAGGCAAGCGCTTGTTTCAGGTTTGACAAATGTATTCTAACCATTGGCTTCGCAGTTCCTGGACGCACAGCGCATCCATAACCTTGTTACATATCTGCAAGAGCTGCACTCCCTCGGCGTCGCCAATTCTGACCACACGACGCTCCTCCTCAATACGTACACGAAACTGAAAGACGTTGCGCGCCTTGACAGTTTCATCAAGACTGAGTCGCGGCGCGCAAGTGCAGAGGCGAGCGAGCTAGACAAGGACGAGCTGCCATTTGACCTTGACACGGCGATCCGCGTGTGCCGCCAAGCGGGTTACTTCGAGCACGCATCCTACCTCGCGAAGCGCTGGGGGCGGCACGAGGATTACCTGCGCATCCAGATCGAGGATGCAGGCAATTTCAAGGATGCCCTTGCATACTTGCGGAGGCTAGGGCATGAGGCCGTACGTGGTCCTCGAGTTGCTGAAACTGACACGTGTAATTGATCGAACCCGATGGGTGCACAGGCTGAGCATAGTCTCGCGCGGTACGGACGTGCCATGCTTGATAGTCTCCCAGACGACACCACCCAACTTCTCGTCGACATTTGTTCGAGCTCTAGCCCCCTGACGTTTGAGCCCGAAGATCAGCCCGCTTCCCCGGTGAAACAAAGCAGTGCAGGCGGGTCTTATCTCTCCTACCTCGCCCTCAACCGCACCTCCACAGCACCATCTGATACCCCCCTACCTTCATCAACGTCCACGACAACCGTCCGACCTGGCGAGCGTGACCCACCTAACCGACGGGACTCGGTCCACGACAGCTCGCGCACTAGCACTCCACCCCCGTCAGCACCGCTGACTACAAAACTCCACGTGGCGCCCGCACCCGTCAAGCGCCCATCGCCCCGCCTTTACTTTGCGAATTTTGCCGGTCACCGCGAGCACTTTGTGACGTTTCTAGAGACGGTCGCGCTGCAGAGGTGGGGACAGAGCCTGGATGTGCGGGATGGTGGCGTGCTAGCAGAATCAGGCGCAGACGTGCCTGTGGGCGATGCCGTGGAGAAGAGCGATCAGGCGGCGGTGTGGAATACGTTGCTGGAGCTGTATCTGACGCTATCTGGCGTCGGGGACGATGAGGGTGGGGGGAAAAGCCAGGATACGTTGCGGGACAAGGCGCTACGGCTGCTCAAGGACGAGCGAATACCTTACGATCCGACGCATGCACTGATCCTGTGCTCGTCGCGGCGGTTCACACCTGGGCTTGTGCTCTTGTGGGAGCGGCTCGGGATGTATGAGGACGTGCTGCGGTTCTGGATGGATAAGGATCGTCAGGGCGCAGACGCGAGCGCAGCTGCGGAGGTGATGCGGTGCTTGGAGCGGTACGGCGCAGATCATCCACATCTGTACCCGCTCGTGCTAAGGTTCTTGACGTCGTCCTCGGAGCTGCTGTCGAGGCATAAGGGGGACATAAAGAAGGTGCTGGAAGCGATCGATGAAGAGGATGTCATGCCGCCTCTGGCTATGGTGCAGGTGCTGAGCAGGAATGGCGTAACGAGTATCGGGCTCGTGAAGGAGTGGCTCCTAGGACGGATAAAGGAGGCGCGGGAGGAGATCTCCACGGTAATTTGCACTTGTGCTGTATCGCCTGTGTCTGCTTGTGTATTGACTTGCATCCAGGACCAGCAGTTGATCAACTCGTACAGACTCGAGTCTCAGGCGAAGCTCAAGCAAGTCGAAGAACTTTCCGACCCGGACCACCCACGCGTGTTCCATGTCACGCAGTGCTCGAGCTGCGGTGGGCAGCTCGACTTGCCGAGTGTTCATTTCATGTGCCATCATAGTTACCACCAGCGGTACGTCTCCCTGTCTTCCTCCCTATTATTCCGAGCCGTCGCCCGTTATCCGCCAGACGATGTACGTCTAGATGGTTTCCCTCTGATACTAACTGATCGGTATAACAGTTGCCTTGCGGACCACGAGACGGAGTGCCCGAACTGTGCACGTGCGCACGGTGTCATACGTGAGATTCGGAGGAACAACGAGCGGCTGGCGGACCAGCACGACGTGTTCCTTGCGGACGTGAAAGAAAATGGGTTCAGCGCTGTAGCCGCTGGCTTTGGCCGCGGAGTACTAAACGCGGCGCGATTGGACGAAGTTGCCACATGACAACGACTTCTCGCTACGAGGATACGCATTGTTCTTTGTATCTTTTCTTTTGTTCCGTTTTGGATCCTTGCTGACATACATGTAGTATACCTTGCATAGTGGATGTTGTTCAGTTCAAAGCGAAAGGCAGTGCACATCACTTAGACGAAAGCTGTCACCGGATTTGAGCTAATTGACAAGGTTGCATTCCCATTCGGTACATTAGCATTGTCAGAGCTGATCTGTCAACAATGTTTCGATTACCCCTCCTGGCAAAAATGATGCCGCTAATATAAATGGTGAGACGTACAAAGATTGCATGCCTCAGGGTCCTCTAATAGCGGCGTTCATTCAACCTGTCACACAGCCTTGACCCTCCTGGCAGTGCTGGCTGCTCCTTTAAAGGAAGAATGAACCCTACCTCAAGTCTATCATCGATGACTACCTCACACCCTCTCCCTGCAGACTACCCGGAGTCTATTATCGTCACCAAGGGCATTCAGGGCCTTGACAGTGGACTGTGGATCGATATGATTCACAGACGCTCTGCTGACGTTCCTCGGGCCATTATCAAAAGGATTGAGCACTACAAGTGTACTGACGGCTTCGAACAAGAATATCTTGCTGCACATATTGATCATCCATTGTGTATGAATGATGACCGTCAGGTCGTCCTCTTCGTCGAGCGTACTGCGCGCTTTGATTTCTCAACCATACTCGGTCTCAGCTGCCTTCCTTTCACCTCACCAGTCCCCGCCTCAGATACCATCTCGATCTCGTCGCCGTCCGTGAAGGACCCCATCGCATTCATTGATAAGGAACATCAGAACCACATCCTCATCTCTACCATCGATTTTTCTCAAGTGGATGCGCGCCCGACGGACAAGGATCTTTCTGATGTCCTCGAGATCGCCGCGGCGCAGCGCCCGTCGTTCGACATCAAACATCAGGGATATTGGCTTGCCAGATTGGTGTGCGATACATTATATGACTCATTTGGAGGCCAGCAGACCTCAGAGAATGCGCATAAACACGGGTATCTCGGAGCTCTTAAACTTCCGCAAGGCGATGGGTGGAACGAGCTCAAAAGCGCGTTTATATATCAGAGGAATAGCGAAAAATCAGTGAGTCTGCATGTTCGTGATTGAGTTGGCGCCATTCATTAACTTTCATAAATTTTGGAGCAAGTTCACTGATCATCCCAATTGCTCTCTGGATTACCGCAATATGCCTGGCCCATAGTGCTCAACCACGTTGGTCTTAGATGAGCACAGATAGAGAAGTAGTGCCTGGTACGGATAAGGAGGCAAGCAGTTTTCGTACAGTGTCTGTTGTAATGCCTTGAGGACAAGATTGGGCGTTCATGGACATCCAAATCTTGCTAATTCCGTCGATTCTTCCGTCAAAACACGCCTCTGCACCACCTTACACGAGCCTATACGATTCGTGACCAAGCCAGGGTATCTTGTTACACGTTGCGATGATCATCTACGATGTTACATTTTCGCGTCTTGTTACATTCTAACCCTCTACCACCCTATAGCGTACCTCTTATGCTCATTCCCACCTGTTTTTTATCGTGTCGGTTTCTTTCTGCGTCAGTTTCATCAAAATTCAACAAAGTTTCTAAGACCGCTCTTGTCTGCTTTCATATACACAATTTCATAGAGGCTTGGAGCGTGTACTTAAGAACGACAGATCTTCGATAACCAGTAAGTGAACCGAGCTGTCTATATGTTGGTACATGGATGGTGTCAATCATGGATCCTGAGAAAAGGAAGCCTAATTGCACTAGTTGATGCAACCACCTGAAACGGCTATGCACTTGATATGAGCCAGTATGCCTTGGAAGTAAAAATGACGATATGAACCAGTATTCCAGTGAATTCAGGACGGTAAAATTTTCTTCTCTAACTCAAAAGAGCATGAGCTATTGAGAGATGGTGATGACTTGGTAAAGTTACTCGCCCGTAGTGTGCTTGCCACCGTCACTTTTCTCCTTCTGATCCATCTGCGCCCTCTGTACCCCCTGCGCCCCCTGCGCCCTCTGTGCCTTCTGCTTCGTGGTTTGAAGTAGACGCCTTGCCCAACGGCTGTCTATAGGGCCACCACCTCCAATGCCTTTGCGGACGCTCTCCTTCAATGATCTGGCACCCAACGGTATCCTTCAACGAATCAAAGACGCTTTCAATCAGAGACGCTCTAGGTTCGTGGCCACTATCCTCTGCTCCAGACAATCGTGTATTGATTAATGCGGCTAAACGCACATCATTTAGAGACTTCTGTTCAAAACACATGGTGCGAAGTACCATGGTTTTGTAAAGGCCATTGTGGCTCAATGGGGTGGACGATTGCACGGGAGGTGGCTGAATTGAAACCTTGAAGGGCGATTGAGGGGCGACTAGGGAAGAAGGGGCCGTGACATTCGCGGAGAACACACGGGCTAAGTAGGGTTTCCCTAAAATATGAGGCTTGATGAAGAGGACGGCCAATTTATCGTCATAGAGGGGATGCATGAGATAAATAGTAAGGCTCTCGTGCTGGGATTTTTCGAGGGATATGCAATGCTCGACTTTGTTGATCACGGCGTCCCGAAGGCCGCCTGGTCGATGGAGGACATAGCCGACCCAGATATCGATATCAATCTCCGATTTTGTCTTCGGAGTGAGTAAGAAAGCTTCTTCTGGATATCTTGAGCGTCTGTTCATAAGGGCTAAGGTGATTCGCCTATCTGTAGCGTAATGCTGAGGCTTATAAACGCCAGTGCTCTCTGAGTCTGAAACATATTGGTTCTGTGAGCGATTAGATGCACATGCAGGGATGGTCAGGCGTCCTACCTATGCTTAGGACATCATCCCATTTGATGGACGTAGAGGACCAGCGAAATATCAGGTGGGGAAATGAATGATACAGGAGGAGAACATGAGGGGAAGTTTTTTTTTAACAACGCCCCCTATGTCGAAATCAGCGACGAATGATCATTGAGACAGAGTCTAGATTCTGCCGGTGATAGAAGTAATCGAGCACCTCATATCTTCGCTATTCGGCATAGTGTCTGAGCAAACTTAGACCCCCGCTCGAGACATGGTACTGAGCGAGACAATATCCGTATTTTGCGCGGCATATTAGATTGTTACAAAATGAATGGTTTGGCTGTGAACACAAGTTGGAAACATGTGTTTCACCTATTGAGCATGTCGTAACTTGAGTGATACCAACATAATACATACATTCTACGACTCGCGGTCATGTACTGTACCGGCATACCTTCCACACCTTGAGCTACAGGAGACATGGACCGATCCATTAGGACCCACAGGGTCTGGAAGTATCTAAAGAATAGTCAAGCTACAACGGCAAGCGACATCATACGTTTATATGAGCCATGTCCTGGACAAGCCTTAATCTGTAGCGAGATGACCGAAGTTCCGTACCAATCTTTTCCAACCGCGAGTTATACCGGTGTCTCGAAGCAGCGCGTCTGCGCTCAATTCGTTGTAATCAATTCAATAACGAAGGCAGGAGATCGCTAGCGAGAAAGCTCACCCTTTCTTCCTCCAGCCCTGAACACCTAATGTGATATCCTCTTCTGATGAAATGCTGTCCACACGTCTTGAAACCTCTGCATGACGGTGGCAAGTGAAATCGTGAGACTCTGTCCAGACCCCTCGACGCCTCCTGTGGGGAAACCCTTATTTTTCCCCACTTGCTCACGACCTGTGAACAGCTCCTTCAAGACGTCAAACACGCATCGTATGTAGGAATCGGACAGAGATGGGAAATCTTTCATGACATGAAGGAGTACTGCCAGTTGTAAATCGGATGGTAGATGATCGGGAGGAAAAATGAGTGTGCTCGCGACCTTGACGTCCTTGTGTGTGCGTATGATAGAAGACAACGCTTCCTTCGCATCAGGGGTTGGGATTGAGATAGTAAACTGGGCTCGGGAGGACCCCCACATAGAAGATGAGGACGAGCAACAGAGTTCGATGATCGATCGAGGCGGCGCAGAGACAGCGCGTTCGATGACAAAGATGGTTGGGCGAATGGGATGGTTAACATAGATAGCAAGAAATCCTTGATCGTTCTTGACGCTCCTGTGATGCTCTACCTTGTAGATAGTAGCATCAGAAAGGTAGGTTTTTCGACGTGAGACGAGGCTGATCCATATATCGATATCTAGGCCTTGGGCACCCTTTTGGAAAGGAATTTTCTCGAGGTACGCTGCGTTGTTCTGCATTGGGAGCAATGGGAGTTGAGAAGGGCAAAACAAGGCGGTTGGGCAGTCGGAGTGTGTCGTTATAACGCAGACGTGGATTCACGAAGACGCTTATCGAGTGCCCGCATAACGATCTTCGGGGATATATTGGTCAAATGAGTGTCCGCGTTTGGAGCATGTGTGAATCGTGACCTATGTGGAATCTTCTTCGGAACGTGAGCAGGGCTACATGTGAGGTTCGACGCACTTGGGAAGATCAGATGGCCTTGAGTTGGTCCATGTGGGTCCACATCAAGATTAAATAGTCGCCCATAACACTTCGAAATGAAGCGCTGTGGCCACATGATATCGATATGTTCTTGTTATAGATACGATAGCGATGTGGAAGAGTTGTCCTTCTAGACGTTTAGAGTCCGCTCGGAGTGATCGTACATCGAACTATTACTATTCCCAATCTACACAGAGATTAGCGGATAGGTTGAAGGGAGAACAACGAATATGCGAACTAACCATCTGATATTGTAGAATCGTCGGGAACCACCCTTGTGAGGGGTTCCATCATTCTCTTATTTTGTTTCGCTTGACTCGCTGCAAGTCTGCTATTGCTATTTTCGTCAGCGCTTTGAAATATGATCATCCTAGGAACGCCTATGGAAATTTAGGCCAGTAGCTTATGCCGACCAAGTTAGACTGGGCCTCGCTTCCAAGGTGATCTATGCAGCACAAACTCAACCTCACAATATACATGAGCCACTGACCCTCATTCAACTCTCCAATGTCATTTGCGAGCATCAGTCAAGCATGTGTGATTAAGGGCGAAGCAGATGCTGGAATAGGATACACAACCAAGAGTCAAGCTAGTCAAGAGTCAAGACGTTCGCGATCTGCATAGCAGCCTGTTCCTGCCTGTTCTAGCTTCGCAGACGATGGCACGTGCGATAGGTTATACAACAATTTCCCACATTCTGCTGTATTTCATTGGAGTAGAGCCTGTGCGGCTTGCCCGACCGTAGGGACTTCGACGAAACGCACTATTATTTCATTTCAGCCATATTCCTGTCACAAAAATCTCGAAACAAAGGAATTAGCTGGAATTAGCCTGAGCGTCGAATGCGAGAAGCGGGAGCGGACAATAAGTAATCGGCATCTACCGGCACACCGACAAGATGTTCCAGCGCCGACGCGAGTTCTTTTTCGTCGAGGCCCATCATAAATTTGGCTGTCATTTCAAGCGGCTCATTCTGCCTGCTCTATCCGTCTTCATACAATCACACACCCGATTGCTTTATATTTAAGCAAGACATCAGTGTCTTGATATTCCATGCTGCCAACATCCTATTCTAGGACTGCCAGTTGATCGGAACCTTGCTGGACAAGGCGATGCTTACAGCTTGCGTTGATACGGGGCAGCGAAAATCCGATCAATGTTGTGAGCATGAAACATGATGAATTATTCAATTCTCCTATCCGTATGACTTCTGCATTGAATGTTCACACTGAATTTTCAGACCGTGTGCACGGAGTATAGTCGCCCTTGCTGAGAGCAGGTGCGTTGGCATCGTCGCAATATGTACGTAGACTCGATGATACTACAAGGGTAGGCATGGTTGACGTCTATATTTTCAGACCCAGTTCCGTCCGCTCCTCGATCAGGATGCTTTCAGCGATTGTTTAGGCCGTCACTATCGCAGCATTATCCTATAGACTCTGCAACGAAATCATTGATCAGTGGCTATGTGCTACATCCCGCTGAGAGATATCATATGGCCGACTTGGGTAACAGACAATTCAAACGAACTATGAATATGGCCCGTTCTTGCTTATTCTGGCTGGCGAGTCGCTCGACCTTACCCAACTGTGAAATTACTAACACCTCATCCACAGGGTCAGTAAAATTCGAAAATAAGTATACCTTAGGCTCAACATCCCTCTTTCATCTTTCGTGACTTTCCGCTTAAGGCCTTTGAAATCATGATGCAACTCTCTGATAAGGTTTTCAGGAACATATTAGCGGAAATCGGACAGCTCGAATACCGCGCGAAGACCCCGATCGATGTGTCGAGTTATAACCAAATGTGTGCAAAAGCTGCGCGAACTTTCCAAAGTCATCCTGGGGCGTCCGTATCTCATATTCACAGCGTTCCCGCCATTCCGGCAGACCGTCGTTGTTATCAACCACAGGTACGTAAATTTTGAATTTCGCTGCTTCGGATGTTGGCGCAACCTTGCGCCCAATGTCAACGCAATTATGCGGAACAAATGTATACATCCGCGTCGCCGCTACTCGTTCTGTACCAAACCAGATCTGTACAATAGTTTACGGACAGGATCCTCCAGTATTGTATCAGTCTATGCATAAGCTTAGGGTCTAGTAGATGCTGCAAGCTGCTCTCCTGAGCCAATGCACTTACAAAAAATGTGAGTGATCCACGGTTAAAATGCTGTAGTGGCTTCACTCATGGAATACCAGTCTGAATGATAGTGTATGTGAGGTCTCGATCCTCCAGTCGGGTTAGACAAGAGCCTGTTTCGGATTGGTATATCAAAGCTGCAGGTATTCCTTGACGTCCTGGGCTGTCACGGAGAAATGGTCTCACCTCCATATATCCACAAAAATCTTATCATTTCCGATGTCCCTGTGTCCTTACAAATTCTCTGTCCGTTCTCCTGATTTAAACTGACCAGGATCCTGCGATGGAATTATCAACAACCCACGAATCATCCCTCCAATGAATTCTCTCCTTTCAACGGAATATCCGGAGGAGGTTCTTCTCTCCAAAGGTGTACTGAACATCGACACCGTTTTTTGGGCCGATATGATCCTTCAACGCTCTGCCGATATCCCTGGGGCGGTCATCGAGAAGGTCGAGCACTATAAATGCACCGACGGCTTCGAGCACGAATTCCTCGCCGTACATATCGATCACCCTTTGAACGACGCAGCTAGCGGCCGGAAGATCGTCCTCTTCATGGAGCGCACCCAGCGTCCCAGCCCGTTGACCATTTTGCTCAGCAGCACTGGATCACCTCCACCCATTCCTGCCACCGATGTCATTTCAATCTCGTCTCCAGAAGTGCTAGATCCCATTCAATATATAACAAACAACCACTTTCGACACGTCCTCATCTCCACTCTCCAATTCGACGACCGCCGCCCAACTGACAGGGACCTTTCGGATCTTGTGAATTTTGTCGCAGCAGAAAAGCCCAAATATGACTTGAAGTACCAGTGTTATTGGTTTTCAAGCCTCATCTACGATGCGTTAAGGGATATATTTGGTGGCCAGCCGACCGACTCCGAGCATGCGGAAATGCGCGGCCATTTCTACGGTCGCAAAGCGCCGAAAAGCGAAGGGTGGGCAGAACTCAAATCTAGGTTCAAAAGCTCGACATCTACCCCCGAGACGATCAAATCTGTGAGTTTGTTTGTCCGCCTCTCCGTCTTGATAGTTTTCTGAACCATCGCGGCCTACTCAGGACGAGGGCTTGTAGCGGGTCTGTCGTTAATGCCACATGGTGGTTAGCACTACTGGAATACTGATGTTGGCTTCACTTTTTCACAGACACCGCCGTAGCTGATAATGCCGTGCAGGGAATGACCTTTCCATCTGCGATGAGGTGCGATATCACAGATTATTTCCCCCAGCTTCCTGCCGCGCATGCCGCATGCTGACTTGATGGACTTCCATCTTTGCAGAAAGCATTTCGCGTCGATCCGATTCTTGATACGCCTGTGCCTTTGTTTCTGTGTCCGAATTCCTTGTCATCGTGCACCCCGAAAACCCCGAAAATGTCTAGTTGTTATTGTTCTTTATTTTGTAAGCTAGGCCCAAAGGCGCCTTTTCAGATTTTCTTGATGGGCCAGGTTGCTGATGCTATTATTAAAACGAAGTAGTAGAGTTGATAGTAGATACACGAGCGTTCTCGATTTGCGGAGTGCTTCTGGTGGTTGTCGAATGCAATGTACTATTATTATGCTACCGAAGATCGGACTTCAGCCGCTGGCACTGAACCAGGAGATAGAAAGCCAGCCGTCGCGTTTAGAGATCGGAGCCCATGATCAACTCGCATTTGGCATCAGCGGCCTCCTAGGCGCCTACGACGGCGCGATCTCGAGGCGACAACAGACTCGGTTACGTTGCTCGCCAGGAACGAGAGGCACGAGCGCCAGTAGTAGCAGAGTGCCCTGCACGAATGTCAAGGGGTGGTCCAGCGGTTTTTGACTGTGGTGTGCTCAATGCCGGTCTCATAAGTTGCGTGTGTTTCGAAAGATCAAGGACCTTGTGCAGTGAACACGATACCACCGAATGCAGAACTGTCCACTATAATACATAATATACAGGACACGCGCCGAAGCGCAGAGGGAGCAAGGGAGTATAGGGAGCAGAAGAGCAACAGAAAGCCTATGTATCCACGGCCCCGGCCAACTGGAAGGTACGAGAGAGAGCGCGTGCGTCGTGCGACGTCGGTCAGCGCTGGGCGTCCGGCTGCTCCTCTGGCGGAACGCCCCACTCCGGGAGGCCCTTGGGCCGCGGGATGCGCTTGGGCTCCCACTCGGCATCGCCCGCCGCGCTCAGATTCTGCAAGCGCCGCGTAGGGCCGAGGCGCGCACTGGTTAGCTCGTTCGGGCTGTCCGAACATACACGCACGCGCATACACACGCATGGGGGGAGCGGGACTCACGAAATACTCCTCGCGGATGTCGAACTTCTTGCGGTTCCTGTCGAGCCCAAGCGCCTGCTCCTTCGTGAGCTGTGCGCGGTGCAAGCAATCGCGCGTTAGCCAGCCAGCCGCCGTGAGCCCCACGTCCAAACACATGGGACGATATGGAAAGAAAAAAAAGGACAGAGGGAGGGAGGGACGTATGTGGACGTGAGCGCATGCACATACCTGGGTGACCTTCTGGCTGTGCAGATCGTAGCGCGTCTGGGTGAACGCCTGGAGGCCGAAGGACGTGCCTACAATGAGGCTGACGAAGGGGATGCCGAAGAGCAGCGGGCTGCGGCGCACTGCGCGTGCGACGGCTGACTGGTTGAGGGCGTTGGAGCGGAAGGTGGGCATCGCTGCTCGGCGAATGCGCGCGCAGTGGCGGCGGCGGGGATGAGGAAGAGGAAGAGGGGTCGTGGAGCGACGGACGTTTCGGCCGGGGGCGGGCGACGGGCGCCTTCCTTTCTGGGACGAGGCGATGGAGTCAGCGCGAGATTCCGCCCATCGCATCTATCGGCCCTCTCTCTCTCACTTTCCAAACAACATCGCAGCATCAATAACTTATTCAACCCACGCCATCCGCGTCTGCAGCGCTCTCCATCCTATCGCAGGACACGCCCAGCAGCCAACATGAGCGGTACGCGCCCCTCTTCCACCCGCTTCTCATTTTTTCGCTGCTGATCCGTCTGTTACTCTATGTTGTCTTCACCATTGGATCGCGGCGCATCGTAGTCACGGTCGTGCTTGGCTCGCAGTGGGGAGACGAGGGCAAGGGCAAGTTGGTGGATATCCTGTCTGCCGAGGTCGACGTCTGCGCGCGCTGCGCGGGCGGCAACAACGCCGGGCACACCATCATCGTTCCGATGGGCCCCGAAAACACAAAGACGACGTTCGCGTTCCATCTCCTTCCGAGCGGTGCGCGCGTTTATCATAATAACAATAACAACAATATTAATTCCACTCCTGCGGCCGTGCCCACGACGACGCCCGATCTAGGTCTCATAAACCCCAAGTGCACGGGCCTCATCGGCTCGGGCGTCGTGGTGCACGTCCCGTCTTTCTTCGCAGAGCTCGATCAGTTGCAGTCACAGGGTACGTTTGGGTTCCTTTCTCTCCCCGCTCTTCGAACGACCGGACGGCTGACAGGCGCCCGCGATCTCGGTGTGCGTTCGTTCGCTTCCCCGCAGGCTTGGATTGCACCGACCGGCTGTTCATCTCCGACCGCGCGCATCTCGTCTTCGATTTCCACCAGATCGTCGACGGGCTGAAAGAAGTCGAATTGGGGGGATCTAGGTGCGCATCTCCTTTACCGCCCGCACTCGCGCCCACACACGCTCCCCTCCGGCGTTTATACTCATCTCCGAAAGGCACGCTTGGCTCACGCGCGTCTCTACAGCATCGGGACGACGAAGAAGGGCATCGGCCCGGCGTACTCTGCCAAGGCCTCGCGGTCGGGTCTGCGCGTGCACCACCTGTTCAACCACGATACGTTTGCGGACAAGTTCCGCAAGATTGTCGAGGGTCGGTACAAGCGCTACGGGCACTTTGAGTATGACACCGAGGGCGAGATCCAGCGGTACAAGGTGCGTGCGCCGTCTCTCGCGCTTGGTGGTAGGATGGATGCTGACATGGTCGTTGGGGGCAGGCGCTTGGGGAGCGGCTGCGGCCGTACGTGGTGGACAGCGTCGTGTACGTGCACGCGGCGCTTGCGGCGGGGAAGCGGGTGCTGGTGGAGGGCGCCAATGCGCTGATGCTGGACCTCGACTTTGGGACGTACCCGTTCGTGACATCCTCGTCGACAACGATCGGCGGGGTGTGCACGGGACTGGGGATCCCACCCAAGCGGATCGGCAAGGCGATCGGAGTGGTTAAGGCGTACACGACGCGGGTCGGCGGGGGGCCGTTCCCAACGGAACAGCTGAACGTGCGTGCTTCTCCGTCGCGGGGGGTTTGGGCGGCTTTGTATTTTGCGTGTGTGGCTGACGATGCGGACAATTTAGGAGATCGGGGAGCACTTCCAGGAGGTGGGAAGGGAGTTCGGGACGACGACGGGCCGGCGGAGGCGGTGCGGGTGGCTAGACCTGGTGGTGCTGAAGCACTCGCTACTGATCAACGGCTACGACACCCTGAACGTGACGAAGCTGGACGTGCTGGACGGCCTCGCGGAGATCAAGGTGGCAGTCAAGTACGTCGTGGACGGAAAGGAGCTGGCTGGGTTCCCCGGTGCGCGCGGTTGTTTTGGCTGCTATTTTTTGCTGATACTGATGGATACCGTTGCAGCCGACCTGGACGTGCTGGCGAAGGTGGAAGTGGAGTACGTGACGCTGGCTGGGTGGGGGACGTCGATCGCGGCGACGAGGGCGTTCGAGGCGCTGCCGGAGAACTGCCAGAAGTACGTGTCTTTCATCGAGGAGTTCGTGGGTGTGCCGGTGGAGTGGATCGGGGTGGGCCCTGGGCGGGAGAGCATGATCACGAAGAGAATATAGACAGATAGAAAGAAGTGCAGCGCGGAAATGGAACTACAACTGTGGCTGGCAGGGAGCAGCGGTGGCGTGCGCTTACGTGAGGGAGTATATAAGGGGGGAGTGTGACAGTATTTGGCAGGATTTGGCGCCTGCTCTTGTCACTGTCCGTCACGACGCCGTCACCCCCGCCGCTGGTCCGCAGAGTGAAGAGAAGAGAGCTAACAGTCGAGGAGAACGTCGCCCGCGTTGTTGATGGACCCGTCGCCACAGTCCCTGCCTGCGCCCCCGCTGCTCCCGCCAATGCCCGCGTCGACGCGCAAGCGCGCGCGCGAGAACGAGTCGCCGAGCCAGAGGCAGAAACGCGAGAAGGCTGCAGAGCGGCAGCGCCGCAAGCGCGAGCGTGACCGCAACGCCAACCACCACTTCCTCGTCCTCGCACACCAGCAGCAGCATCCTCACTCGCAGCAGCAGCAGCAACAACAACAACATCAGCAACAGCAGCAGCAACACCCGCAGGCCCTCCAGCAGCAGCAACACCCGCCCCCGCCCTCCGCCCCGCCCTCCGCCGACGACTACCCCATCGGCGCAGGCCTCACCGCCGACGAGCTCGCCCGCCGCGAGCGCGTGCGCACCGCCGCTCGCGAGCGCCAGCGCAAGCACCGCGCCCTCGTCAAGCAGAAGAAGCTCCGCGAGCTCGGCCTCGACATGGGGAACGACCTCATGCCTGGCCTCGACGACTCCCCGTACCGCGTCCAGCCCGACGACCCCTACGACCCCGTCCTCCCGCACAACCTTCAGCACCCGCACCCCCTCGCTGGGCCCCCGCACGAGCCGCCCTTCCCCCAGGACCAGATGGTCGGCGGACAGATGTTCGCTACCACCCTCCTCCTGTCCTTCTCCTGCGCGCCGCTCCTTAAGCAGCACCTCCTCCGCACACTCAACATGACCAACGAGGAGCTCGCCTCTATCCAGCCCTTCATCGCACAGGCATGGGATCAGTGGGACCACCAGGTGCGTCCCGCTGCACAGCCTCGCCACCGTCCACCCTCGGCCCGCCCCTGACTTGTTTTTTTTTTGTATTTCTATTTTTTTTCCATTGCATTCTTGCGTACAGCGCCGCATGCACTATGCACAGCACCAGGTCGCCCCAGGCGGCCCCAACAAGGGCCCCGATGGCCCCCACTCACTCGCCGAGCCAGCCACCTCCGCGCCCTACCCGCCCCAGGGCCTCCCCCTCTCCGACTCTGCTCCGCCATACGCCACCGAACCCTCCTCTTCCTCTTCCTCCTCCGCTGCTGCTGCCGCCGCCGCAGCGGCAGCGGCGGTGGCACACGCGCACGCACCAAACGACTTCCGCGCGCGCTTCCACCGTCCGCTCGTCGCGCCTTCGCCGTTCCGCTTCGCCCCGGACGCGCGCGGCGGCGCGCCGCAGACACAAGCGCAGCAACAGCAACAGCAACAGCAACAACAGCAGCAGCAGTCTTCGGGGGCGGGCGCGACGGGTGCAGACGCGATCGATCCACATCTGCAGGGGGTGCAGGGCGAGCAGAAGAATAATATTGATCCGGAGCTTGGGCAGGCGATGGGCGAGGCGGAGGGCGTCGTCGGGCGGCTAGAGCGGGGGTAGGGCCGTCGTTGTCGTCGCTACTGCTGTGGCGTGCGTCGGTGCGGTGCAGGGCGGGCGCGGGGGTGGGGGGGGGGGGGGGGGTGGGGGGGGGGGGGGGGTGGCGGACAGGCGGGGGTGGCGGAATTAGTGTTTCTTTATCATTTCTTTTGCCTTTTTTCCTTCTCTTTCTCTTTTTCTTTCTCGTCGTGCTGTGTTTGCTACGTTTGTTTCGCTCGCGGCGCGTCGGTTCGCGTTCGGCAGGTGTTCGGGCAACTGGGTCTGGTCTTAAAAGCGTGCTCTCTTTCTCCCCCTCGCCTCCGACGTCATCTTCGGCGTCCTGCCATGTCCCGCTTATCTCCGTCCCACCCCGCCCCGCCCCGCCCCGCCCCGCCCCGCCCGTTCTGCCTCCGCCGAATGCGTGTCGAACGCCGGACGTACCTGTACAATAGTAGTAGTAGTAGTACTTATTATTGTCGCGCCCGATGGTTCGCCCCGGGCCCACCTTGTAATGACGACCGACGGCAACGGTCATGGCCATGGCTATGGCTGTGTCCACGGTGGCACTCCATCGTACATACCAGCGTCGGTCCGCGAGCGAGCGAACGAAGTGCAGCTGTATCTCGAGAAATCACATGCGTACTAGATGTATGTACATCGTACAGGATGTATATATGTACAGGACCGGCGTGCGGGTCAGATCGCGATCTCGACCACGGGCGCGAGCGCAGGTGTGGGGGCGGGGGAGTGGCGCGGCGCGAGGCGGCGCAGCTGCGCGACGGGCGTCTGCCGCAGCTGGCCCTTGACCGTCGCGGTCGCCGTGCGCTTCGTGTACACCTTGAGCCCGAGCGTGACGTCATCGTCCGTGCGCTCCTTCTCGACGAGCGGCTGCCGTGTGCGCGCGCGCGAACAAGCGGACGCGGATCGAGCGAGCGAGCGAGCGAAGGCGCGTCAGCGTCGGCGGTTAGGTCGGTGCCTGGAGGTGGCTCGCGAGGACGTACGGTGCTCATGTCCACGCGCGGCGTGGCGGGGCGAGGCGGGTCGGCGGCGTCTGGGAGAGGGCACGCGCGCGCGGGGAGGGCGACGTGGATGCGCAGGAGGGGGTGCTCCTGGTCGTGGACGTTCAGGTCCAGGCAGCTCTGGCACAGGTCGAAGTCCTGACACGCCGGGCTGCGTGGTCATACAAGTGACAGCAGGAAGGAGAGAACAGGAAAAATGAAGAGACGTCAGCGCGCGATTGGGCGGGGTGAGTCGCGTACGTACGACGTGCAGCGATACCGCGGCCCTCTGATCGGGCGCTTCTGTGGTTCAGAGCGGGCGTGGCAAGTCAGCGACGATCCGGGCGGCGTGCAGGGTAGGAGGAGAGCCGGCTGACCTTGCAGTTGTCACAGCCGTATCCGACGTGGACGGCCTCGGCGGCGAGAGGCGTGCTCTGTTCAGCGGCGTCGGCGCCCTTCTCCTCTCCCGCCGTGTGCTCTTCCACGACCGGCGCGCTCGCACGCATCTCAGGCTCAGCCTCAATTGTGGGGAGAGTCGCTGGTGCCACGCTGGCCGTGGGCGAGGCAGGCGCGTCGTCAGTTGGGCCCTCGCCTTCGTCTGTATCACTTTCTGCGGCTTTCGCAAGCGCTTCTTCGAGCTCGGCGAGGCTCTTGCCTGCGAGCAGGTCTTCGGGGATGGGAAGCAAGTTTGTTTGGGTTCTGAGGACAGGCTTCGATCAGCATCACCCCAGCGGATAGACCGGGGAACAAGACAGACGCGGGGCTAAAGTCTGGTTTCGGTGCATCAGTGAATGACAGAACCAGTCAGGCGAGGAAGCTCACTAGAAGCGATGCTCTCGCTCTGCAGCGCGCTCGCCAGCTTCTGCGCCGCCTTTCGCGAATTGGCACCGTCGAGGACATCGTTGATCTGGCCGTTTGTTCTGAGCACCGTCCTGTCGAATCGCACCTGAAATGCGGCAATAATCACACCTGAGGCTCGAACGAGTGAAGGGGGACATGCGCGTACGTGGACGACGTAATCGCCTTCCTCGAGGTCGAGCTCCATCTGCACACTCCTCCCGTACAGGCGATCGTGCACCGACCGGCCGATCGGCTCCGACTCGCCCTTTTTGTAGAGCGCAAACTCGAGCGACCAGCGGTAGGGCCCTGCGATCTCCGCGTACGAGCGGGTGTCAACCTGCGCGAGGACGATGACGGCGGGCGTTAGGGATGATATGTTGATTGTGACTGGGATGGGGTGTTCGGAGTAAGTGCAGGAGTGCAAGGTGGAAGAGGGCTGAGGGTGCGGGACATACACGAGACATCGCCGAAGCTCCAAGCGCCTGGAAAGAAAGCTGGTGAGATTGCGGACGTTGGGCACGATGCGTGGGCTACGTGCTTCGGAGAGGGCGCCCAGTGACACACAACCAGTGAGAGCTCATGGCCCATGTCGAGTCGAAAAGCCGCACGCGCTCGATGGCAGTCCATACGGACAGGAAATCAGAATCTAAATTCCCAATAGACGCAGATCAGTAAGGCAACGATGAAAGAGTCGCAGCACTCACACTCCATCAAAAACTCCCCGTCGTCGCCGAACTTGTGTCCGAGCTCGGGCAGTGCATCAAGCCACTCTTTCGTCCATTCTTTGGAGCCGTCAGACCACCTTCCTGTCCACTCGGTGTCACCCCATGGGTTACGAATCTTCAGAAACCGCTTTCCGTTTACCACCATGGCCCGGATGATAGAGTATGCATGATCTGATGGACACGGCGTAAGTGGGTAGAATATGAGAGATCAGGTCGATGGAGCTTACTTCGCAGTATACCTTAAAGCATTCCAAAGATTGACATTCAGACTGCGCCGTTCACACGCCAACACACTCACCGTTGAGAGGGTTGCCGTTACCACCATCCGAGTCAACAAAGCACCCAAATAATCTGTCCTCGTTAACATGCATTAATTCTTCTGTCCAGAACTGGTCTATATCGAATATGTCGGGCACAGCATACAAGCTGGAGACTCCTCTAAATTCAAAAATAAATTAGTTCTTGAAGCACAAACCGCGACTGCGACAAACCCAGTGAGATCTTCAACAGCTTCTCGTGCGTGTCCGCCTTCCAAGGCCATGAAGTCTCCGTTCAATTTGGCGTAGGCTTTTTCGATGAGGGCTCTACAGGGCTAGTAAGATTGGATCTGTTCATGAGATATTAACAGGCAGCCTACACCCAGGTTTCGTTCTCGGTTCCAGAGCTTCCAAAGTAGAGCGATTTCTGGCCCATACGAGCCGTCCTATTATACAAATCCCTGTTCTCTTTGTGCATGGCTCGCGCCTGGTAAAGACTATTGATTAGAATAAGATTCAACCCAGACTGTATGGAACGGACCTGGTCAGTTAAAGACTCATATTTCGGGATACCGGAAAAAAGGAGGCTTGAACATGACGTATGAGATATGGACCCTTGAAAAGTGACAGCAGGCACTCACTCGTCAATCACAACACTGACCCATCCCGATTCCTTGAAAAATACAAATCCGTAAATTCCGAACTTCTCATCTTGCTGTCAAGCCGATTGACCAGCACGCGGAAATAGATCAACACGAGTCAATGTGGAGGAGAAGAACGTCACGTACTGCAACACAGATCTTTTCAATCAATCCTTGTACAGTGCCCACCATCGCCAAAGCGCTCAGGAACCAGCAGTCCCCCAATGCGCCTTGGACGATATCGCCAGAAGACGCCCCGTCGATGAAAAACTGGGGTTTCTCGAATATTTGCGTCGCACGCAGCACATCAGATGGGGTCAAAGTCACGTTTCCGTTGGTATCCACGGGCCTAGTAAGACCAAACAAACACCTATCGCGATCATCGTACATGTCAAACGACCGGTCTCTGTAGCGACGGTTTTGACGCCTTGACTCGAATGATCAGTTTGTCTGATACAAGAATATGCATGAAGACAGACGAACTGGCACTCTTTTGCGAGTCTGGCCACTTCAGCCTCGCATTCTCTGACTGCTTTTTCGAACTCCTCAGTTACGAGCAAACCCTGAGACAGTAAAAACGGCGTCGTCAGCGTAGCGCCCGACTAAATCATAGACGACCCCACCGCTTTCTCTTTGGGCTGGTCAAACTCCATCGGGCGGTTTAGTGGAGACTTGGCGCGCCCTTCAGGTTGAATGCCCTTCTGGGCATTGTATTGGAGTAGACGGCCGAGCATGATGAATTATTCGATGCCATCTTCGAGCAGACGACCCTTTTATAACTACTCGGTGATGAGAGGAGCTAAACCGGATCAGGCACGTATAGAAATGTCAATGTACCTACGAACTCTGGATAGGCGCGACGAGATGCCGATCAATCATCACCTACCACTTCAATAGACACGAAGCCGTGTAATCATACTACAGCCGAGCGCTCTGGAGCGCTTCGAAGATGACACGCCATTGCAGAAAGCGCTCGAGGATTGATGGTGATTCCTTGCCAGCTTTCTTGGACATACTAGCAAGAAGTTGTGCGGGATGATGCCGACACGACGCTATTAGAAGTTAGAATGCGATAATAGAGTTTTGGAACTGGGCGCGAAGCTTCACTTCAGCTGGAGTATCCAGTCGACCTCCTCGAGAAGTCGAAGGTGAGTAGTTTTATTTCGAGTTCGGGACGCTCTCGGAACATAGGTGGTCTGTCTGCACGATCAGCTCATGATAAGAATTTCAGTCGAGTTAGAGCGATATTAGTAGCGGAACTTCCAGGCGTGTGGGACGGTAGCAGGAAGAAGTTGGTTTGAATCACTCGGCGACGGCGCGAAAACCGTGATGGGTGGGAAAAAATCTCAGCATTGCAGGCTAATAGTCCCATTGACACCGATTCAAAGCGCACTGGTCCTTTGATAGCTAGATGTATACTCCTTGAGACACCCTAAGGACATCGAGAACACGTTTATTATTATTCTCAGTATGTAGGAGGCTTAATACGCTAAATTAAGCAAGGCCTTTTGCAGCTCCTCAATATCTACGTCTGCTTGGGTCGTGAACGGCTCAGGGGTGATAGCCTCTATGCTCGAGCAGGCGGTGGAACAACTGTTACTGGTCACGGGCAGGCGGTCTGTCGTGAAGAATGTGCCAATCAATGCCACCTCCTTACGCAACTCATCCAGCGAGATGCGCTCATAGGGGTTCATCACGAGTATGCGACGAAGGAGAGCGTTTGCTTGTATCGAAATGGTTGGGAAGAGTGTGCGTAGATAATCAGGTTCCTTGAAGAAGTTATTAAAGTCCCCATCGCTTGGGTGGGCAACAAGCCATGGATTACTGCTCGTCAGAAAGTTCAAAAGAATGATGCCAAGTGCCCATATATCGCAGTGTTCAGGCGAGAGCCCCCTACGAGAATATTCATTTCGATGACACTCTGAAGTGTTCAGGGGTGAACATGCATTGCAACGAAGACGGAGACTCAGAGTTACTCACCAGGACTCATATAGTATGTGGTACCACCGTTGTTGATGGGAATGATGATATTGGTAGTGGCGATTCCGAAGTCTGCGAGCCAGAGCTCGGAACCATCTTGGGAACACAGGATATTCTCTGGCTTGATATCTCTATGGTATATGCCGTCGTTATGACACGCCGCGACGGCATCAATGAGCTTGGTGAAGGCCAGCTTCACCAGCTCATCGTTGTTTCGGTAGACCTTTCGGATAAGAATAGCATCGTATAGATCACCGGCCTCGCAGAGATCCATCACGATGAAAAGGTATCTTTCATCGTAGACTATGCGATGAATAGAGATGATGTTGGGATGGTCAGACACTGCTATATGCAATGCTATCTCGCGAATCTGCGCGAAGGTTTGGTCGTCGAGAGGGTCGAGTTTAAGCATACACTTAACGGCGTATTCCTTGGGAGTACCAGCAGCGTTGGCATCTACAGCCAGGTAGACGACGCCAGAGCCTCCAGAACCGAGACATCTTAGGAAGTGAAGGCTGCCATTGTCGATGATTTCCCCGGTAAAATCAGGAAGGTCTGAGATTGGGGAGGACATAGAAAGACGAAGGCGAGTGTGTGGGGATGATGTGAGTATTTGCGATCAACGCAGAAGAGAGTAAGAAAGTAGGAGAGAGAGAGTGATGAGCCTCACATTCTCTGTGAACTGGGGTTTATCACTTTTCTGCCGCAATTGGCCAACATTCCATTTCCTACTTGTCTCGGATGCTGCTAAGAAGGCTAGGGGCGGGTCGACGCCAGGCCCAGAGCTCGAGGCTTCCGAGACATGAGCGAGTCACGAGACGTTGGGTGTGCAACCTAGATCACATGATGGCCCGACGTGGACGAGACAGCGAGCTTGCAAGGCTACGATGGATTTTGGATTTTGGAGGATTCTCTGTGAGATTTGGACATAAAGGTCGTAATTTCTATTGGATATATGTGGCTATTGATACAGTTGTGAGGGTATCCGAAGGGTATGAAAAAAAACACGTGAGTCAAGTCGCAGACTGATAAATAAGTAATACAGCAAGAAGAACAGAACTCTATGAGGCCCTCCACCGCCGGATCGCACGACGGAGAAGATAAACAGGACCTTTCCGAGGGTCACTCAGAGGAATATCCGGCATGAGACGTGTTGCTTGAGGAAAACGAGGGTCAAAACTTGACCCAGGTGTGCAAGGCCCGTCAGAGTCGGATGCGGATTCAGATGAGCTCGTAAATCCACCGTCTACAGCTTCTAGATGAATAAAGCCATACTTAGTGCAACGGAGAGACATTTACACACCTGATGTTGTTTCTGAGGACGTGTCAGTCTTCATTGGGAAAAATGTTGTGATTCTTGCGATATTGTCACGAAGCTCAGGGAGGGATATGCGATCGTCGGGGTTCACAGTAAGGATACGTTGAAGGAGGTCGAGGGCCTCTCTTGAAATAGGGAGCAGCTTTGAAAGATGATCGGGGTCCGCGAGGAAGGCACGGAAAAGGGGGTCATTATCGTGCGCAAAGTTCCAAGGATCAATTGCTGTGAGCATGTTGATCAGAACGATCCCGAGACACCAGATGTCGGCCCGCTGCGTCGAGAACCCATTTTCGGCGTATTCGTTCCCAAGGCCCTCTTGGGACACATAGGGGCGGATCAGTGCGTGATGCAGAAAGTCGAAAAAAGTAGACCAACCTGGACTTATGTAATAGGAGCTACCGAGACCACACATATTCGTCGTCGTCTCAGTAGTAGCAAGTCCGAAATCAGAAAGCCAGAGTTGTGAGCCATCCTTGGAGCAGAGAATGTTATCTGGCTTGATGTCGCGGTGTGCAATCCCTCGCGAATGGCATTCCTCAACGGCATCGATGATCTGGGTGAACGCAGATTTGACGAGCTTGTCATTCCCCTGATACACATGACGAGTCGAGATAGCGTCGAACATATCACCATCTGTGGAGAGATCCATGATGACGAAGTGGTAGAACTCCTCCGTTACCAGCCGGTGAATGTTTATGACGTTGGGATGGGTGGAGACGGCCAAATGCAAGGCAATTTCGCGGATTTGGGACACCCCTGCAGAAGTGTGCGAGTCTCGCCTGAGGAGACATTTTACGGCGTATTCCTGACGACGAGGGGAGGTGGTATCAACCGCGCGGTAAACAACAGCCGTACCTCCCGAGCCCAAGCGCTCTGTGAGAAGGAGAGCGCCATTGTCGATGGTCTTTCCAGTGAATATCGGAAGAATAGCACTGAAGCTCAAGCTCATGATGAGTGCAGGAGGTGGGGGTGAGAGGAAAAGGAGGGGGGAGACTTTTTGGCTCATATCATTGCCCTTATATACATCGCGAGGCTAAGACATTGGAGCAGGCTGTGAGGTCCAGGACAGCATTCAAGCATGGAGGAAGATGAAGGGCGGACGTCAGCATGTTTGAGTCGGCGGCATCGATGTGCGGGAAGTTCTGAGACAAGCGGATGTGTCATTGCGGATGACTCTTCGATTTAACGCGGCATGTCCTCCTAGTAGCTTTCCAGCTCTGTCCTTGACTGAGATTGTTGGCGCTATTCAGACGGGACAGAAGTTGGGCTTCGTGCTTCGAGTAGTGCATTGTCTCGATTGGTGAGAATACGAATTTACCTGATCCAAGTGGATATCGATTTCAGAGACTGACGACGGTGCAGGCAATAGAAGTAGCGGGACAGTTTACTGGCCCGTGCAGCTTTCGATACTGTTACTCTCACCTCCTGTATTTTCAGAAAAAATAAACACCCAAGTTTTCACCTGGTTTTCCTCAAGTTACCTTCCCGCGCTCGATACTGACCGATAAATACCAGTTCATCCATCTTTGGCTTGATAGATGCTATGCAACACATAGTAAGGTTGATGTTCAATTTTTTCTTCCTATAACGCCATTTAAGAGTCCTGGGACGGATCCGGGAAACTCAGCATATCCGAGAACCGTGTTCCCTTCACTTGAATCGCGAGGACGTTTCGTGCCGATTTGCCTTGCCTCCATTCGGACTCATTATCAGTGAGTGCAAGCACCCTAGAAATCCTTTAGGCGAAAACCCCATCTTCCCTTCTGGTATGCGCCATTGTTCAACGTTCAACACCCACCCCCCCTTTCTTCGATGGCAAGGCTCAGCCGTTGGCGCACATCATGACTAGTTTGTTCCACCCTGTCATAGGATGGGGGCGTAATCCAAGCGTTCTGATGCCCGACATTCGGCCTCATGTGATGGAAGATGGGACGATATAGATGGAGTTATACCCCCAACCTCCCCACTTTTTCCGATGATCACAAGACGATTGGCATATGTGAGTCTGTCGCTGAGAGACCTTGAAGCTCTAGCGCACCTTCACTTTAAATCGGTCCAAAGTGATGCTCTATCTATGGGCGCGACGGAGTCAGAAGCTCGCCCGTTGTTGCCCATAGACAGTCAGACCAGGTTGAAAATAAGCACCTTCGCCGGCAAGGGTGGTATGTATTGTTTCCCAATTAAGGAGGTATGTAATACCATAAAGAGCTCGAGGAAGCAGACGGACGCCGTATGTATTTCCACGCCGGCGCGCGATGGTCTCCGTTGTGAACGATTAGGTCACTAGGATCAGCGCCGGCAGCAGATCCACGATGGTAAGAGGGCTACATGTCCGTTATCACGATTAGAACTGCACTGATGGATTATCACTTCCTCTAGACCTTTCCAAAGAGCCATGAGGCCAAAGGGGTGTCCTCCGATTTGCTTGCCTTTGTCTTTTATCTAGATCCATGTCGCACACTGTGGCAATTCCCACTTCGCCATCGAGTCTTTGTCGAAGCATAAATAAAAACCAGCATCCTCTCTGCCTCTGCATCTACATCATCTCGGAATTTGCCCGCACTCGAACACCATCTACCCACTAGCGCGTTACAGTGCTGCTTCCAGACTTGCCAGCGGTTGTGCGCCTCGATATTTCCCCTTCCTCTTGCCGTTACCTCGCAACTCCTGTAATCTTCATTACCTCAAAACGCTATGCAAGAGGGATCACAATTCCAAAAAGTGCAGGAAAGGTCGACGTCGACTAAACCTCAGTGTTTGAGTTTTGCGGTCCGTGCAGTCGCTTAGATACCCGCTGACGAGAGCCTCACCAGGATTCTAAAATTACACAAGAATCATTGACAACCGCTGAAAACAAGACCGATGATATTACTGCAGAGGCCCTAGCTGAGGGGGATGAGAAGCTCAGCGCGAATCTGCAGGCGTATTTGGCGCCGTGCCCTACTCCGGGTGGCCTCAGCCCCCCTCCGTACCATTATAGGATGAGAAATTTAAGTCAGGTACGCCCTTCACATGAAGCGGTATGATAATTTTTACCTAGCCATATTCTGCCAAAACGCTTGTCAGCCGCGCAGGTATCACCTTTGAACAAAATGGTCGCTCAGTAGCATGTAAAAATCATCTGGTGCTTACCCGTACCATAATACCCCTCCCAAAATTACCTTGTGCACTTACCAGTGTACAAGCCTGTCATCTTATACCCAATTTCATAGTTTGTTTCTACTAGCCTGAGCCCCGATTGAACATAAGCGTACCAGTGCCAAGGTGTGAATCGAGTGGCGGGAGTGAACGGAGTTTGAAACCGAATGTAGGCAATTCGACGCGTTGCTCGTTTCTCTCTTACTTTTCTCTCCTCTCACCATCCTCATTCTCCACATCTCTGTTTCCTCCAACTTTTTGCAACCATGGCTATGTCTTTTATTGGGTTCGTAAAGTGCCTACGTGGTCTTTTGACCCTCCGTTGACGAGGCTCAGTGTAGAAAACCTATCTCTTTGATTTCTCATTCAGATGTGCGGTACCGTGGCATCCTGGCGGGGATCGACCCGCAGGCATCGACTATTCAGCTTTCGAACGGTGTGTTTCCTTTGCCGTGATCGCATCACTAATTGCGACTGATGGTGGGGCCTAGTGTTCTCCATGGGCACTGAGTCACGACGGTATGTTTCAGTTTTTTTGCGACACGTCGTTGCTTGATGAATCAATACCGGATGTAAATGAGCTACGGCTCTATCGTCCGAGAGCGCAAAACCGTGTGGATGTTTCCGTTGCCTTCCTTCTGATCTTTTCGTCGTCCTACATTTCCGTTTACGTCTTGCTGATACAAACATGCTCACCGCAGACCATCAGCCGAGTTTATACCACCAGTGCAAGAGCCATATCAGTACATCATCTTCCGAGCTTCAGAAGTGAAGGACCTGGCTGTTGACGAGCCTGCGCCTCGAAGAAGCGTACACGACGATCCGGCCGTCCTTGGGGTAAGCTGTCTCTTGTATTAATATCATGTCTCTTTTCTGGTGATGAAACCAATAACGGATGTAAGCAAGCATGTCTTGTCTTGACCGAGAGCGCAAAACCGTGTGGATATCCCGTTGCCTTCCTTCTGATCTCATCCATCTCACGTCATCTTTTGGATACCTCGACATGTAACTCATGTATTATTAGGCATCAGCACCGGCAGTGAACGGTACATATGCGCCCTATGGACAGCCTGGATTCCAGCCAGGCCAGCTTCCACCAGTCATCCAACAACCTTTGCAGCAACAGCCCTACGCACCGCGACCGCAACAACCTGAGATAGCTCAACCACCAAATGGGAACCGGGCAGCTGGTCCCAGTAATGGCGTAGCAAGTAATGATGGACGACGTAGTGGTGGATTGAACTCTGCTGCCGCGTCTCTCGAGACTGTGGAGCGTGCTCTTGGTGATCTTCGTGTAGCTAATGGTGCGCGCGGCGGCAGACGTGGTGGTGGCGCTGGTGGAAGAGCCGAAATCAAAGCCGGTGATCTGCGCGTACCAAGTACGGACTTTGACTTCGCCGGATCCAATGCTCGGTTCGACAAGTCTGCTCTTGCTGGTAATAATAGCAAGAGCCCCAAGGCCAAGGGCACTTCGGCTTCTGACGAAGAGAAGACGACCTTACAAGACAGCGGGGATGTTGAAGCGAAGGAGAAACCGACAGAGGAAGAGGAGAAGGCCTACAACCCAAGCAAATCTTTCTTCGACTCGTTGTCCTCGTCTACGCAGGGCCTTGCGCCGCAGGGTGGTGGCCGCGGCGGAAGAGGAAGGGGTAGTGGAAGGAACAGGAGGGAAGAGGAGAGAGAGAAAAACGTGGCAACGTTTGGCGAGCCGGGCGGAGTGGGGCTTATGGGGCCTGGTGCGTATGTTGGTGGGTGGGGCGGGTATGGCAGAAGAGGCGGAGGTCGTGGAAGGAGGAACCCCCAAGTAGGTGGACGTTAGGTGAGTTGATGATGGACGTGTGATGGACGTTTCGGTCGGTGCTATTTTCACATACAACGTTGTTCTCTGAGAGTTATTCTGCCAAGTGCCCCACTCCTGAGATATTCTGTCATTTGTTGAATGTGTGAATGTAGGATGTGTAGGAGACATTCAAAATCCGCCATGGCAGGTTGAGCACTATATACTCGGCCGGGAATTATTGACAACCAGAAAGGTTGGTCAATGCAAAAAATAATAACAGAGGTACCCAACAGTTACATGCGACTGCAAGCTGCAAGGCTCACAAAAAAGTACAAGTAAGATGGTCCGCACGAAGGTGAGAGCTCAATGAAGCCTGCTTTACATAATAACTAGCTAACTCTAGTCAGTAACGCATGGCAGTGTCGAGTCGGATCGACCGCAGGAGCTCACAGAGTCCTGCAAAGAAAGAGACTGCATCAGCCTTAGTGTCCAAACAGCCATAACCTATCAGTACATGGGTCCCTCGTTGATCCGAGCACACAAGAAACCAGCACAAAGTGAAGAGAGGCACTGTGAAAGGGAAGGTCAACAAAGATGATCGATAATGATGTTGCAGAAGCTGTGTAAGGTGTGAAACATTGAAAAGAGGTGTAGAGAGGGGCAAAAGAAAGGGAAGGGCAAGAGCAGGCAAGAGAAGTCATGCATACCTCTCCACAATCACCACAAAGGTGGGCTTGGACTGGCTTGTGTTGGACTGTCTTCCATACTCAAGCTCAAGCTCATAAGGCCCTTCGACCTTGCTTTGGTTTCCGCAGGCTCCAATGTCAGAGGCCCTCCATTTGACAATGGTACTAAATTGGCAGCAGGCTTGCCTACAGGGTTGTCCACCCTGTGAGTGGATGTTGTCACGAACGGCTGTTCGGGACGAGAGGATCCTAGGCCACAAATAACACAAGAGGATTTGGGAGGGTGATCGGGACTGATCAGACTAGTGTCTTGCAATCAGAGAAGACTGTGTGAACAGCAGTTCTTAGATTGGACAGAAGTGGATAGCCTAGGGCTTCCATCCTGCGCCGCAGTATCTATAAATATGTACAAGCAGATGCACGGACCAAGTATCAGTGGAGCGGGAACGCGAGGTATAGTCGGGAGAAAGGTCCTACGAGTCCTTATCAAGAAGGTGGGAAGAGGTGAGTAAGCATAGGTGAAACGTTTCGTAACATTACCCCCCCCTCTAGGCCGTCAGTGCCAGAGACGGTAAGTAAAAGTTCAGGAAAAACATAAGCAATGCGCGTAGTCCGAGTCGTACAAAATAATACTTAGGGCACATATTCTCGCTGCCCACAGTCGAGTCATGACGCGATAGCCCTTGAGTACGGACGTCATGATACCCCACCTCGTTACCAACCATGCGGGGACTGCGTTCTAGAGCCGAGTCCCTCTTCTCATCATGGCAGTGGGTACCGGCCCAACGGATTCGAACCGTCGTTTGCCCCGGCAGTTTTACGTCATACCGGACGAGGGCGTCTGTCGTTTAAGCTCCACGAGGACGGAGTATAACGGGCGCGGTGTCGGACTCGCTGGAGTCGTATTCAGTGAAGGGGGGAGGGGGTCGGGTTCGTAGCGAAGGACGGATGAGGCCGGGGGGCGCGGGAAGAAGGTGAATGCGGGGGGAGACAGGTGTGAATCGATATACACCTCGTTCCCTGTCGGTTCTCGTGGGGTAGGTCCCCGGCATTGGGCGAAGCGGAGCGCCATTTGAGGCCGTAGACGAGGCACGAGATACCACAGCCGTGGTAGGCATGTGATACTCGGTGGAGGGAGTGGGGTCGTCGGCGGGGTGAAAGGAGTCTCGAAGATTCTGCAAGCCCATGAGTTTTCGCTCTCCAGCGTTAATACGGGCGATGATCGTGCCCTCTCGGATCTGCAGAGCTCGCTGTGCGTGTCGGACAAAACTCCTTTCTTCCTCTAAAATCTCCAACGCCCTCTGAATCTCCGGTCTGGTCGGTCCTGACACAAATTCTGTGTTAGGCGTCCCCTCGATAAGTCCCATCATATACGCAACGGGGGTCGTGAGATAAGTTTCTCTATCCGGAAAGATGACGCCTTCGTTGGCTTCGCGGATCAGAGGGGGCGGTGAGGGAGAGTGGGAAGGTGAAGGTCTATCGAAATCCTCCGTCAGTAGTCTGATCATCTCGTCTTGTCGTCGTTCGTCCTCGTCCAGTCCTTCCAGGTACTCGCTGAATCCTTCTTCCGCCTCCCGCGCTGCTTGTTCTTCGTCTGTGTCCCACGGTACGGACCGTTCTTCTACTACGGACATCTCGGGGGTCGAAGGAATGGAGGGGTCGGTGGAGGGCGTTTGTTCGATGAGAGTGTTCTCAGAAGAGAGGTGGGTGGATTCGTTGGAAGGCATGTTCGTTGGGAGGATGAATGAGTGATTGAAGGAATGGGGGAATTGTAATGATTGAATTTGGGTTTTTATACGTTTCTGATTTTGTTTGTCCGATGTTTGCAAGGGCTGCCCGTAATGGTAGATTATGATGTCGCGTATCGTATGCTTCCAAAAGTTCTTTGGCGTTCCCTAGGTTTGCTCTCGTGACCCATTCGTCCGCGGAGCTCGGATATCCTTTCCAGTGTACTAGGTATTGATACCCGCGTCCTCGTTTCCTCTTGTCAAGAATCTCTTCGACTTCGTATTCCTCCTGTCCGTCTATGAGGTCGGGTGGTGGCTGTTCGAAGTTGGGGCCGTGAGCTGTTGTTTCTTTGTATGGTGTAAGTAGGGAGGCATGGAACACGGGGTGTATTTTCCATGTCGGCGGGAGCTTTAATCGGTACGTAATTGGCCCTAGTTTTTCTTCTATTTGGAATGGTCCGTGTAATTTAGGGGCTAATTTGTCTTTTGGATGCGTGGTGGTAATGTTTTTTCCCGAGAGCCAAACTTTCTGTCCTGCTTCTAATTTGACTTCGTTCTCGGCGGTTTTTCTTTTCATTAGTTCTGCCGCAACTTCCAAGCTGGCCTTCGTTTCTTTTCGGAGTTGGTCTAGCCTTTCCAGCCTTAGCTCCACTCCGGGGATGTCGGACCTTGGTGCGATCTGGGGTACGAAGGTCGGGTTGTAGCCGTACATGAGTTCAAACGGTGATTGGTGCGTGGCTGAGTGTTCCCTTACGTTGTGTGCGAATTCAGCGTATGGTAATAGTTCAGGCCAGTTCGTCTGCTCGTAGTTGCAGAACGCTCGTAGATACTGTTCTAACTCTTGATTTACTCTCTCCGTTTCACCGTCTGTTTCGGGATGATAGGCGGTTGATAACGCTGTCGTGACTCCTAGCTTCTTCCATAGTTCTTTTGTGAATCGAGCGGCAAATTGTGGACCTCTGTCGGAGATGATCTTTTGTGGGAGTCCAAATCGTCTCCAGACGTTTTTCATGTAGAGGTCGGCCGTTCCTTCCGCATCTATGGTCTTGTTGCACGGAGTGTAGACGACTCCTTTAGTGCTTCTGTCCACTGTTACGTGTATTGCGTTATATGGTCCGACTTGTGGAAGATCCGTAATGAAGTCCATGGTGACTGTCTGCCAGGGTCCTTCTGGTATTTCGTTAGGAATGAGTGGAGTGCGTGTGGGGTGTGTGATATTCTTGGTGTATTGACATGTTGCACATCCTGTTACGTACTCTTTTATGAACGTGGACATTCCTGGCCACCAGAAGTTATCGGATACTAGGACATAGGTCTTCCATCTTCCCGGGTGTCCCGCTGCTGGTGAATCGTGGTACATTTTCGTGATTTGTCTTTTAAGTCCGTCGTCTGGTGGAACGTATATTTTTCCCCTGTGCCAGATGAGATCGTCCTCGTAATTCCATTCTTGTAGACCTTTGGAGAGGGCTCTGGGTCCGGATGCTTTGATAAGTTCCATCGCATCTGTTACTTCTTTATCTTTGGCTGTGACTTCTCTTAGCTTTCGTCTCAGCTGGCTATCGAGCATTTCAATTGTTCCTCGTCCCGTTGCACTTTTGACGAACATTTGAGGTTGTAGTAGTACCTGGTTTTTGTTGTCAAATTTTACCCCCTCTTTCAGGTCTGGACGCCTGGACAGAGCATCGGGTCGGTGGGTAACGCCCGGTTTGTGGACGAGGGTGAAGTCGAAGCGGGAGAGGAAGAGTGACCACCGTGCTTGCCGGCGGGAGAGAGTTCGCGCGGTGGAGAAGTACAGGAGGTTCTTATGATCGGACCAGATCTCGAACGGGTGCCGTGCGCCTTCAAGGTATACGCGCCAGTGATCAAGGGCGTGTATTACGGCGAGCAGTTCCTTATCGAAGATGTCGTAATTCCGCTCGGCCGCAGTGAACGACTTGGATAAATAAGCGACTGGGTGCCATCCGTCATGGGGCGTCTCTTGTGACAAGATGGCTCCGGAAGCGAAGTCGGACGCGTCAGTCTCGAGACGGAATGGGCGATTACCGTCCGGGTACACAAGAACGGGAGTTGACGTGAAGCAATGCTTCAGTTGTTCGAATGCTTCGTTCCTTTCGGGGGTCCATTCGAATGGAACGTCCTTCTTCGTTAGGTCGTTAAGGGGTCGGGCTATAGCGGCAAAGTCTTTGATGAACCTGCGATAGAAGTTTCCAAAGCCCAGGAAGGATTGTACTTCCTTCAGGTTCTTCGGAGTTGGCCAGGCAGCGATTCCATCAACCTTGACGGGGTCCATGGATATACTGTCCGCGGAGATGATGAATCCGAGGTATTCGACTGTGTCCGTTTCGAAGGTGCACTTGGAAGGCTTTAGGAATAGGTCATTGTCCAAGAGTATCTGCATAACTTGGGTTGTCACGCGTCGGTGTTCTTCGATGGTTTTCGTGAACACTAAGATGTCATCCATGTAGACTGCCAGGACTTGTGCTACGATGAGGTCATGGAAGATAATGTTCATCATTGTTTGGAAGGTGGCGGGTGAATTGCAGAGACCGAAGAACATCACGAGGCATTCGAATAAGCCGAATTTGGTCATGAAGGCTGTTTTCCATTCATCGCCTTCTGCTATGCGGATGTTGTTGTACCCCCATTTTACGTCAAACTTGGAGAAGATCCTCGCCTTCGATTTGGCGATGGTTCTTATTACGTCGTCAATCAGGGGTAGCGGA
The DNA here is from genome assembly GCF_000320585.1 of Heterobasidion irregulare TC 32-1. Taxonomy (NCBI): domain Eukaryota; kingdom Fungi; phylum Basidiomycota; class Agaricomycetes; order Russulales; family Bondarzewiaceae; genus Heterobasidion; species Heterobasidion irregulare. Next base: position 3,343,079 of record NW_009258198.1, on the reverse strand, counting down.
TATTTGTTTTTTATGGTCCATTCGTTTAGTCTCCGATAATCTTGCACCGGTCGTAGACTTCCTTCCTTCTTTTTTACGAAGAAAAAGGGTGACGCTTGCGGGGATTTAGATATCCTAATGGTTCCTCTTTTTAGGTGCTCTTGGAGCATCTCGTGGAGCTGGTCTTCCTCTTCTTCCGTCAGCGGGTACAGTTTACACCCCGTTGGCTCCCATCCTGGTTTCATATCGATCTTATGGTCCCATTGTGAGTGTTCTGGAAGTCGCTGTGAAGCTTCCTGACTGAAGATTTTGGCGAATCGTTTAAGTACGTATGCCGGAACGATTTCCTCGATAGGTCGTTCCGTTTTTGCCTTGTTTGCCTCTTCTGCTAGCTGTTGCGATTTGTTTCCGATGGAACCGATATGAATTGCTTCAAGGGGGTGTACTTCCAATGGATTTTGATAGTACCATTCCTCATAGAATTCGGAGAAGAAGGTATCGTCGATTTCGTCTTCTTCCGGATCGTCTTCTATTCTGGAATATCCGACTGTTCTGTTTTTCCTTTGCTGTGCGGGCGTCAGTGCTTGTATGGTAAACTTGGGCCGGCTGACTAGACATGTGGTAGCGCAGTTTGAAAACGTAAGGCTGTTTTTTGCCCAATTGATTTGTGGGTTATGTTCATGCAGCCAGTCCGTTCCCAAGATCACATTTTCGCCTCCTAGGTTAGTGACTAATAGCTCGCATTGTTCGTCGTGATAGTCGTCCTCTTTGTTTGTCATTCTCATAAGCATGCAGGCTTTGTTGGTGATCTTTCCTCCGTCGTTGGCCGTTCCATCTACGTTGAATACAGGGATAGGTCTGTCAATTTTCTGCGTTGGTATGTTGTTTTTCAAGCAGAATTGTTTGTCGATGAGAAGTCCTTCTGCTCCTGAATCGATCAATACTCGAGCTTCGGTGGTTCCTCCTCTATGTTTCAGATGCACGTTTATTCTCATAGATGATTTCCGATTTGATTTGGTGAGCCGTACAAATGTTTTTACAGGAGGAGTTGGGACAGGTCTACGGTACACCGGAGCCGTAGGCCTAGTTAAAAATCCGATTCCTTTCGCTTGCTCATCTCGCTTAACTCCTGAAGGAGTGCTTCCTGTTCGTCCCACCTCATCTTCCCGATAACCCTTTGGATCTCTTCTCGGCTAATCTCAGGCTCCGTCTCACGTACAGGCGCATCCGGTCCGGGTGCGTGGGCCTGGCGAGCTGCGAGTCGGGCTCGGAACGGGTTAGTCGTCGCCACGCTTCTACCTTGCGTCGCAGTGCCTCCTTGAGGACTGCTTGAAGCTCCTGTCGAGAACGTTCGGCCATAGCTGCTTCCTCCGCCTCCCATCCTGCCGCCGGTCTGAGCCGAGCGGTTCCCCATCGTTCCACTACTCTGTTGAACATATCTAGCTGACCCTTCATGTACCCTAGACGAACCCCTGACAGGGCATTGGTTGGCCATATGTCCTTTTTGACGACAGTAGAAGCACCCACCCTCCATCCTGAGGCGGTTGCGTTCTTCGTCGGTGAGAGTCGTTCTGACCGAATCTACGGCCATGGGTACGACGGAGTTGTTCATGGAGGAGGGAGCGTTGGAGGAGTTGTAGCGGAATGGGTTGTTGGATCGAACAGTAGCTGAGGGTACGGAGCTTTTTATGCTCTGTAGCTCTCTCCATTGATTATCGAACCTTCGGGTGTATTTTACCCAATCATCCATTGTCGTCGGCATGTCAGGGAGTCTGTAAATTTGTTTGAGGATCTCCGGGTGTATGGCGCGACGGAAATAGTCGACGGTGGATTCGAGATCGAATCCACTTTCTCCTGCCGTCATGAGATAGTCCGTGACAAACTCGTCTGCGGACCGCTTTCCCATTCTCATTGTGAATAATTTTTGTCTCGCCTTCTGTTCGAGACTCTCATCTTTGAATGCAGCGGCCAGTTCTTTCAAGAAATCCTTGAACGTTCCCCATACTTTTCTCGTCTCCGTCGGTTTGTACTCCCGAAGTTCCCTATCGAAATAATATTTCTGTGCAAAAAGTGACGCCGTTCCTTCTCTCATGTATGATAGCACCATCAGGGTTTTGTCCTTGTCGGTGTCATACTTGGTTGGGTTGGCGAGGATATACATGTGACATTCGTATATCCATTCCCTATATTTCGACCTCGTGCCATCGAAGTCCTTCGGTTTGTTTCCTCTGTCCGACATTTCGTCTTCGTCGTCTGTGGTGTCTGTTGTCGGCGGAGGGTTCGGTTGTGGGTTTGGGTTTGGGTTTGGCTGGCTTGGTCCTGCTACAGGTTCCGGGTCTTCTTCGTCGACCGGGGTTAATACTCCTGCGGGAATTGGGGTTTCTTCGATATCTTCTTTGGGAATATCGATCGGTGATAGAACAGGTTTTGTTCGGATGGGGGAGTCTACGGTTCTGAGAGGTGCCTTCCTGTCTTCCCAGGGTACTAGCGGGGCGTCGACTGTTTTTCCGCTGTTCTGTCCTCCTACGTAAACCCAGTTTCCCTTGGATGTTCTTCTGATCGGTTGTCCGAAGTGGACGAATGTGTCGGAGTGTTTTAAGTAGTCGGTTCCGTGTGGAACTCGTCCTACGCTTCTTCCTGAACTTTTGGAAGTCGTCTTGTTGGATCAAAGAGCCCGCGCTAGTCTCGACCTGATCAAGGTTCGAGGGTCAAGGCAACAGCAGCTCGTTCTGGCCTGGTACAGTATTTCTGCTTCTGGTATAGTACCGTACGTAACGTCGAGTGCAGTTGTTTCGGTCGTACCTCCACTGGGTTGACTACCAGATAGAAGTATTCTACAACCTGAAACGACCCACACTGAAGTGGAATCGTCCAACCGTTCGCTCGAAGTGTATAGTAACTACTACGGTCGACGGACACTTGTCTTTTGGGACTGCCTAGTGCCGTATGTATCTAGCCGGTGTTCTGCTGCAAAGAAAAGGGTGGAGTAGGATTGTGTGGAGAGGCTATCCAGATGTCACGAACGGCTGTTCGGGACGAGAGGATCCTAGGCCACAAATAACACAAGAGGATTTGGGAGGGTGATCGGGACTGATCAGACTAGTGTCTTGCAATCAGAGAAGACTGTGTGAACAGCAGTTCTTAGATTGGACAGAAGTGGATAGCCTAGGGCTTCCATCCTGCGCCGCAGTATCTATAAATATGTACAAGCAGATGCACGGACCAAGTATCAGTGGAGCGGGAACGCGAGGTATAGTCGGGAGAAAGGTCCTACGAGTCCTTATCAAGAAGGTGGGAAGAGGTGAGTAAGCATAGGTGAAACGTTTCGTAACAGATGTTGTTGATATACTATTGTGTGCTCTAAGGGTATTGCTGGCAATCTGTGGAATGCCCAGAGACATTGGGATCTGCCCTACAGCTGCTTGCATTGGCTCTGGGACAGGCTTGGAAGTGGTGGGCCTGTAGGTGGTTGTCCAAGGCTGCATCCTTGGTCCTTTTGTCTTACCCATTTTCTTCCTGGTTGCCTTCTCCTTCCTTGATACACCTCCATCTATGCTCTCAATGGCTCTCTCACTCTCTGACTGACTGATGCTCACCTCAGGTAGACCCTCACATCTGGAAAAACCTCCTCTTTTAATTAGATCTAATTATTCAAGATACTAATCAGAACTGATCAGAATATATTATCCATAACCAACTTTATAATCAAATCTACAAGTAAAGGTAACATTGTCTATACTACTATAGTCCCATTGGAATCTATAATCCAATTGCAGTTTTACACATTTCAAATCCAAATTGTGTAAGTGCTATAATCTTATTTTTACTATATTCTTTATTTTTTATTAGTTTACTATATTATTATCTAGTACCCAAATTCAAATATTAGCCCTGATTTTTAGTGCATTTATTGACCTCTTTATATATAGAATAGATAAAAGATAAATGTGTAAGAAAATTAGAAATGTTGAGATTGCCTTATTTATATCAATATATTTAGGTTACCAGGTAAATAATTTAAACCTTATGGCTTAGTGGTTTAGAGCACTAGTCTAGGGTATATGGACATGAGGTTGTTGGTTTAATTCTGGTAATGGGCAAGTTTATAATAAGATATGACTTTAGTTTAATTAGTAAGCTCTATACATACTCTATAATTGGAGGTGCAGTAGTAGTAGAGAAACCATAGAAGTAGGTTGGTTGATTTTTTTTTCCAAAAATCCATATAATAAATTAGCTTTAATTAGCTCTAATTAGATCTTATAATTTCAGGATTAGAGAGGGGGTAAGCTAAAAATCCTTAATGGTAATTGGTAAAAATATAGCTATATTTATGCTTAACTATGGTAAATTTAATATAGAGCTTTTCCCTGATGCTGAGGCTACACTAGCTAATCTGTCACACATATATTCTTATGAACAGCAAGGATAGGTCAAGAAGGGATTAGTTCATCCTATCATAGAGAAGTCATACCTGGTAGTCATGGTGGAAATAACCAGGCTGGGGGTCATCCAACCTTGATTTGCTTATAGGCATTAGGCAATGGCAACAAACTTGCAAGTGACAAGTAGCTTAGCTACTGGCTAGAGGCAACGGGGAAATCAACAATTTGACCATATTTGATACCATAGGCGATGGATTGATAATTTACACATTGGCTTGGCCATATTGACCCGTGAGGTGGAAACCGCCACTGTTTGGAAGCCGAGGACGAGCTAGGACGAGTTGCAAGTCATTATGGTGGCACCTAACCTAATCGGGTGTCGAATTGTTTGATCCCCGCCGACGCGATTGCACACCTCTCCACGGATCCCATAAGCAACACAACCTCAACGTAGCTCGACGCTCTAACCCGGCTTAAGTCGAATTCTCAACTCATCAATCTTCTCACTCAAACTCACTCAAACTCTAGACACAGTCTAAACCCATTCGTCCTCCACGCAGCCGGACAATCTTGAAAGCGGCCATGGAAGGAGTCACCTCGGGCACAAGGTCATTCGTCTTCTTCCAAGTAAATGTTGTCGGCACAAAATGATCAATCAATCAATCCATGCAGCGCGAGACAATACTGGGCTCGTGTCGCACATCCGAGAATGGCATTAATCAAAGCATCCGCAAGCACCGATCAGGGTGTTTTACAGACAATTGACGATGAAGTAGCCGCTTTGCGTACACTGATCACTAGCATGAATCGACAGCGCAATAGCTTCGCCCGCATATCTTGTCTTCCGCCTGAAATCCTGAGTCGTATATTCTCCTTTCTGGCAGTCATCAATGTGCCCACTGGTTACAATTTTTCGCCCAAGAGCGTAGGTCAAAAGCTAGGGTGGATCAGGGTCTCCCACGTTTGCAGCTATTGGCGGGAAGTTGCTCTCAAGGATCCCACACTATGGAGATGTATTCCTTTCCTCCTTGGTTCCCAGTGGGTGGCGGAGGCGCTTGTACGCGCAAAAGGAGCACCACTTATTATCGATATCAAGGATCAGTTTCATGATAAGGAAAGAGCGCGATCATTCATCTCGTCCACTCTACCTCATCTCTCCCACGTTCAATGCCTGAAGCTAAGCGGATCTACAACGCAGTTCCTGAGCGCAATACAGTCTCTTACGCTTCCCGCGCCCATCATAGATTCCATTGACTTGCAATTTTCTGGTGAAGACATAGTACTTCATCTGCCTCCGGGTCTCTTTGCTCAACATGCCCCACGCTTACGCACAGCTCTATTTGACGACGTGAAGGCTACTTGGTCCTCCCCAATCTTGCGTAATCTAACTACCCTATCTATCTCGTTATCCCAAAGGAAAGTTTCGCCCTCCAACTTACCTTCCCCATCTGAGTTTTTCGAGGCGATGTCAAACATGCCTCATCTCGAGCATTTGACCATCCGGCACTCTCTTCCCAGGCCCCTTACCGCTATTTCCCATGGGTATAGCCTTACCGTCACACTCCATCGACTTATGAGTCTTACTTTAGAAGATACTTGGTTCAGCTCTATGGCAGCCCTCCAAATCATTCGATTTCCCAGCACCACAGATCTGGACCTGGGTTTGACATTGGCACAAAACACCCGCGAAACTAACAATATACTCCCTCGTATTCTCCAGCGGCGTACATCGCCTCTGCGCGCCATATTCATCGAAAGCGATGCATATAACGCGAACACGAATCACAAGATCTCCGGCTGGTCAGACACTGAAGGTTCGCGCGGGCTGTATGTTGATCCTTCTTCCAAAAAACCGATTCAACTACGAGTTTCCAAGGCGAGCCAGTCTACACTTAGGGAAATAGCATCAATCATGCAATCTATCTGCCTCCAAGATCTGACGACTCTCTCAATCAACATCAAAGGTACCAACATCTGGGACATCAATACTTTCTGCGAAGTGTTCACACAAGCACATGGTCTGAAGTATGTACGCCTTTACGATTTTGCTACAGTGCTTTTCTGCATACTTCTCGCTCGGGATTCACACTCGAAACAAGTGAGGAATGAGACAGACGTACAACGCAGCGAGGGGGCTCTTTTCCCCAACCTTCAGTACATGATGATGATGCAAGTTTCATTCTCATTGGTCTACGACCTCGACGATACACCGTTCCTCCCGCTACGAGAGCTCCTCCCTCGCACGCTTCAAGAGCGTAAGGCCCTGGGCGTTCCGCTGCAGTCGCTTGACATCAGAACCCATAATCCGATGTCGAGGAAGTTGTTAGACGAACTGAAAGAGATTGTGCCGATAGCGCATTGGTGGTCGCTGTAGTCGAAGCTCAACAGAGAAGTAAATTTCCATGTCATCGTCATCCGTAAACAAACCGACTCAACTTATCATCAGGGTCACGTCTAAGTATGCAGCATGCCGCGTTAGACGTTGATATCAAATAATAAACAAATATCGTCAGCGTTCGTAGTCACCTCTGCCGCCGTCTATTCTCAGACCCTCTGTGCTCGAGTATGCGTTGCCTTGTAGAAGTCTAGCGTGACCGGCGTATTTAACTCAAAGCTGGCGATAGGGTTTGGCGTCTAACAATGCGAGGTTCGTAACGGAGGGGTCTCGATCTACGAATACATACCGCACATAACAAAGAGCTTGCTGATCGACACGAGGTACTAATCTTCCCTTGGAAACGTTATTTAACAGTGGGAATACAACATGTCATGCTACTTGTGTTACCAGCGCATACGACAGATATACACTGTCCTCGTAGTGCGGGCGAGACTCATTACCAGTATACTCAAGAGAGATCTCCTCCTTCGCACTCCAGGTCACCGTCGAGTTGTCCAGATCCATATAAAAGAACGGAACATCCCCGTTCAGAAACCGCAACCATTTCAGGTTGGGATCGCTATCAAGATTGGACCTCGGCTGCTTCAGGGCATAGCCGCGCGATGAGCACACCTGAGAGCCTCTAAGGGCCAACAGGTGATCAACGTGGACGGTCGTGAAGGGATAGACGACGGCGTTGATCGAGGCGTCCCTACGTCTCTCACCCCAGTCCCAAGGCCAGGACGCGCTGTATTTTATCACGATCGGGAGCAGGTCGACGCGGGCGTCGGCGCGCTTCTGGAGACACGTGTAGAGGAGCGCATCGAACCCGCTCAGCCGCTCCGTGCCCATGCAGTACTTATGCGGGAGCAGGAGGCCGAATGGGCTCGGGATCTTGTCGAGGATGCCCTGCACCCGACGCGCAATCTCCGGATCGCCCGGCACCTCCGCGCTGGCGTCCGCGTCGTCGGAGCGGTAGACTTTGAAGGCAAGCACGGCGCGGTGCCCGCGGGCGATGGTCGTGACACAGTGCGGCACGTCCGGGTAGAACGCGGTCCACTCGCCTGCACACGCCGCGAGCGCCACATCGCCCACCTCCAGATGCTCGCGGCGCGTCGAGTCGCCGATGCCGACGAGGAACGTGCCTACGAGACCCGCGGCGGGGGTGTCGCGGTGCGACTTGAAGTGGCCCTGGGGGCCGTACACGTGGATTTTGTATGGCTCGATGCGCACGCGCTGGGGATGGAAGTCCGCCGCCCATAAGCGCGCCACCTTGTCGAGGAGCGACGGGTCGATGGTGAATTCGGAGCTGGGGATCTCGCGCGCGTTGCGGACGTCGAGATCGAACTTGGTCTCCTGGGCCCTGACGTCACCGAATCCGGACGGTGCGGCGTGGTCGTACAGTCGACGAAGGAACTCCCCGCCATCGGATTCGTCGGCGTAGTAGTCCTTGCTCGGGACGATCCTGTCGTTGAATTCGCATCCTGGGCGCGATATAGTCAACTTGAATGGGGTCCTGAGGAAGCCATGCGCATGGTCGAGGAAGTTTCCGCGGATTTCTGCGAGCTCTTGCACCAGTTTCTGAGAAAATTCGCGTAAGATGTGCATCGAAGGATAAAAACAATCCAAGCACGAACCTCGCTGGATAGAACATGTTTTGGTATTGGTCCCTTCTTGTTTCCCTTCTTATACCTCCTCTCTTGCTCGGCCTCTTCTGAGTCTAGGGTCAAGTCGAAGTCGTAGTCTTCTTGCGTTCGTGCGATCCTAGCTGGGCAGCTGCCAATGGCTTTTAGTTTGGAAACATGCTCGATGGCGTATTTGATGTCGAGCGCAGTACGAGTGGACAATGGTAAGTCGTTGACCTGGGCTAGTGATCAAACAAAACCGTCGACGAGAAATCGAAGATAGAGCTCGCACCTTGATACCTCCTGAAGGTAGAGATCCAGTAGACATCATAGCAATATATTACTGTCTCCTGCAGAACAGGGGTCTGAGGCGATGAACGAGGGTGAAGGCGGTAGAGCAACAGCCATGTTTTTTATATGTGCCCGGAAGAAGGATGTATGCGCCTCGGAGCCGCCGCCAAAAGAGGTGCAACCGTGGACGCGAGCCTCGGGACCGTGACGTCGGAGTCCTCGACGGTTCACTCTCGTTCACATCTAGCTTGGAGTCATGCACGCCATCCACCACGCCCGTTCTCACTCTTGTCTCTGGACGCGCGTCACAACATCATGGCCCCGCCGCTTCCCTCCCTCCCGTCAATTCGCGTCGGAGCTCCCGCGCCCGCCTCCTAAGGCCCAGCCCCCAACCGAGACATTCGCCTCCCCTTCCCAGCCCCGCGCATACTACACACGTCCAAAACCAAGAGACCTGCCCCCATATCGTGTAGACTTCTCCATAACATCCATATGCACGCGCGGTCCCCGACTGACTCGTCCCGCGTGTTCCAGAGAACGTGGCCGGTTCTTCTCGCGCTGGGAACCGCGGGTGTGGGCGTATGGGCCGCGTTCCTCACATACGTCGCCAATCAGGAGCGTCTGTCGAGCTCTGTCATGCGGCGGGTGGTTAGCACGATCCGCCAGAGCCCGGAGGTACAGGACCTGTTGGGGGAAGCCATTCGTCCCGAGCCGGCGTGGTACCTCAACGGGGACCCATGGGTGACAGGATCGGTTAGTCGTTCGAGTCGTCGCCTTTCTACCTTTCCGAACCATCTCGTGACGAATTTGCGGAACTGGGCACCAGGTCAACATGCTGCAGGGTAACGTAGATCTCAGCTTTCGCGTGAAGGGTCACAAAGGTTAGCGATCGAATGACGTTCACACAGCCCATCCAACCCGACTGACTCGATTTTCCTTTTCAGGAGCCGGTACGCTTTACTATACGAGTATACGCAAGGCCAAGGGGGAACCGTTCACAGATAGTGCGTGTCCGACTTTACGTCCTGTCCGTGCATCTGCCGACTTCCACGCTCCTGTACTTCTTGACTATCAGTTCGCTTCAAAATTATCGCCGACAACGGTGCTGTTTTGCAATTGACAAACGAGCCGTAACCGGTGATCAACCACTTTGGCTGTAATACTACCACATACATGAACTCGTTAATCCCTGCTCGTTTCGTTGTGAAAGCGCATGGTGGGAACTTGGTTGCCAGTGGGTGGGCTTGGTGGCTTTATATGGGCGCCTGGCGGCTGACTTCCTAAGAGCATATTGTGTCATCCGTGAGACACCCTTCTGTATTTTCTTCTTGCAGAGATGTATCTGCGTTTTGTAAAGCTGCGACTGCCTGCAGGGCGCCGCGACGTCGGCTCCCGGTTCCGACGCCTCGAGCCGACGCGGCTGCTGTGGGCATCTTCACATAGGTAGAATCCGACTCAATTTGTTGGGAAAATGCAAGCGGGTATATAATGCGCAGGCTTTACTGTCTATCAACCGGTATCACTGCGTGTTTTCCGTCTTGTCTCAGTTCGCCACGACCAACTGATTGTTAACAATGTCCGAGGCGTCGACAAGCCCCAACCAAGAGGTACGAGCACATATGTTCTCTTCTGGCAGTGTTTTAAGTTCATGATTGACTCGCGCTCACAGGTTGACGACCTGCCCCCTTTTCTCGTTCCGCGCTGGACATCAAATCCGCCCTCGAACATGTGTACCTACTGAAACCTATAGGCTATTGTTCCACCATGATCTCCGCCCTGAGTGAAAAATACGACTTCGAAGATGAGCAGGAAGAATCAGTCATCGACAGCCATGTAAGCTGCACATATATCTCCAACTTGCCGCATCTTCCTTGTAGAACCTCGTAAGCGAACTGGCGCGCGTATACGAGAAAGCGCCTGTGTTCGCCAATGGCTTCCCGAAAGCGCCCTTCAGATTGGCGATTTCGCGCCCCGGATGCGAGTTCGACGGCGAACTCGAGCCGACCAAGGATTATCAAAAAGTGGGCAGCGACGGCGAGACGCTCCTCCGCCGACTGTACGACCACGCCGCCGTGTCCGGTTACGGGGACGTCAAAGCCCAGGAGACCAAGTTCGATGCTCACATCCGCCACGCGCGCGAGATCCCCGCATCCGAGTTCAGCGTCGGCCCCGGGCTGGTCGACGAGGTGACGCGGTTGTGGGCCGCGCATTTCTACCCCACGCGCGCGCGCGTCGAGCCGTACAAGATCCACCTCTACGGCCCGCGCGGGCACTTCAAGGCGCACCGCGACACGCCGCAGGCCGGCCTCGTCGGGACGTTCCTCGTCGGGCTCGGCGACTCGACCAAGGACGCCCACCCGCACGTGGGCGACGCGGCGTACGCTGCCTCGCCCGGGGAGTGGACCGCGTTCTACACCGACGTGCCGCACTGCGTCACGGCCCTCGCGCGGGGGCACCGCGCGGTGCTCGCGTTCAAAGTGCACCGCGCCGACGCCGACGCCGACGCCGACGCGGGCGCGGGCGCGGAGCCGGGCCCCGACGCGTCCATCGCGGGGTGCGATCCCGCGCTCGTGCGCGCGGTGCAAGACCTCGTCGAGAGGATCCCGGCTCCCTTCGGCGTCATGCTCCCGCGCAAGTACTGCATGGGCACGCACAGGCTCAGCGGACCCGACGCGCTCCTGCACACGTGCCTCCGGCGGCGCGCGGGCGCGCGGGTCGATCTGCTGCCCATCGTGATCGACTACTGCGCGACGTGGGTGTGGGACGAGGTCGATGACGAGCGGCGCGCGGTGCGCGCGGGCGTGTATCCGTTCACGGGCGTCCACGTCGACTATCTGCTTTCGCGCGCCGGGCTCGTGTCCCGCGCGGATCTCGAGGCGCTCGCGTGGGACCGGGTGAGGCCGTTCAGGAGGCACTCCGTGTACGGCGGCAAGGCTGTCGCTCGCGATTCCGACGGCTACGATCATGCGAAGGGCGTCGACGCGCTCGGTTAGCTGAGGAATGTGGACAAGGACGTGCCGTTTTTTTGCATGGACGTTGAGAATTCGACGGTCGTGTGGAGCGCGGAGATGGAGGAGGGTTCGGAGTACGTTGGGAATGAATCTCGGCCGCACTATGAGGACAGCATCTATCTGTCGTATGCGCTGGTGGTACAAAGCATTGAGGTGCCGTGAGAGAGAGCCGGCCGGATGTAACTAAAAATCATCGAGACACGAATGTCCACCGCACAGAAAGGTGGAGAAAGTCAAAAGAAAAGTGTACGGTTGTGATTCGACCCAGGCTCGAACTGGGGACCTTCTGTGTGTTAGACAGATGCGATAACCAACTACGCCACCGAACCGTGCCAGTGAGGAGAGAAGAGTGTGTGAGGGGACGGGTGGACGGGGATGCGCAGGCAAGGGCGACGTGCGCCAGAACGGGCTGAGCATGGCTGCCTCGCCCCGCTCCTCCACAGACCTCCTCCGCCCGCTCCTCTCGTCCCCCGCCCGCTCGTCCCCCTCCCCCGCCCCGCTCTCCAGAAACCCCGTCTCCTTGCGCATATACAAGGTCCTCGGCGCAAGCTTCGATGATCAATCCACCAAGGAGGCCCTCAACACCCTTTCCGAGCTCTACGCCCCGCCAGACGCCCGCGCGACCTCTTCCAAGTCAAAACAGGTCTCCGCGGACAGCGATGACGACTTAGACAATGACGCGCTCGACACCCCGTCCGACTCTCGCCGCCCCGACTTCGACATCCTCGCGTTCCTCGATGGCCCGCCACCGGGAGAGACCGCGGCAAAGGCGCGCAAGAACCTCCGCCGCGACGTCGAGAGCAAGCTCGCAGAGGGCAGCCAGAAGTTCCTCCGCGCGTTCGGAGAGGTCGACCAAGTGCGTGTCTAGTCCGCCTGCCTGCGCGCTCCCCGCGAACCCTCGCGGCATCTAGAAACTCGATGCCCTGCAAGAGCATATATCGGCCATGCGCGCGCGCTGCGATGACGCGCAGGCTCAGCTGCAGACTACCAACGAGGCGTGCAAGACCCTGCTCGATCGCGCCGGCAGTCTGCGTGAAGAGAGGTATGAACGACGCGGCCCTCGCCCGCGCACACCGCGCTGATGGTTGCAAAGACAGGACGTGAGCCAGAAACAGTCCATCGTGTCTCTCTTCCTCGAGCGTTTCACACTCACCGACGACGAGATCGAGGCCCTGACCTCGGGCGAGGTCCCTATCGGCACGCGGTTCTTCGCCGCTATGGACAAGGCGCACCGCATCAGAGACGACTGTCGGGTGCTCATGTCAGGCGAGGAGCACCCGTCGCAGGCGGGGTGCGTAGCACATCTACAGTCGTGGGATGTCGCTGACAGTGGTTCTGCAGGGTGGACATCATGGCGGCCACCTCAGGCTACCTCGAGAAAGCCTTCGACAAGATCTTCCGCTGGTGCAACTTCGAGTTCCGTAAGATGGGCCGCGACGCCCAGCTCGACGTCAGCTCGCAGATGCGCGAGGCCGTCCGCCGTCTGCGCGTGCGCCCCGAGCTGCTCACGTACGCGTCGAACCTCCTCTCTCTTTCCTGCCTCTACCGACCGACCGCGTGCCCAGCGAGGCCTTCGCCACGCTCTCCCAGACGCGCCAGTCCGCGCTCCTCAGCGCCTTCCTCGACGCCCTCACGCGTGGCGGCCCCTCGGGCCTCCCGCGCCCCATCGAGCTGCACGCGCACGACGCGCTGCGCTACGTGGGCGACATGCTCGCGTGGGTGCACCAGGCTATCGCCGCGGAGCGCGAGCTCCTCGAGGGCCTGTTCGGCCTCAAGGGCGACGGGCGCATGGTCGGCAGCGTGCGCGCGCCCGCGCGGGGCGAGGAGGAGGAGTGGATCGCGGAGCTGATGGACAGCGCGGTCGCGAAGCTGTGCGTGCCTCTCAAGGTGCGTTTCTCGTGGTGGGATATGTTCCGCGCTTTCGTTTGAGGCTGATGGTCGGACATTGTGCAGTCCCGAGTGTTGCAGACCGTGCGCGCGCAGGAGAGTGGCATCACGGCGTATAGGGTCTCGAACCTCCTGCAGTTCTACACCCTCACGATGGTGCGCACTATTGGAGAGGATGCGTTGCTCTCGACAACATTGAAAGAGTTAGCCTTTCGCTGATTCGCTGCGAGACTCTTAAAGCTTATGTATCGCATAGGATCACGGACGTGTCCTACAAGGTCTTTTACGACGCCATCGAGGCTCAGGGCCGCGCCCTGGTCCGCATATCGCTCGTCAGTCCAGTTCACCCCTCTCATTCCCCCACGCGCATAACAATCGCTGACCCGCTCGCGATCCCAGGACCTCGACGACCCAGAGGTGAACCCACCAACCGCGCTGCTCGACCACGCGCAGGTCCTGCGCGAGGTCATGGCCGTGTACGCGTCCTCGCTGCTCGGCGACGAGAGCGCGGCCGAGAGCGCGGCTGGGTTCGCGCGCATCCTCGACACCGCGGTCGACCCCGCCGTGCAGATGTGCACCAACGCGGCGGCGGAGAAGCAGCGCCTGCGTCCGCTGTGGGACCAGGCCGTGTTTGTGCTTAATTGCTTGACGTATTTGCTGGTGCGTGTCGCTGTGAGAATGGGGCTCCCGCCGCGTCTGTTAACTAGAATCGTCGGGCTGTAGAATGTACTGGAGCCCCACGCGTTCACGGTCGAGAAACGCAAGGCGCTGGAAGACATCGTCGAAGACCGCGTCAAGGAACTCATCGACGAACATGTAAGCCCGCCGCTCCACACTCCTACCCTCCCACTGATCCACCACACAGTACGAAACCCTCCTCGCCGACACCGACCTCAAAGACGCAGTCGCCACCTGCGCCTCCTACCATCCGCCCGCCGACATCCTCTCGCACCTCCCCGCAACGCAGCCGCCCGCCCTCGCGCGCGCGCTGCACCGCTTCGCGCAGTGGCTCGAGGGGCTCGACGTCGTGCACGCACCACGCCTCGCTCGCCTCACCGCGCAGCCGCTGCACACGCGCGTGCACCACGCGGCGCTCGCGCGGCTTGGGCGCGCGTATGCGCGCGTTTGCGATGAGGTGCGAAGGCCGGAGAATAGGTACGAGGCGGCGGCGACGCTGTTGGGCGGGGAGCGGCCGTTTGGGCAGGTGCATTTGCTGTGGCAGATTTTTGGGCTGCAGGAGGACGCAGACGAGGGCGACGAGGAGGAGTTGGAGGAAGAGCCTGGTTCGGGGTGATTGGATAGCTGGTGGCCGGTTTGTGAAATACCCACGGTGTGCAGTGTAGGTAGGTAGGTAGGTGTAGGCGTCTTCTTATTCGAAGGTCGGCTAGGATCGGCGTGCCACTTGTCAGCTCAAAGTCACCACACACTCACACAATCAATCGGAAGGAGCTTTCTCTGACAAAGGATGGCGCTGAAACTGCGTCCCGTGCAGAAATCATAGATTGCTGGAGTTTGCGCGTTTGGCTTCCCCATCGGTCAGTGTTTTCGTTGACATCGAATCTTGGCACAGCAAGAGATGTCCCGTATGGAGTGAGTTCTTTTTTTTTGTTCCCGAGCTAAGACAGCTTGTTGTTATGGTGTCATTCTGTCTAGCTCTCGCTCGGCCCAAGCGCAGAGCTCAGACTCTTCATTGCATTGGAGACGGGTGTGCAGCCCGAGAGCCTGACGACGTTGTGGCATCTTGCTGCGAACTCCGTCGATGCTTGTGCCCACATGCGACCTTTCAGAACCTGCGCCAGATGTCCAGGCCCGTCCGTGGTTTGGCCTTGTGGCATAGCGGCTATAAGTCTCGCGCTGCTCTTTGAGTCGTGACCGTCCGCTTCCCCTCTTGCTCTCCTCTCGGGATCTCAGCTACAGCTCGCCTGAATCTCTCTCATCCCGCTCGATCTCGGCGCTTCTTCAAGTGGCAACCACGATGTCTTCGTCCAACAGTTGTTCGCAGTGTGGCCGTGTCTCGGGCTCCAAAACCCTTGTCGTGTGTATATATACAGAGAGTCTTGTCGATGTAGGTGGTCATTGCCTTCTGTCCGGGCATGACAGACGTCTCACAACGATGTAGCAATTCGGCCCTTCTTTCTTTTACAAGCTGTTTGACGGCGAGCGACCTGGCCAGGGTTCGTGCTGCGACGTCACACAGTCCGTGTACAGTACCATGGACACGAGGAAAGACGTTGTGCGGCAAGTCTACGGAAAGGTCTGCGAGTTGTATGGAGGATCAGACGACCGCATCTATCTTTTCGGTATGCCTTTGTCGCGAAGGAAGCCGTACTTGGTTCATGACTGTCCTCGCTAGGAATCGAACGCGGTGCAGACAAGGTGCTTGAACTGGTCCAGTGGATCGAGATGGTAATTCCACCACCATAGATATCATCCGTAGCGCTGCGATGTCTGATCCGTTATTGGCCAGTTTGGGTTGATCTGCCCGGGGCAGGACCATCTGTTGGATGAGTGGGTTTTCTTTGTGCTCATCGCGTTGTAGAGGCCAACTGATGCTGTTTTCGTAGAGCGAAGATCATTTGGAAAGACAAGAATTCAAAAAGAGCGTGGGCTGAACGGTTCAAATATACCCATTCCAAGCAAGACGTCCGCATCCACTTTGTTGGCACCTGGTGAGTGCACCTCTTTGTCCTAGGCCACTCTCTTCATACCTAACCCTGTGCAGGGACTCTGATAGGCAACGTCCCGAGGGTCTCCGTCTCGGAGACGAACTGGCAAAGCACACTGTGGACTTCTACCGTCAGGTCGTCTCCATTAATGAGCGTGCGGTGGGAAACATACCCACGCCACACGGCATCGAACACCGAAGCGATGAGAAAGGCCGTAGGACCGACGATCCGCCCAAAGCTTTCCCCTCCGAAGAAGGCTTGCCACCGTATTCCGAAGGCTCATATCGCCGTGCCGCCTCCGCTGGCGAGCGTGCGGTAGACGGCGCCTCAGCCCCGCGCCGGATCGAACACCAAACCGACAAGCAAGGCCGTCAGACCGACACCCCCAAACCCGCCCCGTTCGAGGCGATCCACTTCCAGGAGCCGATCTCAGGCGGCCGCGATCGCGACTGCCCCGCGAGTTTCCACTGGCTGGCGCTCCACGCCAAAGCCGCAGGCCTCCGCGTCAGACTCTCCCCGCCCGCCGTTGCGCAGCGCTTCCGCGCTTGTCTGTCGCCGCGCGAGGCACCGGCTCCGCCACCCGGACGCAAGCGCTTCGCGGATCTCCTCCCGGGACGGAGCGCGGTCAACGACAGGTGCGTGTCCCCTTCGTCGCTTTTACAGGCGAAGCGAGCTGAGCTGGTGCGCCGGCAGGTCCACGGGCTCTGCGGAGCGTCTATCGATACCTGTGTGGTGCAGAGTGGACGATGGTAAGCCAGGCATGTCCAATGGCGGCGAGGTGGAGCCTTCGTATACCGTCGAGGACATCGTGGTCAGCATGTAGATAAATGGCAGAGTCTGCGCATTACAGGACACAAGCTGAAGGTGAAAGCCATATGCGACACGTTTGTCACGCTCACTGGCATAGCCCGAAATGCAGTTCACTTTGACCATGTTATCATCTCAATTTGTTGCATGGAAAACACACAAATTTTGAACCCCCTAAATCCAGCTGGTAGGTTGCTCTAGTTGTATAGGCAGCGTTCGTAATTCCACTACGGATGGATAATCTACCCTCCTTGCTGCGTCCAAATGATAGGCAATTCGTAGAACTCCATGTTCTGCTCTTCAAAGTGTGCCCAACAATAGCGTATGCAATTATATGCCACAGAGCGCGAACATTCTACGGAGTGAATACTGATGAACTAATCGTCTACAACCGCCCCAATCGACACCAACAACAAACGACAAAGGCAAAGGCAACGCAACCCCTACATCAAACATCCGACGCTCCCATCGCCCCGGCAGGATAGCGCGTCAGCCCAACCGATCAGTAGTGGTGCACCTCCTCGCGCTCGCGTCCGCGCATGAACGGCGGCTCGGTGCCCTTGTAGTAGATGTCGGTCCAGAGGTCGACGAGCGCGGGCTCGGGCGACGCCTTGGCCTCCTCTACGGCCTTGTCGACGATCGCCTTGCCCTCCTTGTCAATTTTCTGGGAGCGCAGGAAAGACGAAGGTCAGCAGGAGAAGCGAATGCGGACGGTGAAAACGCACCTTGAGCTCCTCGGCGGTCGCAACGCCCCACTCCTCGATGTAGCGCTCGAGCCCGCGGATAGGGTCCTGCGTGCTACGCATGCGCTGGACCTCCTCGCGAGTACGGTACGTGGTTCCGGGGTCGGACATACTGCAAATTTACAGAGAATGGGTGAACAGGGCTCACGTCGAGCAGGTGATAGACGTACGAGTGACCACCATAACGGTACGTGACGAATTCGAGGAGCAGAGGGCCCTTGCCGGAGATGGCCCATTCACGAGCGTGCTTGACAGCCTGGGACGAGGCGACGATGTCCATGCCGTTAGCCTGATAAGGCATAAGATGAGATAGAAGACACAATTAAGAATATTATGGATAGATACGCACCTGGATACCGGGGATCTTATCGCCACGAGTGTAGTACTCCGTGTTGGAAGAGCTACGTTCGGCGGACGTTCCCATTCCATACTTATTGTTCTCGATGACGAAAACGCATGGAAGGTTCCACAGTTTTGCCTGGAAACAATATGTATGAGCGCAACCGTATAATCGCAGAGTAATTGAGACGGAAAGAACGAACCATGTTGAACGCCTCGAACACCTGACCCTGGTTACTCGCGCCATCACCGTACATGGCAAATGTCGCGGTCGGCTTCTCGAGGTACTTCTGTGCAAAAGCGATGCCCGCCCCGACTGGGACCTGCGCGCCAACGATGCCGTTACCTCCGAAGAAGCGGGGTGTGAAGATGTGCATTGATCCGCCCTTGCCGTTGGACATGCCCGACTGGCGCCCAAGCAGCTCCCCGAGCACACCCGCAACGGTGCCGCCGCGGAGAACGGCGAATGGATGACAGCGGTATGAGGTGATGACGAGATCGTCGGGGGTGATTGCATTCTCCATACCTACAGCAACGGCTTCCTGCAGACGCGCCGAAAGGGAAGCGAGCGCGAAACGACGTCAGCGGACCTGCCACGTCTGTGCGCGTTCGGCACACAAAGGCGAAAAAGAGACGCACCTGGCCAATTGCAAGATGGCAGAAGCCGCGGATGAGTTTGGAGCGGTAGAGAGCGTCTGCGCTCTGCTCCATACGACGCATGAGGGTCATCTCGCGGTACATCTTGATGAGACCATCTTTGGTGACCTGAACCTCAAGCTCGGGCGTCTCCGTGCGATACGCGCGGAAGGAGTCCTCGTGAAGCTTGACGGTAAATGGTTTTGAGCCCTCTTCCGGAAGAGGGTGGACGAGCTGTGTGCTGTCCGCCGCGGTCTGCAACGAGCGCGCGAAGGCCTGAACGGAAGAAAGAAAATATAGACTTGGTCAGTCCAACATGATTGATTTGTGTAAAACCTGAGACATACAGATAATCTAGGTGCGATGCGAGGCCGGAGACGGGCGAGGGAGGCCATGGAAGGAGAGGGGGAGGGGGAGAGGAGGAGGAGAGGATGGGAGGAAGGAAGGAGGATGAAGTAACGTTGGGGGCCCGAAAGAGGAAACCCCGATGGACAGAGCCGCGGGTTATCCCGGACTCCGCCTCCCGCCTCCTCTCCTCCAACTCGTCTCATGGCATCCGGCGCATTAAACAACGGCAGCCAGGCAGCCTAAGCCTTCGCAAAATATCACACACTAACCTCCCTTATCCTTAGGTATCACAGGCAACACCTTCACCGTCTCTGAGCTCGTTTGTTCCGATTGGATGCTCGCCCAATATTTAACAGCGCCATTGGGCGAGTCATGGCTCCGGGATGCTCGCAAATCTTCCGTTGTTGCTGTTATCTCGAGCGGCCTGTACCGGAGAACTGCTTTTGAGTGTATTGGACACCATGATATACAAGGAATCGAGCTTGCGACATTCGCCGGCGCTGCTAACGCTGGGAGCCATCTGGGGATGTCACCATTTTTATTGCTTTATCGACTTTTTCTGGATGGCACGCGATCTTCATAGTCCAGGCCTAATGGAGGAGTACTTGAGCCCAACAATAGCCCAGCCCACTCAACGACGCTCAGCCCTTCAGATACCTAGGATCCGTCTATCGCTAACGCCAGCAGACTCGGGGTCAAGAGCTCACTGTCGTAGCAGATTCATGTCTACTTCTGTTGCGCTCAATGATGAGCTGTCGACCGAAACCATGTAAGACTCTCCTCGCGAGGCCGGTCTTGCTGAAGCATTGAAGGTTAAATGTCTGGAAAGTGGCTACTTGACTATTGAGGCTGCAAAGAATCTGACGGCTTCAACTTTACGCCTAAGACGACTTCCCTGAGCTTTTCGAACCCACCTCAAAATGTAACGACATGTTTGTGAAGTGGAGGTGCGAGACTGACACGATCGATTCTCACAATTTTTTGCCATTATGCTGCCACTTTTGCATTGTACGCCCAAGTGCCGAGCAGAGGATGGATGTGCACATGTGCCCCTTTATAAAAAAAAAGCAAAGATATAGATAACATGACACACTTATGGAGCCAATAACTCTCCACCATGTTCGATGCAATCGAGCGCCTGCCGCGCCTTGTCCTTCACCTCGCGCTCGAGGCTCATAGGGTTCCCAGAGAACGATATCGGACTCACCGCGCCTGCGTACTCGCAGATATGCCGCAGCGTCCCGTCGATCCCGGCCTCGCGCAGCTCTTGGCGCCTCCACGGGTCCCCACTGGCCAGCTGCAGTACGCACGACACGGCCGCGCGCCGAACCTCCATTGGCGCATCCACGAGACACGACCGCAACGCACGTAGGATCTGAGCGTTCCCCAGGATGTGCGCCTGGTGATCGGCTGTGCCGTTCGCCAGGTTGCAGAGGACCCACGCTCCCTGACGCACACTCAGTGGTTATTATCGTGATAGCAATAGGAATGGGGAGAGACACAAGGACATACCTGCAGCACGACATCGCCATTCTTAGAAATCAGCGCATTTTTCAGCAGCTGGAGCAGCGCGTCATCTCCCCCGAGCTCTTGGAATACCTGCTCCACGTCCTCCTCAGAGGACGCAAAATTGCGCAAGACGTGCAGGGCTTGCTCCTGAACGCCCGAATCCGGGTCCGAGAGCAACCTGCATCCACAATAAGCACTTGAGCTGAACTGAACTCACTGCCACGACGTGCCTCTCGATTTCGTCCCACCCGAACTCGTTCATGATGGCCTGCTTCCTGCCTGACGTGTACTTGAAGATCAGGTTCTTGAGAGCCCAGAGAGCATTGAGTTTGAGCTTGGCATGTCCAGAGTGTATCAACTGCAAAAGCCTCTTGATCAAGCCGTCGTTCAAAAAAGGCTGCGATCGAATACAAAAAGGAGGACAAGGTTAGCAAGCGTTCTAAGTTACAAGTGATGCTCACGAACCTCCCGCATCGGCGAGTGTTCGTTGACCAGGTTACATACCGCCAAAAGGGCAGCGTAGGTGACGCGCGGGTCCTCAGTATCATTTGCGAATGTCTGATACAGGCTCCTGCCGAGGTCACTATCAAACAGGCTCGTCCGCACTACTGCGACAGAGCGGCTGAGCGCACGGACACATTGACAAGCGCCATATCGGACGCCAGCATAGCGATGCGAGAGTGCGACACTGATGAAGGGTATCAAGTGGAGGTTGTCAGTGATGTCACAGCGTATGCCATTGTCTGCCATCGCGAGAACGGATATGGCTATGAGCGCTGCCTGACATGTGGGGATTCAGCTGAGTAGAATTACATCGCAGATAGGGATGAATCATTTCTGACCTCGCGAAGACAGGACACGCTCTCGGCTTCGTCTTCGTCCCATTCAGATGCTTTCTCCGTGGGGGTGATAGACTTGACCAAGGCCGCGAGCTTGCTAAGAGACCCACGATCAAAGGCCAGCTGACACAGCTGGTTATCGTTGGCGACTAGGTAGTCTGTACCACAGCAAACCAAAATTTCATGACATTCACTCAGACAGAAAGATCACACAACGTCACGCACTGAGAATGAAACACGCCTTCGTACGTGTTTGGGGTGGTTCGGTTGGAGACGCTATGAGGCGATTCATGACGTGCATGACAGTCAGCGCAGATGACATATCGGGAGGGACAGGGTGGTGATGGCTGGCGGTGCTAGCTCGGATGATGTGCGTCGCACTGGTATGGGATCTACATCTGCACGCATTCGCAACGAGAATAATCAGTGTTCAGACGCACCACAAGCCCGCGGCAAGCTGCACACTCGTGATGCGCGTCTTGCACAGCGCGAGAGCCAAGGAAAGTGCAGATGTTTCTGTCAGATCAGTCAGCCTTTACAGTCTCGGCGATAATGCGCTTGCGAAACGATGATGCACCATTACCATTGGTCTCGGAGCCTGACTTCGCGAGGACCGCCGCAACTTCAGAGTTATCTTGAGCGAGCGCGGCTAATCCGCACAGAGCGGCTTCCTGAACCTGCTCATTCGGTCGAATCCCGTTCAGGATCCGTCGAGATGACTGACGGAGAAGAAACGCACCTTAACATCCCTGCGACGTAGTAGTTTTATCAAGTTCCTCGCCACCCACCCACCCTGTCGCCCTGGCGCATATGCATTGTTGACCTCCAGCTTTTCCCATCCTCGCTTGCTTCGCACGTCCTTGTTTCTGTCCATAGGCGGAAGCCATTCCGCTACTGTGTGTCGGTGCTCCTGGGTGCGCAGCGCAGAGCCGAGGAGCTGAGCGATAGAAGTACTTACTTGAGGAGAGGGATCATTGAGGAGGGGAAGGTAGACATCGAGAACCTCGAGCTGTTGATTGCGCAGTGGGTGAGAGGTTGTACCTTACAAGTATACAAGTGGGCGGACTTGGAAGAAGTACTCAAGCGTGACCTTTGCTTCATCGCGCATGCTGGAGTCGTCATTATGTAGGCCCCACTGCGAAGGTCCGACAATCTCTGCAGTTGCTGCTGCAAGTGCGCGAAGCGCGCGCGCAAATGCGGCCTTGAGGCCGACGGACTCTGATGCATTGAACTGGGAGATCGCAAATAGGATGGCTTGGTGTGCATTTGCACAGAGCACGCCGTGTAAAGCCTCGGAGGATCCTAGCAATTGAATTACGCTATAGACAGATACTCGTATGGGCTCCAGTGCGACGCACCATAAGAGAGAGAAGAAAGGACTTGAGCAGCTTCTATACGAATATCATCCTGAGACCCTCTCGGGCCTTCAAACTGCTCCGGTGCGTTCAGACAGTCTACAAGCCTACGGTGGCCCCAAATCATAAGAGAGCCTCATCGGCAGCATTGATGTGTCACTGACGTTGAGACAAAGACCTCGTCCCGTGCTATGGACAGTTTGGCAGATGGATTTCCGATGACATCGTTCTTGACTTTCTTGAGTATCGCGACATTGAGCGTTGTGATGGTCATGGATTCCGAGAGTGGGGAAGATGAGCGCCACATCTGGCCGCGGGGGTCGCAGAGCGTGGCGAAATACTTCCTTTTACGACACCGCTCGTACCCATCGTCTGGGCGGAAATTCATGGGACGACTGATGCAAGGAGACTACCATCTTCCAAGTCGATGGTGTTTGTGATAGTAGGGGATTATAGAGTTTGAGCAAAGATATTTTGAGAGCTTCAAGATAAAGCGAGTGTATTTACTGCCGGCAATTCACTTGATATCGGCAGGCATAATATGTTCCACAGGATATCACAGACGTGGTGTCGTATTTTGCGTTCAGCTCCACGAATGGCTCCGCAGATGACATTGTTCTTTGTGACCTTGAAAGCTGGAGATGACGGTGAACACTGAACAGCTGGTGAACAGCGGCGCTGCGCGCGGCGAGGCCCGCCGCCGCTGGAAATGACAAGGCGTGGAAAAGCATTTCCATCTGCGACGGCTGTAACTTTGATGCACACAACACGCATTAGCCATGGCGTTGCTATCACAGAAATATACAAGCAGCCATGTTGCATGTCTCAAACGTGGTCTGTGCCCCGCTTTGTCCTTTGCCTCTCCGCTTTTGTCGCCCCAGCTTCTGATGCGGTGACCCAAATATTCAGAAGCCTTTAAGTAGACGCGCAGAAGCCTTGTGAGTCCATAGATATATCTAGCCACTCGATCCCCGCAGCAGAACACCCTCCCGCACGATGGAACTCGAACTGAAAGGCATAGATTTCAATGCCACCCACTACCAAGTCGCAAAGGCGTTCGAGACCGTCCTGCACGGTCGCGATTTCTACGATCCCGATGACCCTCAGACCAATGGCCGTCCCCCGAACTTCCGCGTAAAGCTCAATCCTAGCATCGCTGGTGGCGTCGGGAACAATGGAACGGGCATTCTGACTCTTCCTACTTCTCGTTTAGGCGACCGTTTCTTGACATGGCTTAAAGAAGTCCCCTCAAACGAACACGAAATTCGCGTCTTGGGCAAAAAGATATCTGCATTTCGGCGAAGGCGCGGCATTCCTAAGGAAACAAAGGAGACGCTACAGAAGACACTTTATGTGGACCCTGAGCTGGAGTATCAGCGCGAGGAGAAGTTGAGGAAACTAGATCATCGTCTGAGGGTTGAAAAGGTGCAATTTGGGACATGGTTCCGAA
Source organism: Heterobasidion irregulare TC 32-1 (assembly GCF_000320585.1). Classification (NCBI taxonomy): domain Eukaryota; kingdom Fungi; phylum Basidiomycota; class Agaricomycetes; order Russulales; family Bondarzewiaceae; genus Heterobasidion; species Heterobasidion irregulare. Next base: position 3,318,832 of record NW_009258198.1, on the reverse strand, counting down.
CGAGTGAGTCTCCAACTGCATCGAGGTCCTTCTCGATCGAGTATGAGCGAGACTATACACAAAGAAGTGCTGGATACTTGGGACTCGAGTACGATCACAAATTGATACGTGTCGAAGTGAGCTCTATTTTTTATCTGGCAGAGATACTTACTCATGATCCGCATAGCTTGGAGAACGGATGACGGAAGAGGAATGCTTTCATATCGTGATCAAGTTCTCAAGTATCCGCAAGATAGGGATGGGCTTCGATTTTGGCAAAGCCTGTGTGTACGACATCCTTAAGTTTTATATGTCTATTAAACAATTTGACCACAGTTGTCGTCTTCGACATGATGACCCCCCCGATTATAGAGGAAAACAGTTTCAACAATCGTTCTAGAGACGGAGTCCGACGGAAAAGCCGCAAGGAGCGCGATCGCGTAACAGCGATAGACGCAGCTCACGCCAGGATTGCACCGTACGCGCATCATGTCCGCATTGTCCTTTTCGAAAGGGACGATTTCCTTCTTTTCGAGCGTCTCTGTCGCGATGCGCAATGCGAGCCACGACCAATGCGCCTCCCCGAACGCATGGTCGAGGCCGAAAAGCGCGGTTTCTTTTCCGAAAGCCAGTTGAGTAAGATCGAGAAATGGATCGTCAAACTGGACTGGAAGCATGCGTTCCAGATCGAGGCCCTTCTGCGGAACGGACTGCTCAACACGGAGGACCTCTTGATCGACCTCCGACCGTTGATCGACAAGCTGATCAAGAACGAGGGCGAACAAGCGGCGGACATCTTACGGCACTTCCACGACACGCTCAAAGAGCGTAAGCTTGGCGAGTCTCCACGTAAGTGCTTTGAGCGTGTATGTGTCGGGCTCCCGCACATCCAGAACATCGAGCTGTCCAGTGGCTCGTTCTCCTGCCATCGTATCACCTTCACCCCCACGCGTATGCTCCTTGAAGGCCCCTACGTGACACAGTCCAACCGAGTCATCCGTCGATTCCAGGAGCGCAATCCCAGGCTCATCGAGAACTTCATTCGCGTCGATTTTAGGGACGAGGATCGCCTGTCATACCGTTGGGACCGCGATGTCGATGGTGCTTGGTTCCTCCAGCACCGGGTGGGCAGAATCCTGAAAGACGGGTTCATCCTCGCCGGCAGGGCATTCGAGTTCCTTGCCTACTCGTCCTCCGCGCTCCGCGAGCACGCCGTTTGGTTCATGGCGCGCTTTGAAGACCCGGTAGAGGGCTGGATGACAGCGGAGAAGATCCGACAATCCCTGGGCGACTTCTCTAGCGTTATCAAGCAGCCGTCGAAGTACGCTGCTCGGATCGCGCAGGCCTTCACAGCGACGGACCCGTCTGTGAAAATCAGATGGGACCAGTGGGAAGAGATGCCTGACTTGGTTCCTGTGGAGGCCCAATACGAGGAATACCTGTACACCGATGGTGTCGGCACGATATCACCACAGCTCTCGAACATGATTTGGGAGAAACTATGTGAAAAGCGTCGGGACTCGGGCGTTAATAGTGTGCAGCCATCCGCAGTAAGCACTGAATTGCTCCAGATGTCGTTTGACTGATTCACAAGGTTTGTCTTGTCGCAGTACCAAATACGGTTCCTTGGATACAAAGGTGTAGTCGCCGTGGACGAACGGCTTGAAGGCGTGATCATGCGACTGCGCCCGTCTATGAGAAAATTTACAGTGCCGGGCGTCGAAGAGGCAGACATTGAAATCGCGCGGGCGTTCCCGCGGCCGAACGCAACCTACCTGAATAGGTCGGCACCTTCCTTTTCACTCTAGCTTTCATAACTAATCTCTCTTTAGGCCGATGGTGTCCATACTAGAAAGTAATGGAGTCCGGGCAGAGACCTTTCTGGAGCTTCAAAATTTGGCAAAAGCTAGTGTGTTCACTGCCGGCGATTCACTTGATAACTTCTTGCTGTTGCTAAAGGGCAACGGTCTGGGATACGGCTTTCACCTGCCATTCATCCTCGATAAACTAAGCAAGCTGAACCTGGACATGACGGACAGAGATGGTAAGGTGGCCATCGCCAATGTGTTCATCGGCCGCTTGTTGCGGTACTCCATGAACGATGTCCTGCGTGATATCAAGCATAAAGCTCGCATTCGAGTTCCGGCCAGTTATCAACTCGTTGGAATTGCAGATGAGGGAGAGGCATATATCCAAGAGGGGGCAGACCGTAAAGACGTCTATACATTGCCCGAAATGCACATCTTCGGTGGGTTACCTTGAGTCCCAAAATGCCCTACTCGCTCACGCACGCTATGTTGCAGCATGCATACAGGAGTCTCCAGAAGACGAGCCCAAGTTTCTCAAGGGTCAATGTGTTATATCCAGGAGCCCGGTTGTCCACCCTGGCGATGGTCAGTAGCTCACCTAACATCCAGAGCTCGATTCTGAACCTCATCATCCTCTGGTCAGTCCAAAGAGTGTATGCCATAGGCGAGCCTCCCAAAGACAAAGTCTGCTTCTTCCGACACTTGAAGAACGTCGTCGTCCTTCCTAGTGCCGGTGCGTTCCCTTGTAGCCTCCGTATCCTATGTTGCAATAACCCGTGTTCGCAGGCGGGCGGCCCTTGGCGTCCTGCCTTGGCGGCGGCGACTTGGATGGGTTCGTGACACTACATCAATTATTGACGCACTCATGTCCTCATATTCGGTCGGTAGAGACCCGTATGATATATACGCGGAGAACCCGAAGCTGCTTCCAACAGGGCACGAAAATGCAGCCGAGTACATCAGCGCAGGTACTCGCACGATAGAGCAAGACAGCACGATCAACGACATATGTGACTTTGTCGTCGAGTATATCAACTCTGACGTTTTGGTGCGTGCCACACCGAGAACGCGGTCGCCCAGAGTCTAACTCTCTACTCTCCAGGGTCTGCTATCCGACAAACATCTTGTCATCGCCGGTTCGTCCCGCTCCTTTTCCTCGCGCATAGAGCCGGCTGACCATGACTGTACAACTCGACCAGACCAATCCAGCGTAAGCACCCAAGCTTCACATACGTCCCCTCCCATTATCAACCTGACTACTCCTGCAGGAAGGCCCCCGCGACGCGCGCTGTCTGAAGCTCGCCCAGCTCTGCTCCCAAGCCGTCGACTACCCGAAGAACGGCATCCCCGTCGACCTCGACGCGAACCCGCTCCCGCGCTCGCTCATCCCGTTCAAGCCCGACTGGAAGAAGGCCGAGGTCTCCGACGCGCGCGACGCCGACTACTACGAGTCGGACCGCGCGCTCGGCGTGCTCTTCCGCAACATCGAGCTCGTCGACCCGCATGCGCCGCTCGCCCTCCCCGACGCGCCGACCGACCCGTACGCGGACCCGATCTTCTGCGCCCTCGCCCCGCTCATCAAACGCACGCTCACCACTTCGTCGCCCCTCACCGCTCTGCCCCCTGCGACCCCCACCACGCCCACCCCACCGCTCCCGCCCGCCGAGCTCGACACGCTCTTCGCTCACTACACCCGCGAGCTGCACTACATCCGCGCGACGCACACGCTCACGGACGCGCCGGACGTCCGTCTCGCGGAGGAAGAAGTTGTCGTCGGCACGATCCTCGCCAAGTGCACGCAGCCGCGCTGGCGCGCGAACCGCACGTTTGCGATGAAGCTCCACGCCGGTGCGCTCGTGCACGACGTGCAGAACCGCATCGTGCCCGACATCGGGCGCGCGGACGACGCAGCACTGGGTGCGGGCCTCGTGCGCGCGTGGGAGGCGTTCGAGTGGACGTATGCACATCGCAGGAGGACCGTTCGTGTGCCTGGGCCCCGTGGAACGCAGGAAGATAAGAGCGAGGAGGTCGAGGGGATGAACAGCTTCAGCCTGCTCATGCTGGGTCTGGTGCTGGACTGTTTGCATAGGCTGAACGCGTTGTGATGGCCTACTTGTGCGGGTCTTGTTTGATTTGCGAATCTTATCTCACAGAATGTTGTGCTTTCTCCTGTATTATCTTCTCTCGCATACTGCCTCGTCGTTGACCTCTATACCGCACATACTCAAGCACTCTCTGACACCTCATTGCATATCCATTTTGACCTGTATTCCAAACGACAGTACATGGCTATAGACTCAAGCAATGCACTCTGGCCCATCCAGATCTCCTACTAAGCATACACATCAACATCTCAGCACACGAAAAAATCCCACCACGCAAGCAAAAAAAAAGCTCACCAACTCGCTATCCGAGCGCCGCACATTCGGCTGCGCGCCCGTCACCCGCTCACTCTCCGGCGGCGTCGACGATGTCGGCGGCTCCTCGCCCCGGTGCGGATGCGGGGCCTCGCGGAGTCGCGCATGCGCGTCGCGTTTTGCGCCGGCGCCGACGTCCGGCTGCAGGCCGAGGTACTCACAGAAGAAGACACGCAGCAGGAGGTTCCACCGGCGGAGGGTCGGCAGGTCGAGCGCGCTCGCGTCATCCTGCGAACACACGACGCGGCACAGCGCAAACGCCAAGAGGTCAGCGAAACATATGGGACGAGGTGGGACGAGAGGAAGGGGGTACGCACGGCGAGCGTGTGCCAGACGCGCGGGAACGGCTCGGCGATGACGTGCAGCACGCTGACGCCGCGCCGCAGAAACGGGACGTGGTCGTCGCCGACGTAGCCCATGCTGGCCTCCTTCCCCGTGCGCGGCACAAAAAAGCTCCGCCAAGCCTCCGCCGCGCCCGCACCCGCAGGATCTAGCAGCCCCTCAGCGCGGAGCCTGTCCTCGGCACGCACGAGCATGTCGAAGAGCCATCCGGTGTCGGGAAAAAAGGAGCGGATGCGCGGGGCGGAGGCACCGAGAAGGTCGAGCAGGACGAGGTGCTCGAGGGTGCTGAGCGCGGTCGGGGGGGAAGAGTAGGGGAGAAGGCGGCGTTTCGGGTGGGGGGGAAGGAAGGTAGACGACCATTTGTCCGCAAGGTGGCTGGCAGAAACGGTGATTATTAGCCTAGATGCGGAGGGAGGCTGAGACGAACGTACCGCGCGCCGTATATCGAGTCTGTATCTGTCCAGTCCTTGAACGCCTCTTCGCCGTCGAAGAATATGAGCTGAAGGGTCGTGTGCAGCGCCTCGTCCTCGTCCTCGTCCGCGTCGGGGTTGAATGTGCCCTCGGCGTCAGCGAGGCGTTTCGCACGCGCATCAAGGAGGGGATTGAGGGCCTCGGCAAGGTCTAGCATGAGGGCGCATGGCGCTGCAGAGTCGGTCGCGCCGAGGAACTACTGTGCAGACGGGAAGGCAAGGGTTGGTACGCCGTACACGTGCCTATATGCGCATACAGGCACACAGCGCGGAGGGGAGGGCGGAGAAAAGTCACGCACCTGATTCTCGGGCGACTTCTCGAAGAATTTGCTGTCGAAGTGGGCGGCGAGGGCGACGCGACGAGGCGCGGAGGGGTCCTTGGTGGCGATGACGTTGGTGAAATTCTTGGGGCCATAGGGCGTGGTATCGACAAAAGAGTCCTCCTCGATGTGCCAATTGAGGGCGCGGAGGGTGGAGATTATGTACGTGCGGACGAGGGTGTTGTTCGCGGTGTCGGCTGAGAGCAGGGATACGTGTCAGCGCTTGGTGGGGAGAGGAGAGTGAGCGTAGAGAGGCAAGAAGCGTACGTGGACGGGGAATGAGGATGTGGGACAGGTGGGAGCGAGGGTTGGACGGGTCAATGTTCTTGATGGGGTCAGGGGAGCCGACGAGGGCGGCGAGGGCGGAGAGCGAGAGAGGGCGCAGCTGGCGTTCCCCAAGGGAGGCGGCTTGCTCGGTGCACTGGACAAGGGCAAGCACGATGAGAATACATCCTGAGAGGGACCACAATGTCCAGCGGGAGATGGCCGACATCGTCGTCGTCGTCGTCGCAGTGGTCGTCGTCGTCTCTGGCAGGTGGTGCTTGATGCCAATGGATATGAAAACCAAATGGGGATTGAATGGCACGGTTCGGTGGCGTAGTTGGTTATCGCATCTGTCTAACACACAGAAGGTCCCCAGTTCGAGCCTGGGTCGAATCACAACTCTCAACTGAGTATCATTTTTTGAAGTTACGAGCTACCATAAATACCGGTTCTGTGTGTTTCTATCGCGGTGCTGAGCGACACATACGCCAGAATGGCCATCTTCGGGCTCTGGGTCTGTCCCTGCCCCCTCCCGTTCCCGCATCCCTCGCTGACTCTGCCTAGGTCATCAACAAAGCTGGCGGCCTCGTCTACCAACGCAACTTTGCCGGTCCGCGTTCTCCCCCCCGCTGCTCCCCGTGCACGCTTAGTCTAACGCGGCAACGCAGAGGGCCTTGCCCAGCTCACGTCCAACGAGTACCTCGTCCTCGCCGGTACTCTCCATGGCATCCACGCCATCACCAGCCGTCTCTCCCCCAGCGGGCCCAGCTCAGGCGCTCACGTCATTGAGGGCGAGTCGTTCAAGATGACCATCTCCCTTACACTCACCGGTGAGCACGACGCCCTTTCCATGTATTCCATCCCGATCCCATCTCATACCATCCGGTACACGCTAGGAACAAAATTCGTCCTCCTCACGTCTCTCGCCGAGCACTCCGCCGACGCCGTCCTCCAGAAGGTGTACGAGGCCTACGCTGACGCCGTCATGAAGAACCCGTTCCACACCCCCGAGATGCCCATCCGCACCGAGGGGTTCGACGCGCGGATCAGCGCGATCATAGGCACCGGGCATACCTGAAAGGGAGTCTGTGAGACGCTGGTTTGGACTTCTGGGATCAGCGGGGGACAGGAGCGATCGAGGTTGGTGCGCTGCCGACTCACGCTATGATAGCAGATCTTTTGCATGTGCGCATGCCTCGATCTTTCAAAAAAATCTCAGCGGTGACATAACCTTTACTTAGTCTCCGTGGCTTACACAGAAGACAGTTGTTCTGTGTATACCCCTTACTCTGAGATTTGAATGTAGACTATCTGGCTATTTTTGCTACGCGAGCCTGTCCTTGGCCAGATCGTTTTTCGGCCATTCTGCGTCCCAAAACTCCTCAAGTGATCCATTTGAACCTCGAGATACGGAATGTGTTAGTACTGTCTGGTCTAATGCAGTTCGAACACCTGAGTGGCAACACAAATGTATAGAATATGCTCAAACATAACTTGAATTTACTGGTAGATAAAAAAACATGCCGTGGATGGGTATACTGAAGGAGGCGAATGGGCCAAAAAAACGGTGAAGTGTCAAGGACGAAACGTTGCAGGCGTTAGCGCTCGCGTTCAAGGCAATAGGTGCTCAATGCGGAAGGCTGCTCCTTTCCAAAGAACTCAAGACAAAGTTTAAGAAGAGAACCGGATTTATACATCACCACCGTTGAGGTATACAATCTATTGATACATGAGCTTGCATTTCATATGAGCATCTGAGCGTCCGCCAAACCTAGAACGAGGGTACACGCACGTTCTGGAAAAATGGCGAGGATGTGAGATCGTTACGATTGCCCCTCCTCAGCAACCACCCCTCCATCAGACATCTGGCCGTCAAAAAGACGTCTAAATGCGATGGCCCTCTGGCCCGAGCCTTCACAGTCTATCGTCCACAGCTTATTTGTTGCCCGGATGATGAATTTTCCCTCTTCAAGGGGAGGCATCAGTCTTTTCCTGTTGATCTGCTCGGGCGGTTTCAACCGGACAGGCTCTACAATCCTCACGAGGCGCATGGCTAAAACTCGCTTGCCAGCGTGAGCCGGCAAGGGAGAGCGTTCAAAACAAACATGAATGAGGCCTGTGAGCCAATTCATCAACGTGTGCGTGAGAACTCGTCTAAAAAGTAGGAACTGAGATACCTGCATCAAAAGCAGAGTATGTGCGTCGCTGCGTCCTGGGATTAGTAGACTTATACGTCCACGGATGAAAATTCCTAGTCTCGGTGGCGACGTCTTCACGATCAGTCCAGATGACGAATGTGGGGCTCGAAAGATTCATAGGGAACACCTGGCCAAGTTTCATGACCGGGCGGATTCGTTTTACATTTAAGCGTCTGACGGTCATCTGGCCGAGACGTGTGCGCAGAGACCTCGCTTGTTCCGCGATCTCTTTGGTGCCCAGATTTTCCTTGACAAGCAATTCGCCTAAAGGACTATACCCCAACACCGTAAACGCCCGGAAAATTGTTATACACCATGGGAGGCCGTCCAAAGCAAGAAGATCGGAGCCGCTGACAAAGCTAGAAGGTTCGCTGTCTCGGGTCACACGGAAGCGGATTTGGCCCTCAGTGGGTATATCTGGGTTCGCCCAGTAGTAGAAAAATCCATGAGTTTCCGGGGGAAACGGCCGTCGTGACCCGTAGGTGAATTGAATTTTTTCGCTGTACGCAGAGACGCCTTGTTCGATATTTTCCACATGGCAGGCGGACAACTCGCCGTCGAGCTTCACGAAATCAGATTTTCGAAGATGATGCTGGTTCAAAGTTCCGAATCTACGGAATGCTGCGACAGGGCGCCGCTCCTCTGTGACCTGGAAACCGGTCGGCGTCGTGAAAAGTCATCGAAATTAATCTTGAACATACATTCAGCGATTTAGGGGTTCCTTTAACACGCTCAAATGATGGATTCTCGGATGGAGGCACTGTCGAAAGACATGCAGCCGACGTTTTCAATCGAGGGAAATGAAGAGCGACAGAAATGCATGCGGAACGAATCCATGGGGAGAGAAACCTCATGACGCTTTGACTAGGCAAATGCGCGGTGTGTCGGAACGTAGTTTCACCCAAAGCCATGGGGTGAGTCACGCACACTGCGAAACCAAGAGGGTGTTGAAGCTTGAAGGTGCGATCATAAGCTGGAGAAGTCCTAACCCTAGCACAGGGGTAAGCGGACGTCGATCCATCGGAACTTGGATGCGAGCAGCGGTAACGTGATGCGGGGAAACAGTACACTCAATACTCGTCCACCACAGACGTAACGCTGGATATCTTACGGCCATGCGGATCGCGTTCGCTCGGTATATGAATCGGAGATTGCTCACTCCTGGGGCATACAGACTATATCATGCTTCTGTCCTTCCTTCCTTCATCTCACCATCGACCCCCGAGTTCGTAACTAAATCTAAGGACATGGATGGGCTCGTGGCTGATTTCGAGGAGAAGCTATCCCAAGGCAGACTAGGAGGAGGCTTGAAGGCTGCAGAGAGGATGAAGAGCAAGGGGAAGAAGCTTCCTCGAGAACGGTCAGTTCCGTCATGCACATTCATGACCAGATGCATGAGTACCTGAACAGGGCACCCTCGTCTAACGTAGTTTGTCTCTTCTGTTAGATCCGCATACACCTTTCTTGGAGCTATCACCTCTCGCTGCCCAGGACGTATATCCTGAGGCTGTTCCAGGCGCTGGCATCATCACAGGAATAGGCAGAATTTCTGGAAGAGAGTGCATGGTAATTGTCAACGACGCGACCGTTAAGGGCGGATCTTATTACCCTCTGACTGTGGGTTCAATAACAATCTGGCCATACTCATATCTGATGTACATTGTATTGCTGCAGGTTAAGAAGCATCTACGTGCGCAGGAAATTGCCAGGGAAAACTGCCTCCCATGCGTCTACGTTGGTAAGTCAGTCGAAGATGTGATACGGTGTCGTAGCCGCTTATACCTCTTCACTCTTTAGTCGAATCGGGTGGCGCTGCGCTTCCACATCAAGCCAATGCAAGTGCCTCTAGTCTTTGATTCTTATGGGGCTATAGTCTGAGTGTGCCTCCAGGTATTTCCAGACAAGGAACATTTCGGTCGAATATTCTATAACATGGTTAGTATTCAGAATCCTTCTTATCAAAAGCCTGCACTCAATTTCACAATTAGGCACAAATGTCTGCATTAGGCATACCGCAAATCGCCATCGTCCATGGAATCTCAGTAGCCGGTAAGAACAGAACACTCTCACATTGATCTCATATCGCGGTGTGCCTTGACAAGGTTCGCATTAGGCGGAGCGTACGTACCTGCTATGGCAGACGAAAACATCATTGTTCGCGAGCAGGGCCGTATCTTTCTCGCCGGGCCACCTTTGGTGAAAGCTGCAACAGGCGAAGAGGTTGACGAAGAGACCCTTGGAGGCGGTCAAATGCACTCCAGCGAGAGCGGTGTGACAGACCACTTGGCGCGTGATGACGAACATGCTATTGCCATCGCCCGGGGTATTGTAGGCGACCTTGGAAAGGCTGGCGGAAGAGAAGTAGCTGTGAGTAGCCGAGCTATGTTGCCTCTACGAACGCGCATAACTTTGACATCTCTGATCGCAGCCTCCGGCACCCATAGAAGACCCGCTTTATCCTTCCTCTGAGCTTCATGGGATTGTGGGTACTGACCTCCGCCAGGCCTTCGACATGCGAGATGTCATAGCCCGTATTGTTGACGGAAGTCGATTCCGCGAGTTCAAGAAGGAGTACGGCACCACAATGATAACTGTGGGCTACTCTGTAACCATCTCCTCATCTCCCCCTCTCATTTTCTCTAGGGCTTCGCTCACATCCACGGCTACCCTGTCGGTATCGTGGCGAACAACGGCATTCTGTTCTCCCCCTCAGCTCTCAAAGCAACGCACTTTATTCAGCTGTGCTCACAGCGCCAGATTCCCCTCCTGTTCCTTGTGAACGTTACGGGCTATATGGTCGGGTCCAAAGCTGAAAAGGGCGGCATCGCAAAGGACGGCGCGAAGATGGTCCGCGCAGTTGCGTGCGCTGACGTGCCAAAGCTAACTGTGATTGTTGGGGGTAGCTTTGGTGCCGGGAATTACGGTCGGTCTATATACAGCTTGGGAAGTTCCTTAGCGGCTGATCTCATATTCTCTTCATTGCAACAGGCATGGCCGGCCGTGCTGTGAGTGTTCTGCATCGCCCATGCAAGGTCTACTCAAACTGATGGCTGGCTAATCATGAATTTCTAGTATTCTCCACGCTTCTTGTGGATGTGGCCTGTACGCTGCGCTCGCCATCACATCCCCCCCTCTTTCTGATCCCTGTGATTTTCTCTAGAATGCGAAGGTATCTGTCATGGGGTCGGGGCAGCTATCCCAAGTAATGCAGACGGTCTCCCGGTAGTCCCGATCCCTTATCTTCCACAGATAGACAGAACTGACCGAAAACTTGAAACACAGTGACCCTTCGCAGCACGCATCGCTCAAGGCAGAAATTGAGGCTCAGTCGTCGGCACTGTACGCTACTGCACGGTTATGGGACGATGGGATCATCAAGCCCACGGATACCCGGGATGTTGTAGGCCTTGGGCTCGCGCTGGCGGCGCGTGAGCACACAGGGGGTCCGAGTACGACGTGGGACGGTGCCCGGAAGGGCTTTGGGGTGTATAGAATGTAGCTTGCACTCATCGCTTGACTAACCTATAATTTGGCTCTGGATAATCCCGTTGTAAGAGCACACGCAGTCAGAAATACAACATTTGCCTCTTGATATTATTCAAGCGGCAGGGCAGGCCAGCTGCTACGGCAGAAAAATATAGAACGTGAGCGTCCATGACTGTAGGAAAATGAGGCCAAGATTACAGTGGTATACACGAGTGTGCGACGATGTATCATTACAAGAGAAGGGTGTGCTCGTTGTGGTAATAAAGCAAGTGAAACGGTTCCAGAAAGCGAAAAATTTGACAACAATGTGACAAGGGACGAGACGAACGATTAAACCGGAAATGGCGATGAGATGGGTAGATGATAGGCTGGATGACCAGTGGGATGTACTGCTGAATTAAGCTGAGTTATACATTGATATCGTATGGATGTCGGACGAGTTCGTCGTATAGTTCCGGGGGCAGGTCACGGACTAGGGTGACCGCTATCCCAATGACAGGTAGAGCCTCGATAGGAGGAAATGTGCGAAGGATTCGCATCGGCCTGAGTCGATATACGTTAGAGACGCATGCGATCATATGCGGGGAAATAAATTCACGAGGAAGAGTTCATGACTTCGTCTCGGATTAGCAAGAGTTGCGCGATGACACAAAGCACGTTCAAGTGAACGCCGAATGCCAGGAGAAAGTCCCAAAGTTTGAGAACTTGGTCAAGAGGCGGTGTGCATGCGCAAAGGGTCAGCACCGCTGCAATGGAAATAGTTAGCAAAAAAGAGTGTTGCTTCAAAATACAGTTGATCAGCATACAGGGGAATGCATAAAGCTCAGCGGACAAGTTTTTTGATCGAAGGTAAGCGAACAGTTCAGGGTCCACTATCCGCAAGCAGCGATCAAGGAGCTAATGGGGGGAGACAAGGTGAGAAGGTGCATGATGCTTGTGCTACGATAACATACCTTCAGGCCACGATGTACGCCTTCCAGCGTTGGCTGAACATAAAGTGGGCAGCACTCCTCGATAAAATTGGCAAAACAAAAGAAGGCTTCCAGCTCTGAAGGCATTGTATACAAGAAGGGCGCAGCGAGCACATTCATGCCTTGTACATAGGTGAAATCTAGATGATGGGTCTCTTGTCGATCTATTCAGATACAGAGTGAATAGACAGTTCGACATGATCAGGTACCAACAGACCGTGGTTCCGCCAGACAAAGGCATCCAATAACCGAACCAGCATGTCCTCTCGAACACGCTCTTTGAATCCACGGTCGGTGGCGAGTGTCCTGGGAGCAACGCTTCAATTGTCATTGTATGAGAGAGTCAATATTTCTCAGATGAACCTGAATGTATCGTTCCGGATCTTTTCTCTGACCGCGCATGGCCCTCGAGCGACATACTCAAGGAAAGTACTAGCCGGTAGCTCATTGACGCGCAGAAGGATCTTCCATATCCGCGGTCGAAGGGTTGAATCCTGAATATATGTTACAATATGATGGATATGATAGGAGGATAGGGAGATCGCATAACATACCACCTGCGACGGGATACCGTCGATGAGAATAAGGCGCCGCAGCTTCCTGACCCCTTCTTCGACATCTTGTTGACTTCGTGACTTTGACGACGTCTTGGATGGAGCGAGAATTTTGCTGAAAGAGTGGGCTATAGATTCTGGCGATGAGCGTTCTTGTTCCGACATCGTATGTGGGGGACGATAGTAGATGAAGGAAGTTGTATGGGGTTGTCAGTGCCGAAAGCGGCGGATGAGCTTCAAGAGGATGTGCACGTGCTACTACCAGATTCCAAATTCAGCACTTCAGCAGCCCACCACGACGTACTAACGAAGAACTCGACTTATGATACATGGATATCGGGCCCTTCATATCCTCTGGCGCATTGAGCAGGTCACATTATACCCTAGTGCGTAACGTGGAAGGCGCGTCGACCTCGCAAGAGGCCGACGGATACCTACTGGCCGAGGTGGGGAAGCTTCGCGATCGTTTGTCCCTCCCTGGATTATCTTCCGTGAGTTTCAACCTCTCTCTCAGTAGTTGGATGTAGATCTTACACGTGGCGGTAGAGACAATGCAAAGAATGTTTTGTTCTGATCCTCTACTGCTCAATGTCTGTGACTTCGAACATATTAGCCAACCAAGTCGAGTTTGCACTACACCATGCTGTCAACTTGGCTGAGGCAGGGTCCACAATACATGAGCGCAGAATAGGTATTCAATTCCGTGTAGCTTTGTGCGTGTATCTGACCGTATATGATACGGTAGGATACTCATTCTGTGCCGAAATAATGCCCCCAAACCACGAGCTCCATCTCATGCTAGTGAACACGCTTCGCAAAGTACGATGATGCCACTCTGTCTGAGACCAGCTCTGACGACGGTACAACAGGACCTGGAAAGCTCTGAAGCTCCCCGAATTTGTCTCGCGCTGGACTATATCATTCAATGTCCCCGTGAAGACGTTATTCCTGCCATTCAGTCCCGCCTCCATGACCTTCTGTCGCACAACTCGTCAGTATGTGTTAGATTCCTGCGTCTCAGAGACCATCCTTAATTTTGTGCGATCGCCCTCAGTCCACATGTTCGCCGGCGAGTGCTCTTTTGTGTAAGGGCATTGTCGACTCGTGATCCTTCTGTCTTACAGTGGATGTCACAAGAGATATTGAAGAGGCTGAGGGATTCTGATAATATGGTTGCAGGAGCGGGTATCACGACGTGTATCGTGCTTCATGAGGTACCTTATAGCTCTCAGCATCATTCGTGCTTAGCCCTAACCATCTATCAGAACAATCTTCTGGGCGAAGAAGCCGTGTTAGGGATACTAAAGACTCTCGGACGTGCTAGCCAGTCCGTCAACTTTTCAGCTTCTGCGAGACAGATGACAAGACGGGCGCTGCGTCTCGTTTCCCTTCTATCGTAAGTCCTAACTTTCTCGTTTTATACGATGGCCACAAGAATTTTTCGCACAGACCATCGCGAGAAGCTGTTCAAATTGTGCTTGAACTTATCCAGGATATATCAGTCAAACCTACACGCATGCAAGGTATACGATCTTGTTATACTGCTCATCACATTCTTGTTCATCACACATTCTTAGTCCTTCTTTGCGAGTGCTTCCGTGTCCTTCGACACGTGCCTCTCGACCTCCTTTCAACGTTTCTTCGCACACCCGAATCCTCCCCAATCGCTCTCATCCGCCAGCTAGTTTCCTCAGAAGAACCCAACGAGCAATACGTCTTCCTCACATGCCTGGAATGTATTGATCCTGTTCTATGGGCCGGTACGTTACCTGGACGTCCGGCCGTTCTCGATGCATGGGAAGTGGAGCGCGTTATGCAATTTCTACATTCAGCCGACAGCGCGATACGGAGAAAGGTCAGCACCCCCTCCCTTTCAACGTACCATTTATTCACACAGTTCGTCTCTACTATGGTTCAGACACTGAGCATCCTATCCAACGTCGACCCAAACCTTCTTGGCGCTTATTTCGAGCAAATATCCGAGACACTTTCTGAGACAGCTCAGGATGAGAGTATGGTTATCATCAGATTACTCGAAATTGTCGAGGTAGTATCCGGTTGGGATGGAGAGCTCTATGCGCGATCTGTCAGGGACGTATTCTTGAAAGCGAGCGGTAGACCTGATTCGCAAACTGGTCGTCGTGTTCTTGAGCAAGCGGTGGAGCAGGTTCTCTCGCGAATCCGAGACGGTGAGCAAGCGAAGCATATATTCAATTCACCACAATCTAGATTGACATGCCTGTGTGTTCAGGGGATGCATCATTTGGACTTAGCGTAGCAACTACTCTCTTGACTTTGGCCATTGATTCAAATGACGAGCCAGGTTCAGCATCGCTCATGGTCATCGTCGCTGCGCTGACATGCGAATTCGCATCGCATCTTTCAATAGCCCCTGTTGAATTGTTGAAGGCCCTACAGAAGAAGTTGAGACTTTATCCTGGTAAGCTCTCCAGATATCGCGTAGGTTTCAACGCTGACATGTCTTGGCTAGCATCGATTCAGGAGGCTTTTCTATTGGCGATGCTGCGTCTCATCGCGGAGTGTAACGAGGTTCCGCAGAGTATCGTTGAGGATATCACTTTGCTGAGCGAAGTCTCTGGGCGATATATCCAACGTGCAAGTGTTCTGGCTTTCTTTTTACTTGTTGAAACTGAGCCCAGCATCGTTTCAGCGTTGCGCTCAATTCTTGGCATTCTGCAAGCAGCCTGCCTTGTTGAAGCGAATTGCGTCTGGCGCAAAATCACGTGCTGTCAGTTCTTGTTCTCGGGTAATCGAACATGTCCTTACAGTTGAATCAGCTTCCAGATTTCCTTCTTGCGTTAGAGTCCAATCAATACCCGTCTGCGGTTCCCCACAGGACCCCCTCTCCCCCTCCACCTCGAATGCGATCTCCGAGCTCTCCTCGTTCTTCGTCTACCCAAGCATTGCGTTACGCCGCTTACGACCCACCGCCCCCACCGCCCTCGCGTACCCGCTCACATACTCGGCACAAGTCGAGTGCACGCACGGTCAGCAGTTCGCGGTCTGTGGCGTCCGACGACACGCGGCCGGGAAGTGCGCTGAGCGCAGGTGTAGGTGTCATAGGCGAGACGGTATCACCGGGAGAACTCGCGCTGGTTGCGGGGCGTGGAGACCTAGATAAGATAATCAGCCCGAACGTACGTGATTAATCGGGCCCAATGTTTTATATACTGATCTTGATCATGGTGTAGGCCAGTACACCTACTCGTACCATGCCGCCGACTCCCGTTGACCTTCTGGTACGTACCACATCGCCACATCGTGATTCCCGAATGAGACAAGGAAACTCAGCTGTTTGCGCCTCGTTAGGGCTCTCGAATGGATCTGATTTCTCTCGATTCGCCTTTCCTCCCCGAGCCTGTTGTTTCGCTCAGTCAAGCCATGCTTTCCTCGCCAGCACCCATCCCCAATGCAATGTACGAGGTGCAACAGGCAATCTATAGCCCTGAGCAAGACTTCATGCGCATTTGGAATACGCGTGAGAAGCACAATGCACGGGGCTGGACCGAAGCACCATTAGATGTCATTGTACGGCGGCTGCAGACCATCCAGTTGCATCTGGTCATGCTTTCTGCAGACCAACCGCCGTTTGAAGGTGATTGTTATTCAATTCATTTCTTTCGACGTTTTGGTTGTGACCATTCTGCTTTTTCTTCGTTGGGGCTTCAGGTGAATTGAAGATCATTCTTCGGAGCGACGCACCATCGACTTTGGGGACTGCGGCCATGAGGCTGAGGGATAGCGACGAAGATGGTTGCTTGTGGCGGTTAAGATGCGATGATGAGAGGTTCGTGGCGCACCTGAACAGCGTGTTGTGCGAGAGTGCACGGTAGCTGGACGGACAGAAGCGGTTGTTCAATTGTAAACCCGCTAAAAATTAACATGGACAACGCTTTCCCAGAACAGACGAAGGCAGCCGATGCAGTTACATTAAAACGACACCAATAGACACTGTAACTACCAGCCCATTCTCACGAGAGTGAACTATACATACCGTCATACGTCTGACAAGTCCCAGTAGTGTAAGATAGCCACTATAGCAGCATCCTCCGCCCGCAGCATTCACCCGACTGCACTCTTGCGTCTGTTGCGAGTTTCATACATGGTGAGCCTCTGGTTGAGGTTGCTGGCCCTCAAAATCCATCTTCTGGTGACTCATTGACCATCGGACACTCGGATCCTGCTTTTCAAAGCGATCCAGGAAACTGTCACTGTGCTTCTCGAGTGCTTGAAGTAGCGTGTGGGCGTGCTCGTGCGCCAACATGCACAAGAAACTGGCGTAGCGAAACATCCCTGTAGCAGTCGAAATATCGAAGGAGCGGCCAGCTCGCTCGAATATACACACCTAGCCAAAGTCGGAAGCGTTTAGTACATCGATGAGGAAGTTAAAAAGTCAATCATGCCTCGGTCTGTGGAAGACCATCCTCCTCTTGATCCTCAAGTTTTCTAAGTCCAGTACATGTCACAACGCCTACAGATCCTTCTATTAAGAGACTGAAGATAGGAAAGTCATAGATGCCGATGCTGCCCAGAAACTTCACAGCTGCCGTCGAATCCATTCGGTGTTGATTGGTCCCCGTTTCATTGAAGGATTCATGAGCGCGCTTATACTTCATAAGAAAGAGAGGTAAGAATAGGGGCCCTTGCGACCGTTGGGCACCTGGGAGGTCACTAGTAGACTGGGAACGATGAATACGCCGTCTCGGCTTCGTTGCATTTGATTTTTCTTAATAACAGGGATTAGATCAGTATTTTGGGCTCGACTCGAGTTGACAATGGGGTCTAGCACCTGTAGGGGTAGCAATGCCAGTTATTTTGAGCTTTGTGAATATGCTTTGCGCTTCATCGACTTCGGATGGCTTAGCACGATTCAAGCCTTCTGTCTGGGACCGTGATCGCGGGAAGTTCTGCAGCAAAGTACAAATTGGTCTGTTATGGATGTGGTGCACAGATAGTGGACTTACTGCAAAATTGGATGATGAGATAATGGAAGAGGGAAGAACACCGCCGACTGATTGACCATGAGCCGGGTGCAAAGCAGTGGTTGGGTCTGACAGTAGAGCCTCCCGGAGCGAAGACTGGATGAAGGGATCACCTTCAAGCTCTATGTCGTCATCAAAATCTTCAACCCGTGCAGTTGTGAAGAGATCGTGAGGATTTTCGCCTGTCACATCTCGTTGAACGATACGCTGTCGAATCGCAAGGGCTATGTTGGTTGACTCCGTCTTCGTATTAAATTGATTACGCTGACTGCTAATAGAAACCATATTGAAGTTTTTGACTTCGGCCATCTGGAGAGAAAAGGAAAAGTAGCATGGAAAATGGATCATACCGATCACATCACATCTAGCGATCAATGGCTCCATGGACACGCGCTCCTTCACTGCACCAAGCTGTTGTTGCCAAGATTGTGTGATCGCCAAGTCTTCCTTGAGTACTGCCGTTGTGTGTGCGATCAATAATGTGGCTCCGGATTGAAGTCTCTCTCTGCGCTTGACAGACAGGTCAAAGGGTAAATGTTCGACAAAGCTATTGAGAACCGTGTCGTTTCGTTGCGTAAAAGCAACTGCCTTGTCTGCAGCTAGAGTCATAAAATGTTGGTGGAGGGATGGCGTGCTCAAATGATCAATGTCTTGGAATGTGTTCTGATTGTCTGCAAGATTATTACGTGGTAATTTGATGTCTCGTTCAAGCCTGTAACAAGATGATATGAGCATTCAAAACATCGAACAACCTGTCGTGGTATCATAGTTTTGACTTACATTGCTGTCAGTTGGACACCATGCTGCTGCTTACTCGTACTCTGGAGTGCAGTACAAAAAAATATGAAAAATATCGCATCCCATTCATGACGGCATTCGCTCTCTAATACTGATAGATTATGAGTGTCGTTCTTCTTCTTTTCAGCGGACATGGACAAATGCATGAGTTGGGAGAATCGTTCTGTGATGGCCTTGATAGCGTAGCTAGGCATCTCCACTGGAGGTCCATGCATGTGGGAATCATATGATTGGAAACCTTGAAAAAGCGCTGTGCGTTTCTTCTCTAAATCCACAGGCACGAGTGGCAGCTATGGTACATATTTTTCAACGTCAGCACATCAACATTGCAACTCACGATACCATGATGATCAAATCTATCTTACCTTGTCTATCGAAATCCACTCCTTCGGCCAGTGAAAGCATGTAAGACTGTCGTACGTCTTCATGAAAGGAAACAGAGGCCGATAGGTAGGATATTTGATAGTCAGGTCTTCATAATCTTTCGATGAGAGATGCCGAAGAGTAGGCACAAAACTATAAGTGACAGCATTACGGTCCAATAGCCAGTTGGCTGGGTTCAGAGTAATGTCCTTGTCATTGCTGGCCAATCTATGGCACATTCAAGATTGGTTGATATAGCATATAGTCATGATTTACAACTTACATGGATGCTGCAATACGTCTTGAGTCTTTAGAGTGACTTAGAATCTTCGAAAAGTTCCTGAATGAGAATAACTGTTAGCGTGTTATAGAGATATGAACAAGGTACGAACCCAGAACTAGAGATAGCACTTGGCTTCTCTTCTGTTGTATTGTCTATGTCGCTACTTTGTGCAGTACGGCAGCCTCCTAACCTACATATTCCAGACAAAGCTAGTGGTCATGGAATCCATAACAACTACTACTGATGGCCGTCTCACATTGAAGGTTCCGACCTAGTAATATTAGGTGGTATTTCGTCTTCAGGAACTGCCCTGGAATGAAGTACCGCATTAGCATGATATTAGGAGATAGGTATACCGAACAAACGTCAGCGACAGCTTTTTTTCTGCTTGGGTGCCAATGCTGGCATTCTAATCACAATAGGGATGGGGGAAAGAGAGAGTAAGACACAAACCTGTTCGCATTACAGCCAATGTCACTTAGCCATGCGAGCACGAGTGAGTTGTCCGGATTGGGACATTTTATGCTTTTGCCTAAGATTTGGTCTGCACGCCATACCCTAACCTGACCTTCTTCATAGCGGATTGGCAGACGCCACGCTTCTAAAGCAGCGCGCTGTTCAATGCTAGAAAAGTGATCTCCTAACGCCACAAGGAATACTGCTAATGATAATGCCGAACCCACATCCGCCAATTCAAACCATCCCTGCCGGACACAACCTATATTGCCATCTGGAATAGCTTTTGCATGCGCAATATGAATGGCTGGCTGTGATTTGCAAACATATATCAAACAGCAGTCATGAGTATAGATGAGGCACTCACAAGATCATGGTCAGGCAGAGTGTCCTCCGCTAGCCATGCAAGCACGATCTGCACAGCGGTCTTGTGCTTTTCGAAAGTTATGCCGACCACTAAATCTGGAATTTCCCAGGTCCGCCTATGATATAGTGTACTCGCCAGAACGTCGTAAATATGATCGTGATCTGCCATGCATATTAGCGGTAATGCTATTGGCCCATCAGGGTTGTCGCACAGCATCGAAGCCTCTAAGACAGAGTTCAGAGCACCTTGTCCGTCGTCAAGAGAGGGAGTATGATAACCAAGAGTGTTCGATGAACAGCACGACGCAGGGATCTGAGCACCACAGCCTGGCGATTGATCTGAGTTGATTTCGAGAGAGGGATCATGGTCCAAGCGTGGTTGTACTGACTGGCCAGAGCCTTGCCATCTCTCCAGTGTTTCCTGTTTATCGTCATCGACGTAAGGGGAGGGCAAAGATTGACCATAGTGAGAGTAGTTTGA
Source organism: Heterobasidion irregulare TC 32-1 (assembly GCF_000320585.1). NCBI lineage: Eukaryota > Fungi > Basidiomycota > Agaricomycetes > Russulales > Bondarzewiaceae > Heterobasidion > Heterobasidion irregulare. The sequence continues at coordinate 3,298,273 of NW_009258198.1, read as the reverse complement.
CTGTTCCAGTAGCACTTGTTGTTCCCAGACTGCCTGACATGATGGGATATCAGAAATATCTAGCGTATCGGACTTGAGCCGCACTGAAAAGTGAGGGCAGGAATCTATTATCAGCGTCGGAGTTGCTAGCGTGTGAGGGGTCCCATTGTCACTACCCTCGTCGCATTGAGGTTCAACCTCATGCGAGATGATGAGAGTGGCCATTGAATATGCCGGGAGAAATTTTACCCAATCATAGCGAGAAGCATAGGGGTGGCGAGAGAGCGAAAACACTGCATTTTCTCTGTAAGATCTGTGAGTCTTAAAAACACAAAAAGGGGCTACTGATGCTCACCGAATTTTAGCATTGGGAGAGCGAGCGAGCGTTGCTGTCTGCACAAAGTCCGCGATATAACATGTCTTTGCATTAGGGTGCATATCGAGTTGGTTCTCCCGGTTGCACAGATCACGTAGGTCATGAACTGTCATGAGTAGCCAATCAAGTATATTCCAGAGATATTTGCGAGAGTTTGATGGGTCTGAGCGGGACGTCTGTATACACGAAAGTTCATGGAGCAAGTATCGGGTTTTCGGTGAAATAAGCAGATATGGTTCCTGTGAGTAAGGTGAATTTTTAATATCTAAAAAGCGCTCATAATAAACGCCATGTACCTGCGATGATAACCAGCAAGGAAGGGACTCTGGCAGCCATTTCGCGACCGCTATCACAGGCAAGGGCCATGAGGAAGTTGGGCCGGTATCATCCAAAAGATGAAGCACAATGTCTAGGTGGGGACTTCGATGAAAGGCCATTTTTATTTGTACGTTTTAAGACTAATGTCTCTGCGTGGGCGCGGTGCTTCACTGTTGCTCCAGAACGACGGAATGTTGCCACTGCATTGATTCTAGTCTCCGTGGCCGACCTTTACACAGAAGACAGTCGTTCTGTGTATAAGGTCTGCACACAAATTTGATGATTTGGCGGGAGGTCCAGCCTCGGCTGTTTCCGAATGATTCATGTCGTTAGGCGACTCAAGCCGAGCAATGCCGGAGATGCCGCTACATGCCGTTCATGTGCCATAGTGAATAAAATGATAAGCTATGGATAACTATGAAGAATATACAGAGCCTTTTCCTTCAAGATGCAAACAACTTGGATATCAGGGAAGTCCTTCCTGCCAAGTCCGTGTGTGAGTGTACTGAATATTATGTGCAGGTTGGGTCGTTCACAGGATCTTCGGATCGTCTGATATGTCCCATCGCAAAAGCCCAGAAACTTGGTGAGAGATGTCTCAGCCTCCGAGCCTAGTGTTCTGCTCATCACTAGGATAGGAATGCCAACAGGGATGCATGCAATGATGTAGTTGATCTGACCATAGGCTTCGCAGAAGTCTGCAGCCCATGGAAGGACAATATGAGCCTCGTCAATGACATACAAAGCAAGAAGCTTCCTAAACCATTTGTTTTGTACAATTCTCTCGAATTCCAGTGAGTTCAGCCATTCTGGAGACAAGATGATAACCAACCACTTCCCCTGTTCAACCTCCTCTAGCAGGTTTTGCCTTTCTGGTGCACTTCCCTCACTGTCTCCTTGTCTAGCGAGACCGCTCTAACTCCCATCCTTGACATTTCTTCCACCTCCTTACCTGTCAGATCCATGTTCTATGCTGATGCATTTAAGACTCACTTAACACAGTCCAACATCAATCAGGGGTGTGATCATCAAGACTACAGCAGTTGACCAAATGCTTCTCACAAAGGATAGCAAGGATCTTGGAGGCTTCTTCAACAAATGGGAGATTAAGATTAGATGTAAATATGCGACTGCTATCTTCCCTTCACTGCAAGCAGCAATAACCAATTGATTATTTCCTTCTAGTATATTGGCAGTACTGTTAACTTGCCAGTAATGGGGACCATTTGGCCAAGGTAAAAGAGTGCATAGAGTTTCTTTGATGTAGAGGATCCCTTCAGGGGATGTCCAGCCATTCATGTTCAAGGAAGAATAGATTATGGAGAAAACAGTGTATTTTTTGGCCCCTAAGTCTCCTAACAAATTCAAGAAAAATCATGTGAGTCCCTTTGAGTCGGAGACGGAATTCTCTCTGTTCTCGCCCTGCCGTCTCCTGCCGACCTTCCTAATAAGGCAGGTCGCTGGACCCCCCGCCAAAGCATCAAATTTGTATGCAGACTACGCTGATTCAACAATGGGCGAGGTGTCGGAAAATGCCGGCATCGTCCTTTCACTATTCTCTCAAAATCCCTCTAGCCAGCCGCTGGCGTTAATTGGCAAGCTATATCCTCCATGCGTCCTCTCAAGTAAATTTGACTAGACACAAAGTCTGCGGTATTCGAGATGCGAGCTTCATTCTTTCTACGGTGTCTTTTCCCCCTCATAATTTTCAAACATCATCTCTCCGTGCAACTCGAAAAAAAGATTGCTTAGCGCCTTTGAGGGAGTTATATGCAAGGGGAACTCTTGGTCAGGGTTTCGTGATTTTGTGTCAACAATCGTTCGACTGGCTGCAATTGAGGAGCAAGTAGAACAACATAAATTCGGTGTATGAAAGGCGAGCGAACCTTCCGCGCTAGGTTATTTACGGACATCTACTTGTTTACTCCACGCCATGTCCGTGAAGATATGTACAAAGCGAAAGAATCGAACGTTGGGCTATAGATCACAGGTCGTAGATGTTCCAAGACTGGGACACACAGCATGTGAGCGTGGTGAGTCTACAGCAGATAGGCAAAGAGCACATACATCGCGCCAATGCAATCCCCAATGATCGTTGACAGGGCCATCAATCCCGAACGCCACGCCCTTGAACCACCAGAAGTTGAGCACGATCGCGGATGCGCTCACTCCGAACACGATCCACTTAGCGCGCTCTGAAAGACGGCGAGAAGCCAGGAAAAAGTGGTCGATGAGATGTGCAGCCATGAGGACAGCAAAGTAGAGTGTCGGGAGCTGTAGAAAGATGGTTATGCACGTCCTCACTAGCAGAGACGGAAGACGTACGTAGTGATGTACATATGTTACACGGCCCATGACCATGAATGGGACTGATTGGCAATGATTCAGTACCGTGTTCGAGTCGTCAGAGTTAGGCGTTACCGTAGTGCAAAATCCAACCGAACAAAGCGATTTTTCCGACGTATAGGAAATGATCCCACTCTCCTACGGCACAATTGCGAAGTGAGAGATACAGACATTAAGTAAGACGTCATATACGTACTGGGCTCCATATCGACATATCGCCGCTGCTGGCGCAAAACATAGACCCCCAATGCAGCTAGGCCAAGCACCAGACTCAATGTACTTCCCCACCATATGATCGGGGTTCCTAATAGGTAGTACTTGGGCTGATTATCGCCCCAACCGCACATGCGCAGACCGAGACGCATGAGAGGCCAGTCTGAAGGGTTAGAGGCCAGAATATCTTCCTTATCGGGATCGGGGATCAGCGCGTTATTGGACGTCATCATTGCAACGTTCAGGTGCCAGAAATCACGAAGAAACGGAGAGCTGTAGAACTTGGTGTTTCCGACGGGTACTATGCCATCCGAAGATCAGGGTACAGAACACCGGGATGTCGAACAAAGACTCACGTCTGTCATTCCAATGGCTCTCAACGTTCCAATAGGTATGCACATCATTCACGTTGTTCTCCTTGTCGCAACTAACCTCTACCTGCTTGAACCCCCACTCCGGAAGGTTGGCGTTCGCCGCGCGCAAATAGCAGTCTTGAGCCTGATGGCGGAATCGGAGTCTCGTCGTCAGCGAATGGATTCTGTGCACCTTGTCCTTGGACCCCTGCTTAATATCATCGACGACCTCCACGACCCAATAGTCCTGAAAGTCGCCGATCGTCGCGTTTCCGTAACAAGAGACCTCATTGTTGAGCTTTGTGATCGGGGCAGGGACAGGGTGAGAGTGCAGGTTTCGGCCTGTGGCACTGTGTACAAGACGGATGACGTCTCCGTCGTGGAGGAACTGGATAGGGCCGTTAGGGTCAATGTCAGGTTCATCCCAGCGTGGAGTGATTATCCAGTCATTGTTTATATCCTTGTAGTGGTAGCAAGTAACTTGCTGCTGATTTGAGCCGACGGGGTATGTCTGGACATGCGAATGCAGGAGACCGCCTCCCCAGCCGGAATTTTTGAGTGTTAACCTTGAACCGTAGGCGATTTCTAAAAAAAATTAATATATGAGTGTTTGCACAGAATATAGATCGCTCACCCAAGGGATTTGTTGCGAAATCGTTGCCTACGAGGTTGGCTTGGAATAAGGAGCTCATCTGGGCATCGCCTGGGCCGGAGTGATTTAGAATCAAGAAGTGCACTTTGAAGCATGCCATGTAGACGAGGATAGGAAGGAAGATTAGGCATGCGACACGGGCCCCCCAGTGCCAGAGTTGTGTTCGCTGGAGACACACTTAGCATATAAAAGTGTAAAACAAAGATATATGCATACCACAGACATACGGAGGTCACCAAATTTCTCCCAGAGATCCTCGACAGTGTACAGCCCCACCAAGGCAGTGACAAATAAGCCAACCCATTTGACGCTAAAAGAAAATGATAGTCAGTCTCGATGACCTGACGGTTAAGCATCCACACGGACCTTGATACACAACCGATAGAAACCCCTGTTAGTGAAAGCCATAACCACCAGTCAATCGAGAAGGGCCTATATGCGATCAGCCATTGTCTACAACGAGAGCCTCTGCCTCGAGACGTACTGATATTGCTGATTATGGAATTTGGTTAAACAAAAGACCGTAGTGAAGGTGAAGTACAGGAGCATAGAATCCAAAAGAATGAACCGGGATATGCATAACCATGCAACATCTGTAAATCTAGTTCAATACAACCTCCACAATAGAGTGAAACATCAACGAACCGCAAAGGACCATAAGCGCAACCAAATGGCATGCACGTCGACTCAGCCCCAGCTCCACTGCAGTATACCATCCGAGTGGGACCATGGCTACACCGAACATGGCGGTCATGACGCGCATAGCGACATACGGCACCTCCTCCGGATATGTGGACCCACTCTTGAACTCGAAGTGTCCATCGTAGCCCGCCAGCAGCCCAGTCAGGCCAACAAGCATCTTACCCAGCGGGGGATGCACATCAAAGTAGAACTCGCGCTTGAGGTAATGCGAGCCGAACTTCCCGAAATGAGCCTCGTCCCAGACGACGAAGTTGGCTTTCCCGATTTTGTGGAAGCGGGTCCAGCAGGAAAGGAGTGTGTAGATAGCAGGGGGAAGATGTTCGAGGTTCTGCTCGAGGAACTCTCGCTACAAGAGGGGAGAATGGGAGTTTAATACATACTGCGACGCAACGACGTTGGGAAACGCACGAATGTTGTTGGGGGTGGAGGGGGGGCACGCCTCGCGACCCGCCCGCTGGAGAATTTTGCAGGGCCGGCCTTTGCATAGACATCCTTGCCCTCGTCATCGTACTCCCAGTTGTTTTGCTGAGCGTACCCGGCGTCCACAGCAGCGCCCGGCCCGCGGGGAACTCTGCGTCGGGCAGCGGTGTCCTCAGTCATGTAATGGAGGGGAAGTTCCTCGTCCCTGCGGGATGCAGACCAGGATGCAGAAGAGTGTGACGGATAGTTGATTTCCTCAAAGTCGGAGGATGTACGTGGCGGAGTGGTAGGAGGGGAGTCGACTGTGATGGCTATTTGGTGTGGCTTCATGAGCTAAACAAGCTCGTTTATCTGCCGGCGCAGCTGCAACGCAAGGCTTTTGAAAGCCTGAGCCAAGGCTTGAGCTTGTGTGGGTGCGAGATCAAGGAATGAGGCTGAGCAGCGCAAACACGGCGCAAACGCTGTACACTCTCTTGTTGACACGTCGACTAACGCTCTCAAGTCCGCAGCAACATCATCCGCGGCCGCAATTAGCAAGTACCTCTCCAGACGCCCGCCGAACAGCCCTCGCTCAACTACACATATCTGAGCACCGTGAAAAGAAGATTCGATAGCAAAGACATTAAAGATACACCAGACAAAGAGACGCAGCCCCATCCCCAGAAACCGAACACTACAGCACCACCGTACTATGCCTCGTGCCGCAGGTAGACAGCTATTGCACAGAGCCTCAGTATACGAGAGACTTGATGATACAAAAGACGACATACCAGTAACCATGGCATGATCACGTTCGTAGGGTTCCAATGTAATTTGTTCAAGCGGCTTGAACTTTTCATTCCGCAGAGCCGCAACCTCGTTTTGGAATACGACTTCAGCGGGTGCCGTCGAGTCAATACAGTTTGCCTTGATGGAGATGACAACATGGCCACCCTGCTTCAAGAAACTGTGCGCATTGTGCGCAACGATACGAGCTTGATCTGGCTGCGCAACATCCGCGAAGATGACATCGACGGAGGAAATAAGCATGCGGTACTTGTTTGGGAAACGAGCGTCTTCCACGATTGCTATAAACCAGAAGTCAATATTCAGTGCGACCAAACGTAGTAAGAAAATCTGGCGCACGGATGACATTCGTCCGTTTTTTGGCCATGTTAATAAGGTCACGACCTGACCGAGGGGAGAACTCAACGGCGTACACAACACCTTCCTGGAAAGAACGCGTCGTTGAGGGGAAAAAATGGACAGAGGCATGAAATCGACTCACAGGACCTACGATGTCCGCGACGTGACTGACACTCGTTCCACTGGCGGCCCCGAGGTACAGTACTTTTTTACCAGGTGCGATGTAGATATGATCCATCCCACCCAAAACACCGGCCGCAAGCTTGGAGCGGAACGGGTTCCAAACACGGTACTCGACCTTTGTCCCATCCACACCCCCGTCGATGGAGATCCGCTTCTCGCCGTAGACGGACTCACCGGGAGCAATGTTCTTGGTGACGAGCATCGCCTCCTTGCCCTTGGCGATGAAGATGCCAGCGTGCTTGTGGGGCTCGAGGATCACATTGACACCACCTCTGCCTCCTCCTGGACCTCCCCGCCCCCCACCACGGCCCCCACGGCCTCCACGATCGCCGCCGCGCCCCCTTCCTCCTCCGCGTCCTCGAGATTGAACACCACCACCTCGAACACCACCACCTGAGAGTTCACGTGAATCTTCACGTTTTCCCCTCCAAATAAAATGACTGCACACCTCGTCCGCCTCCTCTGAAGCCTCCTCGTCCGCCTCTATCACCACCTCGTCCACCACCTCTATCCCCACCTCTAAATCCTCCTCGGTTTCCAGGGGCTCCTACATAACGAAAAAAAAAATCAGCGTTCCGGGTTTAGCTGTCGGTGTAAATGGTTCTGTGGAATGCGAACATACCAAATGCCATTTGATGTGTAGCCTACACTGTAAACAAAGTGTGGTAGTGGTCTGCGAGCCTCTTCGAAATTTTGGTACTAAGAAAGCTGTAGCCAAACAGAGCCAAACGATCGAACGCTTACACATTTGATAAGATTACTGAGTTAGATACATAACTTCAATCGCTTGTAGTCTTTGTAGCTCTTCGTAGTCCTCGAGTAAACCTTGTGAGTAACGACCTCGACCATACATTGTTAAGCGCTCGATTTTCCAGCGATAAATCATGTCATACACCGGAACACCAGTAAAGAAGTTATTTCCATCCTCTCGCTTTATTTGAGAGTCGGACGCTGAAGATACCATTTTAGGAATTACGAAAGGCGATGCGGGAAGCCGTGATCTCGAATCTGAGAAAGATGCCGTGCAAAGAGTAGTCCGCCAGCGAATCGTGAGGTGCGTACTGCCGCCAGCAGGTTCGTCATTTGTCAACAAATTATACAGTCAATCGAATAACGCAGCGCTATGTGGATACACAGACAATATACATGCAAGAGGACATTGTCGATTGTTCAATCTCAGGCCGTCCAAATCTCATGGCGTAAGTGGTTCGTGCTTCGCACACTGATATGACATATAACCAACAACAATATAGGCTACATTTGGGTCCGAGAGATAGACTGACTTGCAGCAATGACCTGCGAAAGCTGTCAGACACTCGCAGTATCTCCGCTTCCCACAAAGCTCTGCGTTCGCTCCACACATGATGCGCTCCTGATATAAGAAGGGATACCGGAACTCATAGTGTTTGATGTTGCAATGTGTAACCAACAGCCACGACACGGCTGCAGTCTGGACGACACTCGGATACGCATAACATGTTTGATCCAGCCATAGACCCTGGAAAGGGAACGATCATGGTGCAGGACACCGGGAAGCTAAGGCAAGTATGATCATGCTGTTGCATATAACTTGCTCGCATTGCGGCTCAGCTCAATTTATCAAATGAGCGCAATTAACGACGTCACTGTAACAGTTGATTGTCAATCTCCAACCAAAGCATGGTCCTAATTTGAAGCGCTCACCCCTGCACGAGGGAAGTCGGTCGAACATAGGCATAGCCTACTAGTATGGATGTCCAGATTCATATGTCCAAACTCGACAGCAAGTACTTGGATATTCGGATTTAGCCCACAAGGAAGTGAGTACCTTGTTCTGCGAGAAGCGTCGTTGATGTCCAGGCAGAGACAAAGTGGTCTCTGGCAGACCGCAGCCCGTTTCCTGGCAGGTGGGATATTTGGGTCATTAGTCGTCAAGGTGGCTCGGTCTGAAGGGTGCTATCCAGATATCATTTCCTCCGATATTTCGGCGGCTCTAAACGCTTGCCTGTGGGCTGTGCAGGCCGTTCAATCTGGTCGGGAATTGGGGTACACGACATACTTGGCCTGTGCACTGTGCTGTCACTGCTTCTCATTCACGCACACTGTGCGTGTGTCTTCTTTTTGAAGTCGGAAGGCGTGTGACGCGCGCAGCCGAAGTTGAAGATCATCATGTTTCGTCGGTGTTTGGGGTCTATATGCGTGCAAAGATCAGGACATCCTATATGCAAGGAGTCTTTTTCACACCTGCTACAGTTTCGATATATCCTCGCGTCTGATCGCGCACTAGAGCATGTGTCTCAGGACAGGACGTTGTGCAGGGTAATCATGGCGTGTTCTGTAAAAATGAATGCGACCACCCGTTCGAGCTGTGATAGATTAAATCGACGGGAGTTGGCTGAGCGTGCCTCCGCGCAATATGGAGAGGTCACGGCGCATTTCTTTCTCCATCAACCATTTGATGCACAATCATTGCCGACTTTTAGTCGCTCGGGATGCACAGCGACTGTCGGGTACCGTCCGCGGAGAGAGCGACGGCGCTGACGGCTGAGGGCATCATCACTGTGAATATGATATATTTTGCGATCAACAGTGTACCTAAAAGATGGAGGACGGATGGGGCGGACAGCGAAGAAAGATTGAAGTTGAGCGTGGCTGACATAAGGGGAGACGCTGAGTGTGAAAGATGTTCGGGGGGATCCGAGCGAGGACGGGACGAAAAATTGCTATCAGGCTGTCCGACACACCCACCAACGGCCAATCGATCAGCACCTTCCATCGCCCATCCTCCAGCGCACCTTCCTTCGTGCCTACATCCGCCTTGCTTGTTTGCATCTACACATCAAAAAAACAAAGCCCATCATGTCTGCGTCAGTACCCTCGTCTCACTCTTTTGCCCTCCTCTCCGAGCATGATGGCACTTTGACTGCACGCTGACCCGGCGCTCCGCTGTTTTTTTTTGTCTCCTGTAGGGAAGAAACTCTCCAGGATGTCCCTGAAAGCGAGATCGAGTCCAACTGGGATCAAGTCGTTGACAAGTGAGGCTCTTCTGCCTGTGTCCCTAATCGAGCAGTGATTGACATCGTCATGCCTTTGTCTGCGTATCTTAGTTTTGACAACATGGAACTCAAGCCCGAGCTCCTTCGTGGCGTGTACGCCTACGGGTAAGTCTTCCGCTGCTACTCTGCCTCGCCTCCGCGGCCTGGCAATGTGTGTGCATGTGTGCCGACCGATTGCGCCTCTCATAGTTTCGAGCGCCCGTCGGCGATTCAGCAGCGGGCCATCGTGCCTGTTGTGAAGGGCCACGACGTCATTGCACAAGCCCAGTCCGGTACGGGCAAGACCGCGACGTTCTCGGTCTCCATCTTGCAGAAGCTGGACCCGAACGTCAAGGGCACTCAGGCGCTCATCCTTGCGCCGACCCGCGAGCTCGCGCAGCAGATCCAGAAGGTCGTCGTCGCACTGGGCGACTACATGAACGTCGAGTGCCATGCCTGCGTCGGCGGCACGAACGTCCGTGAGGACATGGCGAAGCTCCAGGAGGGTGTCCAGGTCGTCGTCGGCACGCCCGGACGTGTCTTCGACATGATCAACCGTCGTGCCCTGCGCACGGACACCATCAAGATCTTCTGTCTCGACGAGGCCGATGAGATGCTCTCGCGTGGTTTCAAGGACCAGATCTACGAGGTCTTCCAGCTGCTCCCCCAGGACACCCAGGTCGTCCTGCTCTCCGCCACCATGCCCGCCGACGTGCTCGAGGTGACGAAGAAGTTCATGCGTGACCCCGTCCGCATCCTCGTCAAGCGTGATGAGCTCACGCTCGAAGGTATCAAGCAGTTTTACATCGCCGTCGAGAAGGAGGAATGGAAGCTCGACACCCTCTGCGATTTGTACGAGACCGTCACCATCACCCAGGCTGTCATTTTCTGCAACACCCGGCGAAAGGTCGACTGGCTCACCGAGAAGATGCACTCCCGCGAGTTTACGGTTTCCGCCATGGTATGTTCCGATCTTTCTTTGACCTTTTTTCTTGGTCTCTGGTTTTTTCGATTGGCTGACTCATGCTGTGTCAGCACGGTGATATGGAGCAGAAACAGCGTGAGGTCCTGATGAAGGAGTTCCGCTCGGGCTCGTCCCGTGTGCTCATCACGACCGATCTCCTCGCCCGCGGCATCGACGTGCAGCAGGTTTCGCTCGTCATCAACTACGACCTCCCCACGAACCGGGAGAACTACATCCACCGCATCGGTCGTGGCGGTCGTTTCGGTCGCAAGGGCGTCGCGATCAACTTTGTCACGACGGACGACGTGCGGATGCTCCGCGATATCGAACGTACGTGTTTTTTTTTGTTTCGTGTTACATCATCGGGTAGGTAGCTGACGTGAGTTTGTCCTCGCAGAGTTCTACAACACCCAGATTGACGAAATGCCGCTCAACGTCGCGTACGTGTTTTCTCTGCAGCGTTGATTGCCGACGCGAGCCGCTCACTGATCCTGTTTATGCTGCACACAGCGACCTCATCTAGACACGCACTCACCCGTACACGCACTCGCACGCCCGCACCGAATCGCACGCTCACGAACCGACCCCTGACACGCTTGAACCTTCGTACCCACCCGATCGACACCACTCACAACCCCTCCAGCTGCCTCCGCACTCTCCACCAGAGCAACTCCACCCTCCTCCTCCGCCACCTCACCCCACCCTACCCCTGCCGTGCCGTCTCGCGTCTCGTGATTTGTGATTCGATCGCGGGTTCGCGTGTGCTTCGATTTTTCATCTTTGTTCGCCTCCTTTCGTTCCGTCCCTCTCGCGCTTTTTCTTTTTCTTTTTCTTTTCCGTTTCTGTTCTATGTCTCTTGTCGCGTTGACATCCCCGCCTGGCAAAAGCCCTCGCTCCGCTGCACGTATTACTACCACTACCACTCCTTGTCGTCGTCGTCGTACGCTGTCGTCTGTTGCCCGGGCGAGCATGTATGTATCCTCATGTGCAGCAGCTCCCGAATCGTCTCGTCTCGTCTCGTCCGTTGCCCCCCGTGCCAATGCGAGTCTATGTCTTATCTCTCTCCCTCGGTCCGACCGAGGTCGACGAGTGCGTTTGCCCGTTCCGGGATCCCAGGATCCGTCGAGGTTCCGAGGTGTCGAGGTTCCGGGTTCTGAGCGGGTGAGGCGGTGCGACGTGCGACGTGCGACGTGCGTGCGACGTCCGTCGGGATTCATCTGTCTATACACGTGTGTGCGTATATCACGGAGCCAAAAAAAAAAAAAAGAAGAAGAAAAAAAAAAGTCGCATGTCATGGACGAAGCGTCGCGCGTGTGTGTGTGTGTCGGTGTGACGGGAGGCGAACGTGGATGATGACAAAAGGCAAAATGACGTGTGTCGCGGATGGGAGCGCCGGGGAGCGCCGGGGTCGGGGCCGTATCAACCGTTAGCGGCGGCGGCGGTGGCGGTGGCGCTGGCGGTCGAGGGCAGTTCGGGGGCGCGCGACTCAAACGAGGGACAGAGAGCGGTTGGTAGTCGAGGTCTGAGACGACGATGGCGGCGGCGCGGGGCCGCTCGGCGACCGCTTTCATATCGTAGGAGCGCGCAGGGTCAGAGTCGGACGCGGCACGGTATGTATTGGTATGTGTTATAATAAGTATGTGCGGCGTGCGCTGCTCGTACGTGGATGCAGGGGATGGGTACGTGTGCGCGCGGTCGGTGCTCGGTGCTTGGCTGGCCGGAATGGCATGGGGGTTTGGAGGCGAGCGCGCGATGTGCTCGGGTACACGACCTTGGATGGGGGCGCGCACCGGCCATGGCGGGTTAGCGCGCGGCGCGCCGGGAGACGCCCCGAGTGAGGACCGTCGAAGACCATCGAGGACCGAGGCTGCAGGGCGCTTGGCCGACGGAGATGGGATCTCGGGTTGATGGGGTTGGACGCTGCTAGGCGCTGGATGGTGTTGGGTGCGAGATGGTGTCAGATGCGGTCAGATGCTAGATATTGCTAGATGCTGTTAGATGCTGTTAGATGCTGTTGGATGCCGCTAGATGCTGTTGGATGTCAGATGCTTGTGAGATGCTGGTAGATGCTGGTAGACGCTAGAGGCCAGAGGCTGCTAGAGGCTATTAGAGGCTGCTAGAGGCTGGTAGATGCCGTCGGGGCTGCGTTGGTTTGGTCTGGACCGATGGCCGATGGCGGGGGCGGAGGCGACTCAGATTGGGTTCGGGATCTTGGATCTTGGATATGATGCATTGATGCATGATGGGAAGATGAGGAGATTGGATGGAACAGGCCGACGTTGACGGGCAGGGCAGGGCAGGGCAGTCGCATCGGAATCGGAATCGGAATCGGAAGTCGATGGATGGCAGAGGGTCGCAGAGGGTCGCTGTGATTACTGTGACTGCGCGGATGGATGGGCGGTAATAGATGAAAATGCGTAGTGTTTGATATCGAGCGGGGGCCGGGCAGACTCCGAGTGACCTGCGTAGCCTGAGCGCAGCAGCGAGCGAGCGAGCGGGTGGGCGATGCGCCAGACGACGGCGACAAAATGAAACGCGTCAAGTGAGATTCGGTTTGTAAATGCGAGGGCGGGGTCGTCGACGCGCGCATGTGTAGCCGGTAGGCGGTCGATGATGCGCAGGGCCATCGGGCAGACGTCACGTCACGTCATCGCATGGCGTGGCGTGGCGTGGATCACGTCGGGTTCGCGCGCGCCGACGCACTCGGGAGGGGCCGTTGATGAGTGCCAAGTGTGCTGTGCCCGCGTCGACTAGAGTGCGGTAGTGGAGTGGAGTGGAGAGGCAGAGCGGAGGGGCTGGGATCGAGATGGAGGGGTCGGTGGCGGTGATGCGTAGCGCGTCGCGTCTTGATGGGCCCTCCTGGTGATGGCGGTCTCCTAGAGAGGCGGGTCGCGTCGTCGCCGGGCGCTTACGGACTGGGCCATCGAACTTGCGGTCGCGGATCGGGAGATGGGAACGCAATATCGGCAAGCGCGAGGGGTGTGGCGGCGCGGCGCGGGCGGGCGGGCTGGCTGGAACGAGTTTAGGTTGGCGGGGGGAGATGCAGACTGTACCGTGCGGGTGTCGGGATGTGTCGGTGGTGGGTGGTCTGTGGCCGGGGCGGAGGCGGACGAGGAGGGCAGCTGCGGTAGCTCGATCAGCCACCGTTCAGTTCACGCCGTCTCCACGCCGCGGTGCATATAGCCGCCGCCCCACACACACAAGCCCTCGCTCCCCGACCGTCCGTCTCCGCGTCACTGCACCGCCTCCGGGGTCCTTCCACTTTGCCAGCGGCCCCCTCCTATATAACGCCCCCTCTGCCCCATTGCTCATCGCCACCATCATCCCCATCAGCTTCCGAGGCCTCTTATACTGCCTCCGCCCACTCACTCCTCGAGCCACCGTCCGCCTGCGCGCCATCGTCCTTGTTGTCTGCCCTTCTCCCTTGTTCTTCCTTTCCTCCGCTTCCCCATCAGCGTCCTCTCTCCCGCGTTCAGCCGTGTCATGGCCCTGGTCGACCTCAATCTCAATCTCACACTCAATCCCAGCCCCAATCTCTCCCGCCCACACTACATGCCCTCCCCCATCAACGCCCCCTATATATACCCCAACGTGAGCCCCTTTTCCCCCTCGCTCTCTTCTGCTCCCTGTCCGTCCCGAAAGAGCATGCACGCTGAACGTGACTACCACTCCCCGCAGCCGTCGCTGCACCTCTGCGCGCCCACCATCTCCCTCACGATACCCCCAAGCGCCTCCCGCTCGCGCGCCGTGACCCCCGCACACTCCGCCCACCCCTCCGCGCCCTCCGCGCCGCCCTCGCCCTCCCCCGCGCCGCCCTCTCACCACCACCACCACCACCACCACCACCATCACCACCCCCAGCAACAACAACAACAGCAGCAGCAGCAGCAGCACGCCCGCCGCGCCTCCCTCGCCCCGCTCGCCCTCTCCCCGACCACGCCCTCCCCCTACACCCACACCCCGCACCCGCACATCCACAGCCCGACGCCCTCCGCCTCCCAAATCACCCCGCGCCTCTTCCTCGCAGACCTCTCCGCCGCCGAGGACCCCGCGCTCCTCGCCGCCCTCGGCATCACCCACGTCCTCTCCGCCCTCCCAGGCCCCGTGCACCTCCCGCCCGCCCTGCGCCTCGCCGCGCTCCAGCTCCCGCTCGCAGACACCCCCTTCGCGGAGCTCGCCGCCCACCTCCCGCGCACGACGCGCTGGATCGCAGACGCGCTCGACGAGCGCCCCGACGCGCGCGTGCTCGTGCACTGCGCGATGGGCGTGTCGCGCTCGCCGAGCGTCGTGGCCGCGTGGCTGATGGCTGCGCGCGGGTGGGCGCCCGAGGAGGCGATCGAGTACGTGCGCGGGCGGAGGGCGGGCGTGTGTCCGAACGAGGGGTTCGTGCGCCAGCTGCATGAGTACTGGGACGTGCTCGAGCGCGAGCGCCGCGCCGCGCAGTAGCCGTGCGGCGGCGGCGGTGCTGGTTATTGGGTAATTTATTCGAGCGTGCGCGTCTGGGATGATGGCGCTGCGCTTCTCCTTCTCCTTCTCCTTTTTTCTGTTTCTGTTCGCGTCCACGTTCACGTCCACGTTCACGTCTGTTTTCTTCTCCGCGGGTTTTTTTTATATCTCTGTTCATCTGATGCCCCCGCCTTGTCTATCGATCTCGATGCGGACCCAAAAGTACATTACCGCGCCTCGGGGCGGGGCTGGGGCTGGGACTGGCGCTCGCGCGTCCCGTCCCGTCCCGTCCCGTCCCGCCCGGTATATATCCAACTCACGTATCTATTTATCTATGTACGCGCTGACGGCACGGCGCACTCGCACCCACTGCATCCACACCCACACTCACACCCACTACACCCACACGCGTACGCCCACTACACTCACACACGTACGCCCACACACGTACGCCCACACACGTACGCCCACACACGTACGCCCACACACGTACGCCTCCCTCGTCCGTCTGCTATGCCATGCCATGCTATCACGCCAGTGCCGCCCCGTGCTCACGCCCTTATATATGCTCCCATGCTCCCCTGCTCCCCTGCTCCCCTGCTCCCCTGCTCCCATGCTCCCCTGCTCCCCTGCTCCCCTGCTCCCCTGCTCCCCTGCTCCGCTCTACTCTGCTTACTCTGCTTGCTCTGCACACACCACCATCACCATCATCACCACCACCATCGTCACCGCTCATCGTCATCGTCATCGCTATACCCCCCACATACCTCCCTCTTAATTTATCAACGACCGAGAGCCCGCTCGAACGTCGAACGTCGAACCCTCGTGGGCTCGTGGCCCCAACCTACCCACCACCACCACCACCACCACCACCGCGCGCATCCATCGGCGCCGCGCTCGCCCTCGGGTGATTCGTGCGCTGTGCCTATGGTGGCTCGTACCTGCCGAACGAAGCATGCATAGTGCGCGGATTTGTCTCGCGGTATCTCTAGTGATATGTATATTCTCACTGTACCGTACTGTACCGTACCGTACCGTGCCGTGCCGTGTCGTGTCGTGTCGTATTGCATTGCATTGTAAGTTACATCCGCGCCGCACAGCGCTAAGGCCACCGGTCGCCCGTGTCCGTCGTTCAAAACATACATTCTACACAGCCATACAGCCATACACGCACGCACACATACACGCACACGCGCACACGCACACGCATACACGCACGCGCGCGCGCGCGCACGCATACACGCACGCGCGCGCGCGCGCGCGCATCCAAGTGAGCGAGCAAGCGCGAAACAGCGGGAGCGAAACCAACGCGGGCCCGGAGCCGAGTGCGGGATCGAAACAAGAGTGCGGGATCGGAGCCGAGTGCGGGATCGGAACAAGAGTGCGAGATCGAAGCAAGAGTGCGGGATCGAAACAAGGCTGCGGGATCGAAACAAAAGAGAGAGTGTGTGCGTGTGTGTGTGTGTGTGAGAGAGAGAGAGGGAGGGAGAGAGGGAGTGAGGGAGGGAGAGAGGGAGAGAGGAAACACGGGGCCCTGTGCATGGGCGCCGTGCGGTGCGGTGCGGTGCTGTGCGAGCGCAGCAGGCAATAACAACAATAACAACAACAATGGCGATGGGGATGGCGATGGCGATGGCGATCGTCGGCCGCGCAAGGACCGCGGTGCGCTGCGCCGCGGCTGGATGCGTGTGTGGGAGGGCGTGTGGCGTGTGGCGTGTGGCATGTGGCGTGTGTGGGAGGGCGTAGGAAAGATAGGGGGAGGGGGGGGAGGTGAGGGGGAGGTAAGGGGGCGGGTAGGGGGCCGCTGCTGCGGAAGGCGGGCAGCGGGCAGCTGAGGAGGACAGGGCGGGGGCGGGAAGACGGGGAATGGAGACGGGCTCGGCGGGTACAGACGGCGACGGCGGCGTGGTGGCGGCGTGGTGAGGAAAATGGTCTGGGATGAGGTGGGGTGGCTACGAGCTGCAGCACTGCGCGCGGGCGGGCGGCTGCGAGAGCGCGATGTCGGCGCTGGACGGCTTCGAGAGCTTGACGCCGGGGGACTGTGCGTTGCGTTGCGTCGTGTTTCGATCGTAGAGAGGGGTGAGCGTGAGGATGATAGGACAGGACAGGACAGGATGGGATGGGACAGGATGGGACAGGACAGGGCAGGGCAGGACAGGGCAGGCGTGCAGACCGGGGCGGCAAGAGCAGGCGTACGGTATGTGTGGGAAGATCGGGACGGAAGGAGGAAGGAGAGGGAGAGAAGGGAGAGGACGGAGGGAGAAGAAAGATTTTTTCAAAGGGAATAGGGGGAGGCGCGGACGCGTGCACGGGTGGGACGAGCGGGGCGGTGCAGGCGCAGCGCGACGACAGAGGCGGACGGAAACAACGCACGACGATATGGCGACGGCGACGGGTGATCCGGAAGGACACCGGAATGCAGGAATACGCACGCAAGCACACAGCAAGTCACGGAGGAAAAAGGCAAGAGGCAAGAAGGAGAAGAAGAAGTGGGCAGGCGGCAGGCGGCAGGCGATCGAGAATCATCAGGCCCAGAGATCGCAGCACGACGAGATACCACGAGATGGCCGTGTCGCACAGCACCGCACAGTGCGCAATGCGCCGGCGGCAGACGGCAGACGACGGGTCGACGATGGATCGCAGATGGCAGATCCGATGCGGGAGATCACAGATGGCAGATAGGGGGAGATGCGAGCGGATGGGGGAGGGGGAGAAGGGGCCGCCGGTGCCGGCGTTGGCGTCAACGAAGCCGAGGCGGGCAGGCGAGCAGGCGCGCGTGCGGCGGCGGAGGGGCGATAGAGAGAGATCCGGCGCGCGGGACGGGAACGCGTCATGCCATCAAGCCATCATGCCGAAGAACGTGCACGGTGCGAAACGAGGGCGAGTCCGGCATTCAGAGGACGGCGAGGTGCGGTGCGATGGGTCGTGTGCAGCGGTGCACGGTTTGAGAAGCACGGTGGGGGAGGGCGGCACAGCGTGCATCGAGCGCAGACACGGCCACGGACAAGTCAACAGAAGAATCAACATCGGAAAAA
The DNA here is from genome assembly GCF_000320585.1 of Heterobasidion irregulare TC 32-1. NCBI lineage: Eukaryota > Fungi > Basidiomycota > Agaricomycetes > Russulales > Bondarzewiaceae > Heterobasidion > Heterobasidion irregulare. The sequence goes on along the minus strand of NW_009258198.1, from coordinate 3,280,147 downwards.
AAAAGCAAAACAATTCGTCAGTACATCTGCACTGCGAAAAACCCCATCAATCAGCCCCATCTCTCTGATACCCGTGTTCTCTCTGCTCTTTGTTTTTTTTTTGTCTCTTTCCGCATCGAGAATAACGAAAAGTCACACACTCACCCGTTCATCATCGAATACCCCTCTCCGGATCTTGTCCAGAATATCCCTGCACGCGTCCTCGAACGCCCTGTCCACGCCTGACCCGGACTTGGCTGACGCCTCGACGAAAAGGAGGCCCTCTTCGCGCGCCCACGCGGCGGCCTCGGCCGCGGGAACTTGTCGCCGCCGTGCGGGCACAGGCCCGAACGCGTCGTGTGTGCTGTGTGGGGGTGCGGAGGCGGAGGTTTCAAGAGGCCGTGGAGCGGTGGTGTCGGAGGATTCGGACTCGGGCATGGATTCGGGTGCGGGTTCGGGTTCGGGCTCGGGTGGGCAGAGGTCGATCTTGTTGCCGACTAGAATGCATGTTAGGTGTGGGTCGGCGTGGGCACGGACGTCAGCAAGCCATGTTCGCGCGTTGAGGAAGCCTGACAGGTCCAATCGGATCGTAGAGGCGACGGGGAAGAGCATAAAGGAAGGTGAGCATGGCGTACAAGTTATGAGAGATGGGTAGACAGACTTTGTCGGGACGTGACATCGTACACCAGTAAGCACCCTGCGGCACCACGGTAGTAAGAGCGCGTGATGGAACGGAAAGACTCGGTGCCGGCCGTATCCCAGCCTGTTGCGCAGCGGGTATAATAGCGGGGACCAAAAGAATATAGCGGTAAGAAATCGTTAGCGCGTGTTTTTTCGAGAGATTAGTCGAAGAGAAAGTCGTAAGAACGACCAAGGGGATGAAGGGAAGTGTTGATATGTAGGGGAGGGGGAGGGGGTAGAAAGAAGCGTACATTGCAGTTTGATAACTTTGTCTTCTTCGGGTATCGTGATGAGCTTTGAGCCAAATTCTACGCCTAGCTGCACGTGAGTCCACGATCAGTCGCCGAGGGAGTGAGATATGCATTTATGTTAGATTCGGTCAGGATCGACGGGAGGAGGGCAAGCCTGGAGGACTACGCACTGTCGGATCTGGATTTGTGAGGAAACGCTGGTCGGTGAGGCGTATGAGCAGCGAGGACTTGCCAACGGCCGCATCACCTGTTAAATTCGATAGGTAGGTGAGCAGCAGGGATTTCAGTCTGAGCACATCGGAACAAAGGCGAAGAGGCGAGGGTTGGGGCCATAGCAGTTGGGACGGGCACGCACCTGTGATGATGAATTTGAGAACGTAGTGCCATGATATGTCGGCCATTGTGTGTATCGTTGATTCGGAGGAACGATGAGACGCGAATCCTGGGTGTAGAGCGAAACCGTCTGCGTCTGCGTGTGGTCTGAAATCGGCACTCCGAATGGAGGCGGTATCTGTATCTATATATATTGTGCCGATGCGAGTGCGCGCGTGCGTGTATATGGGGCGTGCTGGGTGCGTGCGAGTGCGTGTAGGGCGTGTGCTGCTCGGTGCGGTGCGAGTGCAAGTGCAAGTGCGAGGCGATAGTCGTCGTCGCGATGCCACCCGCGGTCAGAGCTATTGACTCATCTGCCATGACGCTGTGGACGCTGTGGACCGGTCCACATACCGGCGGACTAGCAGCCCGGTACCTCCCGACCTTCCGCTCTCTTCGTCCACGAAAGCGACTCCAGCACAACCAACCTCTTCACCGACGATGTCTTCCGCTAGCTGGCGTCAATTCTTCACGTACGTGTGCTCGATCTTCTCGTATCATCATAACGGTCTCGTTTGTCTTTGCCATTCCTTGGTTTCTTTCCAGCACGCTGCGGTACTTGGTTGATTCGTTTCGCTGACACGAGATGTGCAGGTACAACAAGTACACCCAGATCTCCGCGCGCGCCGTGCGCCAGTCGCTGAAGGAGTCTGAGCGTCTCAATGCTGAGAAGCGTGGTCTCACAGTTCTGCGCTACCAGAAATGGGAGAACGGCCAGGGAGGCGAGCAGGTACGCGTTTGATCACTCTCCGTCTCTCGTCTTTCTGCTGTTCTATCTTGGCCTCTTTCCGGGCCTGTTGACGATACCAACTCTGTTTCCACCCCCTTCCTCTGTCCATTCCATACATGAGGTGTTGACGTGCCGACTTTATCCAGGTCTTCTTGAACCCTCCAGAGGACACGAAACCCGCAAAGTCAGCAGCAGTCTGAGTTGACCGGATCAGGAGGCCTGACTCGAGTAGGGAGGGCACAGCCCGCCGCGATGAGGAGTTCAGGGTGAACCAGGCATTCGCCCACACCAGCGCCGCGGTGATATGCCAACTCAGAGATACTTGCAGCAAAATCCAATCCTGTTCTGTTCTTTTGCGTTTGATCGCACGCTCAGAGTCGCGTCCGAGTATCCGGCTTCAGGCCTTCAGGTAGAAGTTCGAGACTTCGCTACAAACATACGTCCCGGCGCCGCTCCTGTGATGGCGGTCGTCTTCTGGCGTGCATCGTCGTCAGCAGGGGTAATTGCACTGTTGTCTGAGATTTTCATATGCGACATGGACGACGGCCATCACAGGTTTCGTGGAGTGTGTCGGGGCTGTGGTCTGTGCGACGACACATGTCGGGAACGTTCATGCCGATCCCGTGCGCCCTCAGTTGCCTGGTCACTGCGCTACGTCCGCTGAAATGCAGAAGTCCCTCTGGTGCAACGTTGTGTGCTATTTTTCCCATGTATGATGTGACTGGGAAGGAGTGGACACGGCGACCGCAACAGTCGACCCAACGGCATATAAAAGGGTCTATTCGCTTCCCCGTTCTCGCCACGATCCGCCCGCATGCCCGCTGCGCAGAAGGAACGAGGCAGACACGCCCCCTCGAGAGAAACGAGTTCCGACCCGTCGCTTCGCGACTCTTGCACAGTGCTTAATAGTATTTCTTGGGGTTAGGGTTGAATCTGAGTTTTGTAGTTTAGTTTTAAATGACTATGAGGATTGAAATATTCCGTGTTAGTTGCAAACTATGCATTGATTATAGGCTACCTACAGTCTGAGTGTGGTCTGTATGTAGTCTGTGTGTAATCTATTGTTGGCTATATACTTGTGACTTGATTACCTATTACATGTGCTCTCATTTTATATGCTTTTATTGTATATGCTCTTATTGTGTGTGCTTCTGTCATATGTGCTCTCATTGTGTGTGCTTGAATTAGGTGTGCTCCTATTGGGTACGCTACTATTGTATATGCTTCTATTGGATGTGCTCTTGTTGAATGTGCTCTCATTGAGTGTGCTCTCATTAGGTATGCTCTTGTTGAGTGTGCTCTTATTGGGTATGCTCTTATTGGGTATGCTCTTATTAGGTATGCTCTTATTGGATGTGCTTGTGTTGTATGTGGTGTGCTTTTGTTAGATATGCTCTAGTTAGATGTGCTTCCATCATGTGTGCTCCCATTGTATGTACTCCCATCATATGTGTTCCTATCAGATATGCTCTAGTTAGGTGTGCTCCTATTATATGTGCTCCTATTACATATAGTATGCTCCCATTATGTGTGCTTCCATTGTGTATGCTCCTATTGTGTATATTCCCATCACATGTGCTTCTGTTAGATGTGCTTTGGTTGGGTGTGCTTTTATTATGTGTGGTAGGCTCCTATTAAATGTGCTCTAGTTGTGTGTGCTTTGATTATATATGCCCTTATTGCATAGGCTCCTATTGCTTGTACTCTTTGTTGTATGTGCTCCCATTGCATATGCTCCCATTGTATGTCCTTCTATTGTGTATGCTTCTATTGTGTATGCTCCCATACTCCTATCATGTGTGCTCTTATTGTATGTGCTCTTGTTGTATGTGCTCTTTTTGTGTGTGCTCCCATTACATATGAGCCCATTGTGTATACTCTCATTATGTGTGCTTCCATTGTATATGCTCCCATTGTGTGTGTTCCTATTGTATGTGCTCCTATTAGTTTCATTGCACTTCTCTTATAGGTTATTGGACATTTTTAATCTAATCTGAGTAATGTTCCTGGAGTTTTCCACCAATGTAAAAGACATATACACAGAATGCATAGATTTAGCAGGTATTGAGTTGGGAATATAAGGTACATTGATGGTTAGAGTCAGAATATATTGCCTTGTGCTCTATGGATTTTGTCATATTTTGTCAGGTTCCCTTTTTGGATTTTTGGTGCAGAAAATGCTTTAATCAGGAGAAGAGAAAATAATAATTTGGCCAATAAAGTAATTGTTTTAGCCTCGCGCTTCGCGCTCGCCGCGGCTATCGCCGCAGTTTGTCAGGTTTGGCCCCTCGCGCTTCGCGCTCGGGTGCTCACGTGGTTTTCACGTGTTGCCACGCGAGATACTGCCCTTCCACTCTCTTTAGACTAGCTTCTCACCCGTCGCGTTGCGACGGCGCAACCATGCTTAATCCGAGTTTTTGTTGCAGTGCTTAGTCTTAATCTATGTTTGTGTTATAGTGCTTAGTTTATGGTTGGGTTTTAGTTAAGCAGCCAAGTTAGAGTAGCAGTTTTATTTCAAGCATACATATAAAAAGTTAGAGTGGGGATTGAGAGTCAAAGTGTAAGAAGTTTCTATATAAGTTTTATACTACAGTCCTTGTTCAAGTCCTATTATAATTGTTAGCCATGTCACAATGATTATAATCTATGACATACTATTGATTATCTAAAATGCCTTGCAATACCTCAGGGTACACTATATTGGTGGTTTTGGTCCCTTGTGAGTCTGGTGGGAATAACACCTTGATTCTATCTCCTGATGTGCAGCGTGACAGTGCAACATAAAGCTGGCCATGGGAAAATACAGGCCGCTCCAAATCTAATCCAACAAACTTGACAGACTGTCCTTGTGACTTGTTGATGGTCATAGCAAAGGCAACATGGACAGGGAATTGTCTGCGCTTCAAAGGAATAGGACAGGCTTCTCCAGATGGCTCCAGGGTTAATCTAGGGATAAACACAATTCTTCCAGCATGTGCTCCACCTAAGATGCGGCATTTTAAGACACGTGTCCTTGCCTCAAGTAAGATGAGTCGAGTGCCATTGCATAGGCCATGAGAGGGATCAATGTTGCGCAAAAGAATGAGAGGACAACCTCTTTTGACATGGAGGTGAGCAAGAGGAAGGCCAGAGATATTGATAGAGTTCAAAAACTCTATAGGATAACCCTCTATGTCCTTGACAGAGTCAATGCTGGTCAGGAGCTTGTCTTCTCCAGGAAACTTGGCCAGAATCTCCTTGTTGATCTCAGCAACAGTGTCATTGCGCCCAGAAAGAATCATACGGTCAAGGAAGAAGTGGTCTGGTTTGGGGTGCTGATCAGAGATGTCAGGATAGATAAAGTCAACCAAGGATTCCTTAGTGTTGTTATCAAGATGCATGTTGGGAGGAAGTTCAATAGACTTGTCTTCACCAAGGTTATGGCCAGAACCAACATTGAGGAGCCATTGAGCAAAGGCATTGCTTTCAGGAGTCTGGTCTAGACGCATGTTCTGTTTGAGAGTAAGAAGTTGGATGTGATTCCAGAGTGAGGACTTGCGCAAAGATGCAGCCACAATCTGCTCTCTGCTTCCTTTGGGAACCACAGGCAAGGTCTGACGAAAGTCTCCAACAAACAGCACAGTAACACCACCAAAAGGAGCAGGGTTGCCCATAAGATCCTGAAGAGTGCGATCAACAGCTTCAATTCCATAGCGATGCTGCATTGGTGCCTCATCCCAAATGACCACCCCAGTCTGATGAATAAGACCATCAAAGTCAGAGTTTTTCTCCCAAGAGCAAGAGGAGCGCTCATTGAGACCCTCAATGGGGATTTTGAAGCGAGAGTGAGCAGTGCGACCACCATCCAGAAGCAAGGAGGCAATGCCAGAAGAAGCAACACAAAGAGCAGCCTTGCCTTGAGAGCGGACAGAGGCAGCAATGGTGTTGCAAACATAGGTCTTTCCACCACCTCCAGCACTGTGCAGAAAGAAGACTTGGCCTTGGTTGGACTGGACTGACTGCATAACAGCATCATAGGCATTCCTCTGCTCAGCATTGAAGGTCAATAGATTAGTCTCCACCTGAAATGCAAGGTCAGCTCAAGGTCAACTTTGAAGGATGCATGGTAACTGACCTGTTCCCAAAGAGCCACATAATCATGGTTGAGCTCATCCTGAAGAAGCACATTTGTAGCTTGGTTCCAATCTTGCAGAGGCAAAGGCATAGGAGGATAGTCAATGAGGCGCTTTCCCATTCCAGTAAGGACTTTGTCCAGCAGATAGAGGCCATAATCAAAGACATCCTCTTGAGTAGGATCAGGAAAGCCCATGGCAGTAAGACGCACATGCAGATCATCACAGATTTTGTCCTTGTAGCGATTCCAAAGAATAAGAGGTTGTGAAGGAATGCAGAAGCGAAGGATGGTGGCAAAGAGGGATCTAAGTTGAGTTCCAGTCTGCATATCTGCTGCTTCAGCCAAGGCCATATCCCACTCTCCATCATCCTCCAAAAGGCCACGTGCAAAACAGGCATCACGATAGGTAGGATATTCAATGCCTTCATAAGTGCGAATGTCTTTCCAGTCCTTGGCACCTTTAACAATGGTGAGCAATGTTCTGAGGTAAAAGCGTTCGCCTGCAGAGGGATGGACAAATAACACTCTGCCAATAGTAGAACCCTGCTGACGTGGAGTCCATATTTTCTTTGACTGGTTCCAGACATAGTGAAGAGGAAAGTCCTGGTAGGTATGAGCATGAGCAGCAGGAAACTTTTGGTTGGCAATAAACCATTCAGTCAACTCGGTTTTCTGGGACCTGTCTCTGTTTAAGACTTCTTCAGGATTATCATCAGCATCAAAGTAGACCTGCTGTTCATTAGGGAGATGGACAGGAAGACGATAGACTGTGGGGGATTCCAGATGCCTTGGGAATTCAAAGATGTTCCAGCAAGCCTCTACAGGTCCAATATAGCGAGCATCCACATAGTCCTTAATCTCATCAATGTCTCCAATCTGAAGTGTAGCACGATCAGGACCTTTGTAGATATACTTGTGGATATATTTGACAGCCTTGATGGATGCACAGACCTCCACATTGATATGGCAGTTGTATTTGGCAAGAAGATAGGGATTATAAGGAACAACATCACGATTGTCAAACTGCATAGTATGCCGAGTGAAGGTGCGCCCATTGTTTGGCCTAGCATATGTAGGATAGCCATCCTCACCATAGAGGGTCTGCTCAGTAAAGTCCTTCCGATAGCGCTTGCTACAGAGCTTGACTTTTGTGCCCCCAATATCTTTTTCTTCCATGCAACGTGCTTGAGGAAACTCAGGGCCACAGCGTCCATGGAGCATGTATCTTGTGACAGACTCATAAAGCATAGGATGGATAGCAGGATCTGGAAGCTGGGCAGAGACAATCCTATCCACATCTTCAGCACTTTGAATTTTGTCCTGTGCATCAAGGAAAAGAAGAAGATGCATATGAGGAAGACCACGCTTTTGAAACTCAATGGTATAAACCATCCCTGCCACCTTGCCAAACAGGCCCTCCTTGATATCCTTTATAAGAGCCTTCATCTTCAAGGCAAACACACGTGCAACCAAGTCTGGATGATCAGAAGGCTGCTGAGTTGAACCATCATCATATTTTAAGAGCTCTTCAGTGATCTCTGGCCAGTTAGGGTTTGCAGTCATGGTGATAAAGATGTCAGGCTTATGGCAGTGGCGAGTGATAGCCATAGAATCTTGGAAAAGCTGATACATATAACGTGGACTGCCTGCATGAGTAGAGGGAAGCACAATACGTTTTCCCCGCTGGCCTAGGTCTACCTCAGCTTCTGCATGGATAGCATCAAACAATGACTGGTACTTTTCAGCTCTAATCTCCTTCTGATGATTCCTGATCCAGAAAAGGTTGCTAGACTCAATAGATGCCCAAGCATCAACCACATATTGCTGAAATAGCTTGCCAGCTCTAAAGATGGTTTCAGGATCAAGCAGACGGCGCATAAGACGATAGGCATAATAGCAGCGCTGAGACACCTTGGATGAGAGCATTTGGCCATTAGGTCCAGGATGAGCAGGAATATTGGGATGAAAGCCTTGTTCGCCATGTGGAAATAATGTCACATAATGCAAGGGACTGTAGTGAGGGTGAAGATGGCTGAAATGCTTTAGACCTCCATGGTTATAGCGGACAACAATATCTCTGTGCAAGTCCACTTCCTCATCTCCACTTCCAGGAATGATGGCAGCAACTTCATCTGCGGTAGGCTCATTATAGCGGCGATGATCAGTATTGGGCAAGACAGCAATACGGGCTGCAAGCTTGTCTCGTTCTCCAGGATTCTTGTCTGCCATGATTTGATAGGCATGGCGGTACAGGGGAACATAAGGATTGTGCTCATGAAACATATCCTGCAAGTTATTCATGATCTCAGACTTCAAGTTGGGATTGGCATTGTTGCGCTCATTGAGTGCAGCCTGAGGATCAATAACATAGAGCTGAGCATAGGAAGGTCTAAGATGGTTGGGTGGTAGCAGGGTACCCATCTGATGATAAAGTTCTCCATGGATTTTAAATGCATATGGCCCAGAAGTAGTGGTAACATGATCTGATAGCTTGGCAGCAATAGAAGTAAATGCAAATGCACTATTGTATTGCCTGATATTTAGCCTGAATGATTTGGCATTCTCAGTGTCTCCACAGAGAAGATTACGCAGTGTTTGAGGAGGGTCCAATAACACAGGCAGCCTAATTTGGCCTTGTAAACAGCACATGCCAAAGCGGATATGATTGCGAGTAGAGGATGATAGCTTTTCAGAGGAAAAGTGAAGGGCTTTGCAATGGGAACATTCAACATCCATATGGCCAACACTATAGCGTGCGTCAGGCTCTTGATAAGGACGACGACCAAGAGGTAGCTGTTGCATCACTTGATTTTGAGCCAAAGCATGGTGGTTTTGCTGGATGGCTAGATTGGCATAATGCTCCTGCTCTTCTAGATGGACTTGTATTTGATTTTGAAGGTGCTGCTGCTGCTGTAGATCATCAAGATGTTGTTGCTGAACAAATGCCTGCTCATGGATTCCTTCCTCCTGTCTTTGCAATTCATGCTGCTGATGTCTTTGCTGAGGCTGCAAAAGCTGCTGACGGACCTCTTCAAGACGCTGCTCATGAAGGAATGCTCTATGCTGATCAAATGCCTGTTGCTCTTGCTGATATTGCAAAGCCTGTACATCTGACTGAGGTGGCAATGGAGGCTATGGTCGATAAGAGGAAGAAGCTGGATTATGAGGGAGAACATCTGATTCAGGCCTTGTATTCTCACTACGACGCCGTCTACGCTCTGCATGGCTTTGTTCAAAGTTATTCATCATGCGGCGCTCATAGTCAGGATGGCTAGCTGCTGCAAGACGTGAGCGAGCCTGTCTATCATGATTCCCAATCAAGTGTCGTGGAAGATTAGGATAGGCAGAAACATTCACAGGCCAATAATGAGGTGGTGGTGCAGGCATTGGAGGAGGAGCATAGATAGGATACTGTCCAGGAATTTGGTAAGCTGTAGCACCTTGATAGACAGAGTGTTGGAACATGGGAGCAGGATAAAAGTGGGGAGGAACATATTGAGCAGGATAATATGATGGAGCAGAGGGAGCAGCAACTGCAGAATAGTATGACTGGACAGGAGGAGCAAGTGTGGCAGGCTGGTGAAGCTGAATGGGTGGTGCAAGAGAAATAGGAGGCTGAGCAGGATTAGAAGTGACAGGATGGGAAGGTCTAGAGAGATCCTCAAAGACAGGCTGACGAATAGAGCCTCGTAATGCAGAACGCTCGCGCCGAAGAGTAGGAGAAGTCATCTGAAGCCTTTCAGCACGCTCTTGCTCCCGCACAGTCTGGCGCTCATGCTCAGGAGTCCTAGGAGGAGTTCTTATAAACCCTAAAATTAATAAACAAATTTTGTGTGATTTAACAAAAACTGCATACCTTGTCATAGTCACATCCCCATGGGCAGCCTCTTCAATAGCCTCTTGGTTTTCAACATGTCTATAGTTTCTTCTTTTTAGCCAATGACCATAAAAAGATTAAATAAAACCACATACCCATTGAGATTCTCAGGTGGAGGAGTCATATACAGATCATCCTCATCTTCACTATTATTGGCATTCTCACTATAGCAAATATGAGTACACACAACCAATAAGCAAAAAGTAAGTCACATACTTATGTACAGTCTCAGGTGGGGGTGTCATATAGAGATCATCCTCATCATCATCTCTAAAGGGAATTTTAGCACTAAAACAGTATCCAAGCAAGCCAAAGATACTCACAAAGGTGCCAATGCAGGCATCCAGACTTCCACCACACCCTCGTTAGGAGGCCTACAAAAAGAGTTGAGCACAATAGACATGATGCAAGCAACACAGACTTACAAAGGTGGAACACTCATTGTGAAAAGCTAAATAAAAAAAACACCTGCAAACAAAACCAAGAGCCAAGAGTGGTTGCCAAGCTAAGCACTCGCTGAATGCCCCCTCACAGTTCACCTGAAGAAATTGCCGCAAGACAGTGCCAGGGGAAGAGGATTCCCAATGCTCTTTGACAACTCAATGTCACTCGTTGTCTGCAAAGCAGGTCGTTGTGACTGTGAGATTGTGGTAAAAGGTACCTGAGCAACTGAAACACCGCAGGATGAGAGAGGTCCAGGCAGCTATGAAAAGACTGCTTTTGGCTACAGCAAACTAAGGCCGTGCTGGTAGACTTCACACCCTGTAGGCTCTTTCTAAGCAGAATCCGTGCTCAGAGACACCCAGTAGAGCAGAGTAGAGTTTGAGAGAAAAGCCAGTGAGGAATAAAGCAGAGGAGAGCACAGATGAGGGTCCAGGACAGAGATGATGGTGGTTGGCGGCAGAGATCCAATGTCGCAAGCCTCGCGCGGAAGCGCTGACTCATCGAATTTCAAACTCCGACACGCTCCGTTTCGCGTCCCGAAGCCTATGGGACAGTGGTCTCGCGTGGTTTCTTACGTGGCCCACGCGAGCATAAGCGAGGAGCACGCGAGCATAGCCGTCGCTTAAGCGCCACAATTTTCCAGTGTCGCCCTCTATTTATGGACTAGCTTCTCACCCGTCGCGTTGCGACGGCGCAACCATGCTTAATCTGAGTTTTTGTTACAGTGCTTGGTCTGATGTGTCTGTAAAGTCTAGTGTTCACAAAGTCCAGTGCCTATAAAGTCTAGTGCCTGTAAAGTACAGTGCCCGTGCTTAATCTGAGTTTTTGTTGTAGTGCTTGGTCTCATGTGCCTGTAGAGTGCACGGACTATAAAGTCTAGTGCCCGTAAAGTTCAGTGCCCATAAATTCTAGTGCCCGTAAAGTCCAGTGCTTATAAAGTCCAGTGTCCACAAAGTCCAGTGCCTATAAAGTCCAGTGCCTATAAAGTCCAGTGCCTGTAAAGTCTAGTGCTTGTAAAGTCCAGTGCCCATAAAGTCTTGTGCCCCAATATCCCTATATGGCTCTTTTATGATATCCTATAATGTCCTTCCTATAAGATTCCCATATAAAGCTTCTTATAAGGTCCCATCCATTAGATTCCCCTATGAGATTCTGCCCTATGAGGCTCCCCCGTGAGGTTTTCTGTGAGGTGCTGGGATGTTATTTCAAGCTCCAATGGCTGCTGAGGCATAGCCCACTCCAGTTGCTAGGATTGCTAGGAGCACCAAGACATGGCTCACTCTGCTTACTGAAAGTCCTGTGCCCCAATATCCCTATATGGCTCTTTTATGATATCCTATAATGTCCTTCCTATAAGATTCCCATATAAAGCTTCTTATAAGGTCCCATCCATTAGATTCCCCTATGAGATTCTGCCCTATGAGGCTCCCCCATCAGAGTCCCACCTATGAGGCTCCCCCGTGAGGTTTTCTATGAGGTGCTAGGATGCCATTTCAAGCTCCAATGGCTGCAGAGGCATAGCCCACTCTAGTTGCTAGGGTTTTTTATGTGGCCTACATAAGTATAAGCAAGGACATATGACTTGAGCTATTAGCCCAGTGCCACCATTTCTTATTGTCCCCTTTTATTTATTATTTATTTACATATAAAAAATACCCGCAAACAAAACCAAGAGCTCAGAGTGGTTGCCAAGCTAAGCACTTGGTGAATGCCCCCTTGCCTGAAGAAATCACTGCAAGACAGTGCCAGGGGAAGAGAATTCCCTATGGTTAGGTCAGCTCCGGGCACGCGCGCGCTGACCAACTCCGTTTCAGGCTCCGACATGCTCCGTTTCGCATCCCGAAGCCTATGGGACAGTGGTCTCGCGTGGTTTCTTACGTGGCCCACGCGAGCATAAGCGAGGAGCACGCGAGCATAGCCGTCGCTTAAGCGCCACAATTTTGCAGTGTCGCCCTCTATTTACTAGCTTCTCACCCGTCGCGTTGCGACGGCACAACCATGCTTAATCTGAGTTTTTGTTACAGTGCTTGGTCTCATGTGCCTGTAAAGTCTAGTCTCTGTAAAGTCCAGTGCTCGTAAAGTCCAGTGCTTGTAAAGCCCAGTGCCTGTAAATTTTAGTGCCTATAAAGTCCAGTGCCCATAAATTATTTTGCCCTAATATAGCTCTCTGATCATATTCTATAAGGTCCTGCCCATAATATTCTCTATATAAGACTCTCTTGTCAAGTATTATTTAGTTCCTCTATAAGGTCATACCTATAAGGCTTTCCCATAAAGTGCTGCGATACTATTTCAAGCTCCAACAGCTGCCAAGATATGGCCCATATAAGGTTCTCCTATATAGGTTCCTTTATTATATTCCCCTGTTAGGTTTCTCCATTATGCTTACCTATTATGTTCCTCTGTCAGGTTCCTCTATAAGATCTTGCCAGTGAGGCTCTCTTGTGAAGCTCCTCTATAAGGTGCTAGAATATCACTTTTAGTGCCCATAAAGTCTAGTTCCCATGATATTCTATAATGTCCTGCCTATAAGATTCCCCTATAAGGCCCCTCTATGAGATTTTGCAAGATGACATTCAAAAGATTCCCCTATAAGGTTCCTCTGCCAGATCCTGCCTATATGGCTTCCCTATTAGGCTCCCTTTTCATATTCCATAAAAGGTTCTGCCCATAAGGCTCCCCTATGAGATTCTGCCCTATGAGGCTCCCCCGTGAGGTTCCCTGTGGGGTGCCAGAATGCCATTTTGAGCCCCGATGGCTGCCGAGGCACGGCCTGCTCCAGTTGTTGGCATTGCCGGGCAGACCGGGATGCCGTGTGGAACCCCGACAGCTGCCGAGACACGGCCCGCTCTAGTTGCGGAGGTTGCCGGGCGGCTGAAAGGACAGCTCGCTCCGCTCGCCAAATTTGTCATGGCGCTCGCTTCGCTCGCGTGGTTTCTTACGTGGCCCACGCGAGCATAAGCGACAACACGCGACATTAGCCGGCGGAGTTTTGCCACAATTCTTCACTGTCGCCCTCTATATAGGGACTAGCTTCTCACCCGTCGCGTTGCGACGGCGCAACCATGCTTAATCCGAGTTTTTGTTGCAGTGCTTAGTCTGAGGTTATGTGACAGTGCTTAATCTATGTTTGTGTTATAGTGCTTAGTTTGTGGTTGGGTTTTAGTCAAGCAGCCAAGTTAGAGTAGCAGTTTTATTTCAAGCATACATATAAAAAGTTAGAGTGGGGATTGAGAGTCAAAGTATAAGAAGTTTCTATATAAGTTTTATACTACAGTCCTTGTTCAAGTCCTATTATAATTGTTAGCCATGTCACAATGATTATGATCCAAGACATACTATTGATTATCCAAAATGCCTTGCAATACCTCAGGGTACACTATATTGGTGGTTTTGGTCCCTTGTGAGTCTGGTGGGAATAACACCTTGATTCTATCTCCTGATGTGCAGCGTGACAGTGCAACATAAAGCTGGCCATGGGAAAATACAGGCCGCTCCAAATCTAATCCAACAAACTTGACAGACTGTCCTTGTGACTTGTTGATGGTCATAGCAAAGGCAACATGGACAGGGAATTGTCTGCGCTTCAAAGGAATAGGGCAGGCTTCTCCAGATGGCTCTAGGGTTAATCTAGGGATAAACACAATCCTTCCAGCATGTGCTCCACCCAAGATGCGGCATTTTAAGACACGTGTCCTTGCCTCAAGTAAGATGAGTCGAGTGCCATTGCATAGGCCATGAGAGGGATCAATGTTGCGCAAAAGAATGAGAGGACAACCTCTTTTGACATGGAGGTGAGCAAGAGGAAGGCCAGAGATATTGATAGAGTTCAAAAACTCTATAGGATAACCCTCTATGTCCTTGACAGAGTCAATGCTGGTTAGGAGCTTGTCTTCTCCAGGAAACTTGGCCAGAATCTCCTTGTTGATCTCAGCAACAGTGTCATTGCGCCCAGAAAGAATCATACGGTCAAGGAAGAAGTGGTCTGGTTTGGGGTGCTGATCAGAGATATCAGGATAGATAAAGTCAATCAAGGACTGCTTAGTGTTGTTATCAAGATGCATGTTGGGAGGAAGTTCAATAGACTTGTCTTCACCAAGGTTATGGCCAGAACCAACATTGAGGAGCCATTGAGCAAAGGCATTGCTCTCAGGAGTCTGGTCTAGGCGCATGTTTTGTTTAAGAGTGAGAAGTTGGATGTGATTCCAGAGTGAGGACTTGCGCAAAGATGCAGCCACAATCTGCTCTCTGCTTCCTTTGGGAACCACAGGCAAGGTCTGACGAAAGTCTCCAACAAACAACACAGTAACACCACCAAAAGGAGCAGGGTTGTCCATGAGATCCTGAAGAGTGCGATCAACGGCTTCAATTCCATAGCGATGCTGCATTGGTGCCTCATCCCAAATGACCACCCCAGTCTGATGAATAAGACCATCAAAGTCAGAGTTTTTCTCCCAAGAGCAAGAGGAGCGCTCATTGAGACCCTCAATGGGGATTTTGAAGCGAGAGTGAGCAGTGCGACCACCATCCAGAAGCAAGGAGGCAATGCCAGAAGAAGCAACACAAAGAGCAGCCTTGCCTTGAGAGCGGACAGAGGCAGCAATGGTGTTGCAAACATAGGTCTTTCCACCACCTCCAGCACTGTGCAGAAAGAAGACTTGGCCTTGGTTGGACTGGACTGACTGCATGACAGCATCATAGGCATTCCTCTGCTCAGCATTGAAGGTCAATAGATTAGTCTCCACCTGAAGTGCAAGGTCAGCTCAAGGTCAACTTTGAAGGATGCATGGTAACTGACCTGTTCCCAAAGAGCCACATAATCATGGTTGAGCTCATCCTGAAGAAGCACATTTGCAGCTTGGTTCCAATCTTGCAGAGGCAAAGGCATAGGAGGATAGTCAATGAGGCGCTTTCCCATTCCAGTAAGGACTTTGTCCAGCAGATAGAGGCCATAATCAAAGACATCCTCTTGAGTAGGATCAGGAAAGCCCATGGCAGTAAGACGCACATGCAGATCATCACAGATTTTGTCCTTGTAGCGGTTCCAAAGAATAAGAGGTTGTGAAGGAATGCAGAAGCAAAGGATGGTGGCAAAGAGGGATCTAAGTTGAGATCCAGTCTGCATGTCTGCTGCTTCAGCCAAGGCCATATCCCACTCTCCATCATCCTCCAAAAGGCCACGTGCAAAGCAGGCCTCACGAAAGGTTGGATACTCAATGCCTTGATAAGTGCGAATGTCTTTCCAGTCCTTGGCACCCTTAACAATAGTAAGCAAGGTCCTGAGGTAAAAGCGCTCTCCTGCTGAGGGATGAACATAGTACATTCTGCCAATAGTTGAGTGTTGAATACGTGGTGTCCATGCTCTATTCTTTTGATTCCAGACATAGAAGGGAGGAAAGTCTTGATAAGTGTAAGCATGGGCAGCAGGATACTTTTGGTTGGCAATGAACCATTCAGTCAACTCTGTCTTTTGGGACTTGTTACTATTGAGAAGTTCTTCAGGATTGTCATCAGAATCAAAATAGACCTGCTGCTGATTAGGAAGATGAACAGGAAGACGATAGACTGAAGGAAACTCCAGATGCCTTGGGAATTCAAAGATGTTCCAGCAAGCCTCCATAGGTCCAATATAGCGAGCATCCACATAGTCCTTAATCTCATCAATATCTCCAATTTCAATAGTGGCACGATCAGGACCTTTGTAGATATACTTGTGAATGTATTTGATGGCCTTGATAGAAGCGCAGACCTCTACATTGATGTGGCA
The DNA here is from genome assembly GCF_000320585.1 of Heterobasidion irregulare TC 32-1. Taxonomy (NCBI): domain Eukaryota; kingdom Fungi; phylum Basidiomycota; class Agaricomycetes; order Russulales; family Bondarzewiaceae; genus Heterobasidion; species Heterobasidion irregulare. The sequence continues at coordinate 3,263,932 of NW_009258198.1, read as the reverse complement.
GTTATATTTGGCAAGAAGATAGGGATTATGAGGAACAACATCGCGATTGTCAAACTGCATAGCGCCTCGAGTGAAAGTGCGCCCATTGTTTGGTCTAGCATATGTAGGATAGCCATCTTCACCATAAAGGGTGTGCTCATTGAAGTCCTTGCGATAATGCTTGCTACAGACCTTGACCTTTGTGCCACCAATATTCTTTTCCTCCATGCAACGTGCTTGAGGGAATTCAGGGCCACAACGTCCATGAAGCATGTATTTGGTGACAGACTCATATAGCATAGGATGGGTGGCAGGATCTGGGAGCTGGGCAGAGACAATTCGATCCACATCTTCAGCACTCTGAATTTTGTGTTCTTGCTTCAAGAAAAGGAGAAGGTGCATGTGAGGAAGCCCACGCTTTTGAAACTCAATGGTATATACCATGCCAGCAACCCCTCCAAACAGGCCCTCCTTGATCTCCTTGAGCAAAGCCTTCATCTTTTGTGCAAAGACACGTGCCACCAAATCAGGACGATCAGAAGGATTCTGAGTTGTACCATCATCATATTTCAAGAGCTCTTTTTGAATCTCTGGCCAATTAGGATTTGCAGTCATGGTAAGGAAGATGTCTGGCTTATGACAATGGCGAGTGATAGCCATAGAGTCTTGGAAAAGCTGATACATATAACGTGGACTGCCTGCATGAGTGGAGGGAAGAACTATGCGCCTTCCTTGTTGGCCTAGGTTGATACCTGCTTCTGCATGAATGGCATCAAACAATGACTGGTACTTGTCTGCCCTAATCTCCTTCTGATGGTTCCTGATCCAGAAAAGGTTGCTAGACTCAATAGATGCCCAAGCATCAACCACATATTGCTGAAATAGCTTGCCAGCTCTGAAGATAGTTTCAGGTTCAAGCAAACGGCGCATAAGACGATATGCATAATAACAGCGCTGAGACACCTTGGATGAGAGCATTTGGCCATTAGGTCCAGGATGAGCAGGAATATTGGGATGAAAGCCTTGTTCGCCATGTGGAAACAATGTCACATAATGTAGGGGACTGTAGTGAGGGTGAAGATGGCTAAAGTGCTTTAGACCTCCATGGTTATAGCGGACAACAATATCTCTGTGCAAATCCACTTCCTCATCTCCATTCCCAGGTATAATAGCAGCAACCTCATCAACAGTAGGCTCATTATAGCGACGATGATCGGCATTAGGCAAGACTGTGATGCGAGCTGAAATCTTGTCATTCTCTCCAGGGTTCTTTTCTGCCAGGATTTGATAGGCATGACGATACAAAGGAACATAAGGATTGTGTGTATGAAACATATCCTGCAAGTCATTCATGATTTCAGATCTCAAGTTGGCATTATTGTTGTTGCGCTCATTAAGTGCAGCCTGAGGATCAATAACATAAAGCTGAGCATAGGAGGGTTTGATGTTGTTAGGTGGTAGCAAGCTTCCCATCTTATGAGACAGTTCCCCATGAATTTTAAATGAATAAGGCCCAGAGGTAGAGGTAACATGATCTGATAGCTTGGCAGCAATAGAAGTGAATGCAAATGCACTGTTGTACTGCCTGATATGATCTCTAAAAAATTTTGGAACTGAACCACCTTCCCAAAGCAGTCGGCGCAAGGTTGGGGGAGGTTGTAAAAATGCAGGCAATCTGATCTGACCCTGTAAGCAGCACATGCCAAAGCGAGGGTGGATACGACTGGAGTTGGTAAGACGTTCAGAAGAGAAATGGAGTGCAAGATAGTGAGCACATTCTATATTCATAAGACCAAGGCTGTGACGTGCAATAGGCTCTTGATATGGACGGCGACCTAGAGGCAGATTTTGGAGAGCCTGATGAGCCACTACAGCTTGATTATTTTGTTGGATAGCAAGGTTATGCTGATGTGCCTGCTCTTCAAGGTCTAGATGATGTGCCTGCTCTGCAAGATCAAGCTGATGATGAAGGTGCTGCTGCTGCTGAATATCTTGCTGATGTCGCTGGTCAAGAATTGCATAATGATTATTCTCTTCCTGTTGTCTTATAGAAGATGTAGGATGAGGAGGGTTATTGGGTTCAGGCCTTGTGCTTTCTCTACGACGACGTCTACGTTCTGCATGAGTCCTTTCAAAATTCTCCATCATACGATGCTCATAATCAGGATGGCTAGCTGCTGCAAGACGTGTGCGAGCCTGTCTATCATGATTCCCAATCAAGTGTCGTGGAAGATTAGGATAGGCAGAAACATTCACAGGCCAATAATGAGGTGGTGGTGCAGGCATTGGAGGAGGAGCATAGATAGGATACTGTCCAGGAATTTGGTAAGCCGTAGCACCATGATAGCCAGAGTGTTGGAACATGGGAGCAGGATAAAAATGGGGAGGAACATATTGAGCAGGATAATATGATGGAGCAGAGGGAGCAGCAACTGCAGAATAGTATGACTGGACAGGAGGAGCAAGTGTGGCAGGCTGGTGAAGCTGAATGGGTGGTGCAAGAGAAATAGGAGGCTGAGCAGGATTAGAAGTGACAGGATGGGAAGGTCTAGAGAGATCCTCAAAGACAGGCTGACGAATAGAGCCTCGTAATGCAGAACGCTCGCGCCGAAGAGTAGGAGAAGTCATCTGAAGCCTTTCAGCACGCTCTTGCTCCCGCACAGTCTGGCGCTCATGCTCAGGAGTCCTAGGAGGAGTTCTTATAAACCCTAAAATTAATAAACAAATTTTGTGTGATTTAACAAAAACTGCATACCTTGTCATAGTCACATCCCCATGGGCAGCCTCTTCAATAGCCTCTTGGTTTTCAACATGTCTATAGTTTCTTCTTTTTAGCCAATGACCATAAAAAGATTAAATAAAACCACATACCCATTGAGATTCTCAGGTGGAGGAGTCATATACAGATCATCCTCATCTTCACTATTATTGGCATTCTCACTATAGCAAATATGAGTACACACAACCAATAAGCAAAAAGTAAGTCACATACTTATGTACAGTCTCAGGTGGGGGTGTCATATAGAGATCATCCTCATCATCATCTCTAAAGGGAATTTTAGCACTGAAACAGTATCCAAGCAAGCCAAAAATACTCACAAAGGTGCCAATGCAGGCATCCAGACTTCCACCACACCCTCATTAGGAGGCCTAAAAAAAGAATTGAGCACAATGGACATGATGCAAGCAACACAGACTTACAAAGGTGGAACACTCATTGTGAAAAGCTAAATAAAAAAAAACACCTGAAAACAAAACCAAGAGCCAAGAGTGGTTGCCAAGCTAAGCACTCGCTGAATGCCCCCTCACAGTTCACCTGAAGAAATTGCCGCAAGACAGTGCCAGGGGAAGAGAATTCCCAATGCTCTTTGACAACTCAATGTCACTCGTTGTCTGCAAAGCAGGTCGTTGTGACTGTGAGATTGTGGTAAAAGGTACCTGAGCAACTGAAACACCGCAGGATGAGAGAGGTCCAGGCAGCTATGAAAAGACTGCTTTTGGCTACAGCAAACTAAGGCCGTGCTGGTAGACTTCACACCCTGTAGGCTTTTTCTAAGCAGAATCCGTGCTCAAAGACACCCAGTAGAGCAGAGTAGAGTTTGAGAGAAAAGCCAGTGAGGAATAAAGCAGAGGAGAGCACAGATGAGGGTCTGGGACAGAGATGATGATGGTTGATGGCAGAGATCAGGTATCGCAAGGCTCGCAGCAGCCCCAGGCACGCGCGCGCTGACCAACTCCGTTTCAAGCTCCGACACGCTCCGTTTCGCGTCCCGAAGCCTATGGGACAGTGGTCTCGCGTGGTTTGTCGCGTGGGATTAGCCGACGGCTAGTTGCCACCGGACCCCTACTGTCGCCCTCTATATAGAGACTAGCTTCTCACCCGTCGCGTTGCGACGGCGCAACCATGCTTAATCTGAGTTTTTGTTACAGTGCTTGGTCTGATGTGTCTGTAAAGTCTAGTGTTCACAAAGTCCAGTGCCTATAAAGTCTAGTGCCTGTAAAGTACAGTGCCCGTGCTTAATCTGAGTTTTTGTTGTAGTGCTTGGTCTCATGTGCCTGTAGAGTGCACGGACTATAAAGTCTAGTGCCCGTAAAGTTCAGTGCCCATAAATTCTAGTGCCCGTAAAGTCCAGTGCTTATAAAGTCCAGTGTCCACAAAGTCCAGTGCCTATAAAGTCCAGTGCCTATAAAGTCCAGTGCCTGTAAAGTCTAGTGCTTGTAAAGTCCAGTGCCCATAAAGTCTTGTGCCCCAATATCCCTATATGGCTCTTTTATGATATCCTATAATGTCCTTCCTATAAGATTCCCATATAAAGCTTCTTATAAGGTCCCATCCATTAGATTCCCCTATGAGATTCTGCCCTATGAGGCTCCCCCGTGAGGTTTTCTGTGAGGTGCTGGGATGTTATTTCAAGCTCCAATGGCTGCTGAGGCATAGCCCACTCCAGTTGCTAGGATTGCTAGGAGCACCAAGACATGGCTCACTCTGCTTACTGAAAGTCCTGTGCCCCAATATCCCTATATGGCTCTTTTATGATATCCTATAATGTCCTTCCTATAAGATTCCCATATAAAGCTTCTTATAAGGTCCCATCCATTAGATTCCCCTATGAGATTCTGCCCTATGAGGCTCCCCCATCAGAGTCCCACCTATGAGGCTCCCCCGTGAGGTTTTCTATGAGGTGCTAGGATGCCATTTCAAGCTCCAATGGCTGCAGAGGCATAGCCCACTCTAGTTGCTAGGGTTTTTTATGTGGCCTACATAAGTATAAGCAAGGACATATGACTTGAGCTATTAGCCCAGTGCCACCATTTCTTATTGTCCCCTTTTATTTATTATTTATTTACATATAAAAAATACCCACAAACAAAACCAAGAGCTCAGAGTGGTTGCCAAGCTAAGCACTTGGTAAATGCCCCCTTGCCTGAAGAAATCACTGCAAGACAGTGCCAGGGGAAGAGAATTCCCTATGGTTAGGTCAGCTCCGGGCACGCGCGCGCTGACCAACTCCGTTTCAGGCTCCGACATGCTCCGTTTCGCGTCCCGAAGCCTATGGGACAGTGGTCTCGCGTGGTTTCTTACGTGGCCCACGCGAGCATAAGCGAGGAGCACGCGAGCATAGCCGTCGCTTAAGCGCCACAATTTTGCAGTGTCGCCCTCTATTTACTAGCTTTTCACCCGTCGCGTTGCGACGGCGCAACCATGCTTAATCTGAGTTTGTGTTACAGTGCTTGGTCTGATGTGTTTGTAAAGTTTAGTATTCACAAAGTTTAGTGTCTATAAAGTCTAGTGCCTGTAAAGTCCAGTGCCCGTGCTTAATCTGAGTTTTTGTTGTAGTGCTTGGTCTCATGTGCCTGTAGAGTGCACTGACTATAAAGTCCAGTGCCCGTAAAGTCCAGTGCCCGTAAAGTCCAGTGCCTATAAAGTCCAGTGCCCCAATATCCCTATATGGCTCTTTTATGATATCCTATAAGGTCCTTCTTATAAAATTTCCATATAAAGCTCCCTATAAGGTCCCATCCATTAGATTCCCCTATGAGATTCTGCCCTATGAGGCTCCCCCATCAGAGTCCCATTTATGAGGCTCCCCCGTGAGGTTCTCTGTGAGGTGCTGGGATGCCATTTCAAGCTCCAATGGCTTCTGAGGCATAGCCCACTCTAGTTGCTAGCCTGTAAAGTCTAGTGCCCATAAAGTCTAGTACCTTAATATCCCTATATGGCTCTTCTGTGATATCCAATAAGGTCCTTCTTATAAAATTTCCATATACATATAAAGCTTTCTATAAGGTCCCATCTATTAAATTTCCCTATGAGATTCTGCCCTATGAGGCTCCCCCATCAGGGTCCCACCCATGAGGCTTCCCTGTGAGGTTCTCTGTAAGGTGCTAGGATGCCATTTCAAGCTTCAATGGCTGCTAAGGCATAGCCCACTCTAGTTGCTAGAGTTGCTAGGAGCACCAAGACATGGCTTACTCTGCTCACCCAATTTATCATGGATGTTTGCTTTGCTCACATGGTTTCTTATGTGGCCTACATAAGTGTAAGCAAGGACATATGACTTGAGCTATTAGCCTAGTGCCACCATTTTGTATTGTCCCCTTTTATTTATTATTTATTTACATAAAAAATACCTCCAAAAAAACCAAGAGCCAAGAGTGGTTGCCAAGCTAAGCCCTTGCTGAATGCTCCCTCATATTTTACCTGAAGAAATCACTGCAAGACAGTGCCAGGAGAAGAGAATTCCCTATGCTTAGGTTAGCTCCGGGCACGCGCGCGCTGACCAACTCCGTTTCAAGCTCCGACATGCTCCGTTTCACCTCCCGAAGCCTATGGGACAGTGGTCTCGCGTGGTTTGTCGCGTGGGATTAGCCGACGGCTAGTTGCCACCGGACCCCTACTGTCGCCCTCTATATAGAGATGGATGGATAGGCAGGATCGCGGTCGCCGCTCACGGCGGTCCGCCGTCCGGATCTGGCACAAGGTTTGCGCCGCCACGTGCCGAGCGGTTTATGAGAGCAGGCGCCCGACGCCGGTGTGTTTTTTCTTCCTCTCCACAACCACCATCTTCTGCCCTCCCGTCGATCCCTTTCGACTCTTGTTCTCCTCGAAGCCCACAAGCTCTCGAAGACCTAAAATCCCTCTACAAGTAACGTACTACCCGTGCGTCTCGCCTCGCCCTTATGCGTCTGTTCGTCGCGCTGCAGCCCCGGGACGCGCGTACCTGGTGCATGCGCCTGGGTGGCCCAGCGTGGCGGGCTACGTTGGGTGGTGACCGAATGCCTAGCGTTCTGACATTCCCTTTGTCCGCCCGCTTCAATCACTATCGGGCCCCGCAGGTCTACTCAAGATCTCCCCCCTCTTCCGAAAGAAAAATGGCTGGCGCTCGTGGATGCTTCAACTGTGGTGGCTGTGCGTGGTGTTTTCGTGTTGTCGTTGTCGTTGCTATCACCGTCGTCTCTGCGGCGGCGGTTCCCCGTTTTCGCCACCCATACTGTCGGCGTCTAATTTTCCGAGATGGCCTGCCGTTTCGTGGATCTGCATGACCGACAGATGTTTTTCTTACTTACACCCTCCCATATCTCGACCACAATTTTTCATTTTTCATTTTTTCTTGTTCATTTTTTCTTCTCACGTGTGTGGTGCGGCGCTGACGGAGACCGCGTTTTTCTTTGCTTTGCATACTCGTCGATACCCATCGATTCGGCACGCACATCGTTGCGCATGCACAAATAAATTGATTCAACTTGCAATTTATCGTGTGGTGGGGTGTCGCTTGTCGTTGTTCCTCTGCATTCGATGTGCTCGTATGCGCCGATCACTGTCATGTGTCGTCGTCGTCGTTTTTTCCTCGCTCTGCGAAACTTCAACTGTTTAGTCGGTCACCAGGCTGCCAACTGCCCTAAAGCAGGCACCCCTACCTGGTAACAAAACAGGTTTTTATCCCAGAAAAGCAGCGGACTGACCGTCGTGGATTGTGGGATGTGTTCTATAGCTACAACTGTGAGTGCTTCTTCCCCGCCTTGCTTCTTCGAGCTCGATCTGATAGATCTAATGTGACTTTAGGTGGCCTCGAGGGTCACGTCTCCCGTGATTGCACGATGGAGCAAAAGGCAAAGTCGTGCTACAAGTGCGGCCAAGAAGGCCATATTGTGCGTCAGCTCCGACACCTTGCATGTGTTGTGCTGACGCCGCTTCCTTTTTGTCATCTTCTTTGATTGTATGTGTAGTCGCGCGACTGCCCCGACACTACCGCTGCGCCAGGCGGATTCAACGCCTTTGGCGGCGGCTCGAGTGCAGGTGCTGGCGGTGCTGAGTGCTACCGTTGCGGCAAGGTCGGCCATATCGCGCGGGCGTGCCCCGAGGCGCCAGGAGGCGTAACAGGCGGACGTGGAGGCTACGGCGGTGGAGCAAGCTACGGCAACTTCGGCAGCCAGCAGCGCACCTGGTACGCATTGTTTTACTGTGCGTTGAGAGCTCCGTAGCTGACGAAAATGTTGGGTGTCGACTCCAGCTACACTTGCGGCGGCGTTGGCCACTTGTCGCGTGACTGCGTCCAGGGTTCAAAATGCTACAACTGCTCCGGCGTTGTGAGTTTGCTTTCTCGTCGCTGGGTTGGGACGATGTTAAACTTTTCTTTTTTGTCTCAGGGACACATCAGCCGTGACTGCCCTCAACCCCAAAGGCGGGCATGCTACACCTGCGGCTCCGAGGGGTAAGTTATCTTTTCCTGAGCTTCATCGTCTTGCAGGCGCTGATGATATGCACGTCCTTATAGCCACATCTCTCGTGACTGCCCGGGTGTAGCTACTGCTGAGGGCAGTGCGTAAGGAGTGTCCGGCTGTGCCCGGAGGGGGAGGAGACTGTCTGTCGTCGTGGAGTAGTCTTTGCGTCGCTTCGTCTGTCTGCTATCCGACCAGTCGCTTTTTTCTTGTTTCGTGCTGTCGCAGCGTCCGCGTCGGTGCGCGCGTGTCCATGTGATATCTATAATGTGTAGTGTTCGCCGCTGTTTATACATGCTCGATGATAGCGAGTGCTCCCTGCTCTGATGCTGCGTGAAGCGCTCGTGGATCGTTTCATTTGCGTTTCTCCGTATGGCAGGCCACAAGGAGTGTGCATGGGATGTCCATAGCGCGTTAGCATTGTGGAGAGGCTCTCGAGCGACACAGACGGCTCCAGGCTGGAGGCTAGACGTGATTGCAGGCGACATTGCGGCCGGTCTGCCCCGACACGTTCCCACGGTAGCGGCCTGGCGCCAGCATTCCCGTGCGCGTATCACATTTATTCCATTTCGACCCTCCTCTTCCTCCTCAGACACAACCTCCACTCTTCCCTCTCTCTCTCGTTCCTCAAACCACAGATGCACCCCGCACTTCGTGTCGCCGTGCGCCCCGCCGCCGCCCGCCGCTGCTTCACGACCGCCGCGCACCCCATCGCGTCGTCGTCTGTGACGTCGTCCACCGCCCAGACCGCCGCCATTCCGCTGTCGAACGTCGAGGCGCAGTGGGAGAAGCTGAGCGCCGAGGACCAGGTCGTCGTGCACCAGCAGCTCGAGGCGCTGCAGAAGAAGGACTGGAAGGAGCTCAGCATCGATGAGAAGAAGGCTGGTAAGTTCTGTCTGGTGTGCTTGTGTGCTCGGGCTCGTTCCCCCGGCGGGGTGTAGTGGTTTTTTTCTTTTGGTTCCGTGAGGGCCTCGTCGAGGTAGGATGAAAGATGAAGACTGTCTGGGCGCACTGTTGCTAGGCTTCCTTTTTGCTACGCCTTTTTTCTCGCGGGGCTTACGGTGTCCCTTTTCGCTTTTTGGCTCTGCTCTGCCTTGCTCCGCTCTCGTCTTGCCGTGGCATCTGTGCACTCTGGCTGATCTTGTTTTCGTTTTTGCTCCCGTCTGCAGCGTACTACGTCGCGTTTGGCCCGCACGGCCCCCGCACGCCTGTCAACCCCCCCGGCACGAGCGCGAAGGTCACCGCCGGCGTCTTTGGCCTCATCGCAGCTGCCGCGGCCGTCTTCGCGACCGTCCGTGCGTTCGGTAAGCTGAGCCGTTCGGGGCTGCTGTGTGTCTGTGTGTATGCAGCTCTGACGTGCGCGTGTTCCACCTCTGCCTCCTATCTGCCCCGCAGCGCCGCCTCCGCCGAGGACGATCACGAAAGAGTGGGAAGACGCCGCGCTGGAGCGCGCGCGCGAGATGAACATCAACCCTATCTCTGGTACGTCTGCCCTCGTCCGACTCCTGTCCCCCTTTGTCTTGCGCTTCGTGTTGTTCTTTGCTCACTCTCGCACGACTTTTTCTTGCTTAGGTGTCTCGTCGGAAGGGTACGCCGGCAAGGGCTTCAGCACGCACAAGTAGACCGCGGGAGGGCTCTGCGTCGGGACGGACCGGGTGGGGGCAATAGGCATGGTAGGCTTCGGGGTAGTGGTACTAGAGTAAAAGCGCGCACGAACTTCGAACGATCGTCAACCGTCGTCGTTGTCCTCGGCGCCGCCGACGGGCTGCGAATATATTATGGTTTTCTTTCCATGTCTGCGGGTTGTCTGTCGTCGTGAACTCCTGTTTGTTTGCTCGCTGGTCGTTACATGGGTTCCTGTGCATCTGCTTTCTTACTGCATGTCAAGGCATGTGATGCGACTATGATGATGTTCACTACTGGGTCAAGTCTGCTTCACAGAAGCTGCATCTCGAGAAGGTGCATCGGGACTCGGATGTTTTGGTTTACAATTGTATGCCATGCGAGAGCGAAAGTAGTGTAGCAGATGATGGAAAGAAATAATAATCCTACAGGCCCTTGTCGGTTTTGCTCGAGTCCTTCTCCTTGCCCTTCTCGCTCTCCGGCGGAGTCTTCTTCCCGTCCTTCTCCTTCTCCGCATCCGACTTGACGCCCTTCTTCTGCTCGCCCTTGCCCTCCTCCATCTCCGCGCGCCCGATCGACGCCTTGTTGTCCACGAGCGCGTGCAGCGCGATCACGGCGCGCAGGAGACTGCTGAGGTAGACGACGAGCAGCTCGTCGTTCGTGCTCGCGGCGAAGCTGCTCGTCAACGCGGGATCGCTGAGGTCCGGGAGGAGGTTGAGCGCGTCTTGGAGGTGGTACACGATCTGGTGGTTCACGGGCATCGCGCCCGCGGCGACGTCGGCGAGGTACTTCTGGATGTCGGCGATGCGCGATTGGAGGCCGCGGAGGGAGGCGAGCTGCTCGGAGACACGCGTCGCGAGCGTCGTGGTGGTGGAGTCTTTGATGTCGCGCAGGAGGTGCTCGACGCCGATCTCTTCGGCTTCTTCGGCCTCGATGGCGGATGGCGCGTGGAGGAATGTCGAGCGGGTTTCTGTGCCGTCCTGCGGGGCACCAGTCAGCGTGAGAGGGCAAAAAGGTTTGGAGGTGGAGCGGAGGTGGTGGTGCGGGAGGCTCACGTCTTTGATCTCCTCTACTGCGAAGTATGCGTCTGTGGGGATGCCGACCGTTTGTGGCCGCACGTCGACGATGACCATAACGGGCCGTGCGATGAATTTGCGGAAGAGGTCGTTGATCTCGAGGTCAGACGCGCGGAGCTTGGGGCCGGTGTGGTACCAGCCGATCATTCGTTCGCGGGCTGGAGGAGAGGGTGAGTCCGCGGCGCGGGGCACGGGCAGCGCGACTCACGGACCGTTGACCTTCTTGAACATGTCGAACATGCCGTCGATGTAGTTGTGGTCTAAGAACCACGTCTTGCTGTCCTTCTCGTCCTCCTCGAACGGGATGCCGAACGAGTTGGCGACGTTGATCGTGGAGCCGTTGTCCTGCCCGAGCAGCACGCCGACGACGCGCTTCGACGAGCCTTTCGAGACGGACCGGGCGTGGTGGTCGGTGACGGAGAGGAGGACGAGCGGGTGGATAACTGCGGTGCGTGCGGGGGTGGTAAGTGACGGTGCTCGCGGTGCGGGCTGGGAGGTGATGTCACGAGAGGCGTACCGACGGTGGTAGCGGCGAGCGCTGTTAGCTTTGAAGAAGCAAAATGAGATCGTCACCGGGAACGATGGCGAGAAATCTCACTTGTTCTGTCGTTGTTGCGACCATGGCGGCGACGGCGAGGGATGTCGAGGGGAGGAGGGTACTGAGGGGGGCTGCTCGACGCGTACGCCGGTGTAGACGCGCGTATTATTTGCGCTTATTGACGAGGCCTGCCCGCTGATTACGTCAGCAACTCCTTTGCCTTGAACGCGCCTCCTTGTGCTGGTGTCTGCGCTCACTCGCTGCTATGGCCACCGCTGTCCAGACCATGCCCGCCATCAACGGCACCTCCGATATCAAGCTCAATGGCAAGGTCAAGTCCAAAAACCAGATGCGCCGTCTCAAGCAGAAGCAGAAGAAGGTCGTGCAGGCTACACAGGTGCGCCAAACGACCCCGTCGAATGCATGCCGTCATTGAACGCCCCCTTTCTGCGTCCCACGTCCGTGCTGCTGCTCGCGCCGTGCAGGAGAGCAACGGAGATGGCGAGGTGGCGAACATGGAGGTCGATGGGAAGAGGGTGGAGGTCAAAACTGAGAATGTCGAGTACGTCTCTGAGCAGTTGGATGTTAAAGGCCCTGCCCTCGAAGCTTTCTCCGACGTCTTTGCTCGCTTCCAGTTTTCTCTCGAAGACAGCACCGTGCGTCTCTCTCGTATCCTTCCCTCCTGTCGGCGTCAAGCCCTCGCTGATACCCTGATCCTCCTGCGAGCAGCACGTCAAATCCGAGGAGCCCTCCAAAGGAGAGGTGATCTACTCGGACGACGACATGGCCTCCGAGACCGACTCCGAGACCGAACAGACCAAGAAGCCGCTCTCGAAAAAGAAGCAGCGCAAGATGAACAGGCTCACCGTCGCCGAGCTCAAGCAGCTCGTCAAGAAACCAGAGGTTGTCGAGTGGACCGACATATCCGCCGCCGACCCGCGCTTGCTCCTCCACCTCAAGAGCTACCGCAATACCGTCCCCATTCCCGTGCATTGGAGCGCGAAGCGTGACTACCTCCAGGGCAAGCGCGGCATCGAGAAGCCGCCTTTCCAACTGCCCTCGTACATCGCGGACACAGGCATTGCCACACAGCGCGACGCGGTCAAGGAGAAAGAAGCGAATATGAGCCTCAAGGCCAAGACGCGCGAGCGCGTGCAGCCCAAGATGGGCAAGATCGACATTGACTATCAGAAGCTCCACGACGCGTTCTTCAAGTTCCAGACGAAGCCCCCCGTTACAACCTACGGCGAAATGTGCGTGCGCCTTGGATGAGTGCCGCTCACCCCCTCGTGCTGCTGATGGCGCATCTCTGATCTTAGGTATTATGAAGGCAAGGAGTTCGAGACGTCGCTCAAGGAGAAGCGGCCTGGAGATCTCTCGCCCGAGCTTGTCGAGGCGCTGTCGATCCCGCCATTGGCGCCCCCACCATGGCTTATCAGCATGCAACGCTTTGGACCGCCACCAAGTTACCCTACGCTTCGTATTCCTGGGTTGAATGCCCCTATTCCTGAGGGGTCTGTGCTTTTTTCCCGTTGCTCAGATGGATACAAGTGTAATTGACATTTTCCCCTCGCATCTGCAGCGCTCAATGGGGTTTCCATCCCGGAGGTTGGGGAAAGCCACCACTGGACGAATACAATCGACCACTGTACGGCGATGTCTTCGGTGTACTGCCAAAGACAAGTGACACCGATGTGCGTTGACTTTTTCCCGAGTTTGACTTGTTGGCTTAATATATGTACAGGTCGGTGAACCTGTAGACAAGAATCTATGGGGCGAGCTTGAGCCAGAAGAAGGCAAGTATTTTTCATTCCTGTCATTTGCCTTTTTTGCTTATAAAGTGCGCATTTTTTAGAAGAAGAGACTGAATCAGAAGAGGAGGACGAAGAGGAAGAGGAAGAAGAGTCGGCAGAGCCCGCTCCAGGAGATGGGCTTCAGACACCATCAGGCTTGGAGACGCCATCGGGCATGACATCGGTGGTCTCAACAGTGGCGGGCGGACTGGAAACACCAGATTTCCTCGAACTGCGGAAAAATGCACCGCGGCCGACGTCGGATGCGCACGATGCGTCGGGCCCGCGTTCGCTGTACCAGGTCGTACCGGAACGACAGACGAGCGTGCGGGGGCTTATGGGCAGCGACCGTGGGTACGATGTAAGTGGTGTCTCGGGGGCGCCGATACCCGTGCTGGGCGACGAGCGGGGGACAAAGGTACGCCGCGTTGGACTCGATGGCGCTGTTCATTTCGCCTTGTTGACGGTACGTTGCAGCGCAAAGCCAATGGGGTGGAGGTGTCGATCGATGCGGCGGAGTTGGAGGGGATGTCGGAGGACGAGCTGCGGCGGCGGTACGACGAGCATGCGAGAGGCGCTGCGGGTGTGCCGGGGGCAAATCGGGAAGACTTTTCGGACATGGTGGCGAAGGAGATGGCGAAGAAGCGGCAGAAGATGGAGGCGGAGAAAGACAGAGGGAAGAAGGGCAAGGAGTTCAAGTTCTGATGCGCGCCATTTGGGCCAGGCTAGTCTGTCGTCTGCATGTACTGCGTGTTTCGGTTTCATATATTTTCTTCATTTTCCTCGTGTCGTTGGCGTGATATTTGACCTGTCTTGTCTGTTGCCTGACGTGTGGGATCAGTGCACGGCTTCATGGGAAACTGCTCTGAGGCGTGCTGAATTTTTGGACAATGGCGTGAAAATTCGATCTGCGTCCGGCACATGGGTTGTCCAGCGCGTACAGGCCGAGATCAGGGACGGGTTGAGGAAGATGGGGATGGATGAGAGACGGATATCGAGGAGGCGTTCCTAGCGCTAGAATGATCCGAAGGTCATTTCGGCTCGGCTGTGCGTCTGAATGCGGCATTCATGATATAACTGGTCCTCCTCAACTCCCGCTCAGCGCCCTCCTCCTCCCCCTCTCCTCCCCTTTCTCCTCCCTGTGAATGTCTCAAGCCAAATTGTGAGTGCACCGCGCGTGTTGGGTCTTCGTGGGCTCATATCCGTCTGTGCGCGCTCAGAACACTCAGACCACCGCCAAACGTCGAGTTCGTCCAAGGTCCGTCGGCGCGCCCGTTTATTCGAGTACCAAATATTCAAACATTGTTTGATAGGCTATCCTGGCATCCCTCCCGGCGCACCCGACCGCCCCCAAGCTGCCGTTAAGGGCGTGAGTGCTTCTGGAGTCGTGGGCATTGGTGTGCATTAGCTCAGCGCGTGCGCATACTTTTCTGGCAGGCTATCGAGGTGCGGCTGGGACCGCAGGGCGTCAAGGCAAAATACGTCCGCATCGAGCTGCGCAAGGTCGAGACCTTGCCTGGCGGCGGCCAACAGAACACCTTCGTCGACTACGTCGGACAGAGCCCCATTAATTTGTGGCAGTCGAGCGAGGAGTTCAGCACGTTGCATGCGGTGAGTGTGTGCGAGACCTTTGCATTACTATGGTCCGTGGAGTGCTCAGGACGGGACTCTGCAGCAAGACATTCCTTTCTATATCCGAATACCAGAATCCATCGCGCCCAGCCTCGCGCTCGAGAAGGGAGGTGAGTGGCGCTCCGCCGTTCCATTTGGGCGCCTGTTCATAAAGGCACAGCGGGTGTGAAGTATGAGCTAGTGGGACAGGTCTGTGTTCAGGGTAAAACGTATGTGCCTCGCGCGTGTCTGTCCGTGCAGGTCACTGACGCGTGCGCGAGTGCAGGAGCTTCTTCCGTCGCAGCAAACCCATCGTCCTCTCTACATCGGCGTCCATCATCATCGACAAGCACGAGCTGCATTCCACCTGGCCGGTCTATCAGCAACCGGAATCACGCCATCTCACACAGGACGCGGTCGTTCTCACCGTCGACCGCTCGCAGAACTGCTACGGCCCGGGCGATCGCGTGTCCGTGACGGCCACGGTCAGGTCTGACAGCCTCCACACCGTCATCCTGCGCGGGTTCGAGTTCACGCTGAAGGAAACGACGATATTCCGCGCGGGGCCGCACTCGACGAGCAAGAAGGGCGCGCCGCAGGTGAAGATTAACATCATTGGGGAGCAGAAGGTCCCTGTGAATCAGACGCTGTATGGCGGAACGGCACACAAGACGGAGCTCGCGTGCACGATCCCTACATCGCACACGACGACCACGCTCACTTCGGCGAGACACATTGATATCACCTACATCTTGGGGGTCAAGGCCCTGATGGGCACAGGCAAACCTCTGATCATGGAGTTGCCCGTTATCGTGTCCAATTGGCCCAGGTAAGCCAACGCTCTGTCTATTCACGTTAGATGACTCAACAGATCGCCGCTTTTCGCAGATATGTTTCCGCCGAAGCGATCAGGTGAGTTGAGATCAATCCGTTCGGCGCTACCCTTCACTGACCGTTCCTTTGCCCAGACGAATCGGCAACGCACCGAGTCTCTGCCTACAGCCCGTGCTGTCCATCTCGTCCTCCCATCCCCACGGCCGCTCCAACATCAGTCCCTACACCCCTGCCGGCCCTGCAAGCGCCGTGCAATCACACACCATCGCCGAGCGCATCTCCTCGCGTATAGATACCTCGGACTTCAGCGCTGCGAGCCCCTTCGCACACCGCCATCCTCAGACCATGCCCAACATGAACGGCGCGGTGACGACCTCCATTGGCCGTGTCGACGAATTCGGCTTCGTGCGCCCGAGCTCATCGGGTGGGCCTGCACGCCCGACGACGACTAGCACGACGCAGCGCCCGAGCACAGCAGGGAGCGATGCGCGCCCAGGTGCCGACTCGGACTTTGGCGTGCTCACAGGCGCGGGGTCGGGAGCGGTTGTGACGCCGACCGTGGGCCGGAGGTCGCGCGCGGGTACACTGCAGACAAACCGGTTTACGATCGTCAATGCAGCCGAGAACGAGATCCCGGAGGAGGAAGAGAGCACGGGGACAGGGCAGTCGCAGCCGCAGTCGCAATCGCAGCCGCAGTCGGCAGCGGCGAAGCCGTGGCTCTCGGCGGAAGAAGAAAAGGCGGCGCTGTACCAGCGGGCGGTGGCGAACGTCGAGCGGGTGCAGGGCGGGATTGATCGTATGCCCAGTGTGCAGGTGCGTCTTATCTACCTCCGGCGCACGCGAGCGCCAGTGGGATAATATCATGGTTGATCGCTTTTTGCGACACCTAGTCTGTTGGTATTGCGTCGTCGTCGCCCGTCACCCCGCCTGCTCAACGTTCGGTCTCAGCAAAGGCGACGTACTGGCCCACAGCCGAGGAGGAAAAAGTGCGACTCTTCAACCAGGCGCAGAGCAAGGCATCGATCACGCAGGGCTTCGCCTCGCCAGAAGCCTCGCCTCCCGCGAGCCAGCAATCGCATGCTCGGACGGACTCGAAGGACTCGGGGCGGAATGTACAGCGGAACCAGTACACCGGGACGCAGCCGTCGCTCTCTGCGGGCGCGGCGCTCTATTCGGCGGCAATGTCATCGGTGAACAAACACCTGCCCGCACAACAGGCGAGCTGGTCCACTCCCAAGCAGTCACCCCCAGCATCACGTTCACAAGGCCAAACACATGCGCCTCCAGCGCCCGCCGCCGGGCCCGCGCGCTACCTCTCTGCGGAGGAAGAAAAAGATGTCCTCCGGCGGTATCACGACGCGCGGAATGCGGTCGCGCGCCATCAGGAAGTGAACTTTGGCCTTGTGGACGGCGCGATGGAGTCGTCGTCCAGCCAGATACCCGCCCACGACCCAAACCTTTCACGCTCGTATTCAATCACTTCTGCTCAGGCCCCCGTTGGCGATGATCTGCCGCCGCCGTGGGTTCCTAGCACCGAGTTTCCACAGAATAGCATGTCCGAAAAGGAGCGCTATCGGCAGGCGTTCGAAGCGCGGGAGGCGGCCGCAGTCGCGGCGGCGGCAGTATATTCTGGGTCATCGCCACCTCCACCACCGAGGCACGCATCTCCCCCTCCTGCACCGGCTGGCCAACCTCTCTCCGCTGCGGCTGAGAAAGAGCTACTCCGACAACAATATTCGTCGCAAGACGCGGCAGCGGCAGCGGCCCCCGTCCCGTCCTCCCCACCACCTGCCTTCTATTCCCCGCCACAAGCATACGAGCTCCCAGCCCACCTGCGCTCCCGCCCAACGCCGGCACTTCCGGCGCCACCCAACAGCGGGAGCGCGCCCAATCGCCCTTTGACCGCTGCGGAGGAGAAGGCGATGTTGCGCGCTAGGTATGAGGCGGAAGAGCGCGGCAACGGGGCGAGCAGTGCGGATCCCAACCCTAGCTCGCAACCACCGCCCCCTGTGGTGTTTAGCCTGCCGCCGCCGAGCCCCGAGCCTGCGCCGACCCCGCCGCCGCTGATGCCGCGTCCGCCATCCGACTACATTCAGGAGACGCAAGATGAGGACGCGCGGTTGATGGCGCTCGGAACGGATTCGGTCGGTGGGCTCGACCTGGATGTACTGGGGAGTGACGACACGTTCGGACTCAGGCTGCGCCCGGCGTCGCCGTTCACGCTGGGCGTCGGGTTCGACTCGCTCAACGGCATGTCGAGCATGAACGGGAGGGCGATGGCCGACCCACCGCCATTGCCGCCCAAGGTTCCTTTGACTGACTACTGATTATGATACCCCCGCGAGCTCGCTCCAGACGTTCTTTTGAAATCTGTTTCTGATCTATGTAGCATGTCCTCTCTTGTCCCCTGATGCGATCTACCGCGCAGGCGTTCACTCATCTCTGCCTATAGCCTTCACCCTCGTTTGCTCCCGACGTTTTCTGTTCACCTATCTATTGGGGGTTTGTTTGTTACCGGTACATTATAGCGACGGGGTGCTGTTTTAATCTGACACGTATGGAGGTTGCTATATATTTATTGACTCGGCGTGTGGTCTTTCATTAATATTTTTTTCTATCTCCGGATTTCGATGAACGCAGTCCTGCGCCATTTGCTGGTCGATGTCTATTGGTGTGGTGATCACGAACTTACGCGCCAACAACGCGTCGACGCGAATGATCACGGGCGCAGACTGCTGCAGCACGTGCTCCATCCTGCTGGAGCAGTAACTCGGCCAGTCGAGTCGGCGCCATCGCATACAATGCTTTCACCACTCCGGCACGCAGTACGCAGGTCGCTTGTCTCCTTCGCAAGACCCGTGTCTTCCTTTCCAAACATCACCCTCAACGATGTCGCCCAAGAGCTCGACGCCATCGACGACGATATCCGTCCTCTTCCCATGAAAATCACCGCACCGGCATCGTCGCCCCCCCTTCCCCTGCCTGTCCGCCGCCCAAATCAGCCTGTAGTCCTCGACCTGCCACCTGAAGAGGACCCGCTGCTGCGATACCTCACCAACACCATCATGAAGGACGGCAAGCGGAAGCGCGCGTCGCGCATCGTGTCGCGCACGCTCCTCCGGCTGCACACATTCACCCAAGCGCCCCCACTCGAGCTCCTGCGCCGAGCGGTCGAAATGGCATCGCCCTTCGTGCGCTCGATGACGCACCGCTACGGCGTGAAGAACCAGCTCATCCCCGTCGCGCTCAGCGAGAAGCAGCGCACGCGCTACGCCATCAAGTGGATCCTCGAGGCGAGCAAGAAACGGAGCGGGCAGACGCTCGACGAGCGTCTGGCGCGCGAGATCATCCTCGTCCTGCAGGACAACAGCGAAACCAAGAAACTCAAGGAGCAGGCACATCTATTCGCGATGGTCAACAGGTTCGTGGTCTCGCGCCTTTTTTGCGCTGGGAATGTGCTGACGGTGCGCATCAGGGGAAATGCAGAGGCGAAGGTATAGCGAGCGTGTGTTGCTGCTCACCGGATGGATTGCGACCCTTTGTCTTTGTTTTTATATCGGTTTTCTCCTGGTAATGTCACGCAACCATCATATAATGGTGACCTGGTCCAGCCTCTCTTGGTCTTCATGTACAGGCGCGACGGTACTACCTCCAATCGCTTTCTCCCCGGTCAGGGCACTAGATTGTCGCGCCTGTATGAGAAATCACGCCATGATTTATGAGCGTAAGCTTGTATAGTTGAAGGCTGTTCGGCTTTCTCAGACCACCTAGACTCACATTTGGAGAATCTCCTCTCCAGTGCGAGCAGAACATTCACTGCTGTGTGCATTGTAAACGGTCGCTTTGATTTGCTACTCCCGCATCAACACCACTGAAGGCCCACTGATATGTATCTAGCCAGCTCCCCAACGCGTTTTGAAACTCGGTTTGAAGAAATCTTGCAGGAGCTTTTAGACCTAGATATATCTGGAGTACATACATGCGATGAAAGGCATGCTTTGATCAGAATGATAGATACTAACTAGCGATGGACCAAAATAATATACTGCAGTCTCTGGCCTAGGTAATAAGGGCTTGAAGATAGTATATAGTTTGATAGGTTCGAATCGTGCCTTTGACTAGGAACGCTCAGCCTTGAACCGAGAAACTCTCTTTTCAGATCCTCCAGCATGAGCGGGTGGTTGTGGAAGAGACTGCCTGGCGGACTCTCGAACGGTGGTAGCCATCACGCCCGGCGCGTTTGACGGCCTATTCGTATTCGGCGACTGGAACGACGGTGAGTCAATGATCATTGAAGTGGATTGATTCGCCACACGCTGAAAAAAAGGCGAATCGACTATCATAGATGAGGCCGGGTTATGGAAGGATGGTGAATCATTGACTGTGGCCTGTGAGAGCGACGGCGATACCATGCTGGCCGTGCGTGAGGGGGTTTTGGAGAATGAAGGCGACGAGACAACGGTAGGAGGGTTGGCAGTTCGCGGAGGCCGGAAATCAGGCAAGTCTACGATCATCGCGCTCGAGGGAATTGATGCAGCTGGCACCTGTGGCCGGGGTTGAGGCTTGGTTGCAGTTTTAAGAGTGGAGCTTGATTGCCTGGGCTTCCGTTCGATGACAGTATCGCTGGTCGGTAGCTTTGGCGAAGATCGTGCGACGGTTGTGAGCGGGGTCGTGACGTCAGATTCCGAAGGCAAGGAAGGGCTGCGTGGTGGCACCCGAGCTAGTCTGAATTTTGATGTTTTCGGTTTGACGGGAGAGGGTCCCTGCATGGATGCAGATAGGATGGCCGGTTCACGGACAGTCTCTGCCTCGACTGGAGTGGTCGTTTTCGTGGTGTCCGAGGATTTAGGCGGTGCAGAGTAGGCCGCACTCAGAGCCGCAATCAAAGCATCGGAATTCTGCTCGACCCCAACATTCTTTACATCACCTCTCCTGAATGCGTCTAGGAATGCCTTGATGTTCTCGTCGTCATCTTCACTAGCACTCTCACCTTCTTCTCCCCCTACAAGTTGCTCGTCCTCAACCTTACCAAGCCGAATAGCGTGTTTGATCGTCGACGAGGAGCCGGGGAGGACTGAAGCCCCGATAGATTGTGAAGGCATGGTAGATGGAATGTTTGTATTATAAGCTTGAGCTATACGAGAGGATTTAAATCGCGATTCTGATGATTTTGGGCCGGCGGTCGAGAGTGTCGCCTCCAAAGGAACTTCCTGTTAAATAAATAAAATAAAATCCGATGACTTTCAAGGAGGGCGAAGTTCTGCTTACCGGCTGATCCCACTCATTTTCAACAGGCTCATGAGAATGAGCGGACAAAGCGCGAGCAGCATCCTTCCCAATTATACCGCGTTGTTCGTAGTATGCGAGAGCGATTTCGCGCTGATGACTCGCTGTATCAAAATCAAACTCGTCCTGGAGAACAGGATCTTCGGAAGACTCTTCATCTTCGTCGTCACTAACCGCAGGTTCTGAGCCCTGGTCAGAATCGTGGACGGGAGTTCCAAAATCAGA
The DNA here is from genome assembly GCF_000320585.1 of Heterobasidion irregulare TC 32-1. Lineage (NCBI taxonomy): Eukaryota > Fungi > Basidiomycota > Agaricomycetes > Russulales > Bondarzewiaceae > Heterobasidion > Heterobasidion irregulare. The sequence goes on along the minus strand of NW_009258198.1, from coordinate 3,242,747 downwards.
TTCATCATCAGAATCAGGCTCTGGAGGGGGAGGCGAGGCAAGGGGTTGAGATTTAGACGGAGCAGGGAAGCGCTCGACGACCTGAAATTTCATCGGCTGTTTGTTATCTGTCGCTCGCAGTCTACCCGGAACAACATCTCCCCACCCTGACTTGGGCTGGGCTGGGCTGGAGCCATCGTCGAGGGATTCGACTGCTTTTTCTGGAGGGAGGTCAGCAAAACTAACGCTCTTTCTAGGCTTTAAGCGTTTCTTCTCCGCCTCAAGCTCTATGTCCTGCGCCAACTGGTCCTCTTTATCTTGCTCCTCTCTCCGCTTGGCGTCCGTGATATTCTTCAGCAGAGCTTTGCCCATCTTTTTCTGCATCTCCTTGGCTGCTTTCAATCTTTCAAGCTCCTTCTTCGCGTGGGCTTTTCGAGCTTCGAGCTCCTCCTTTCTTCGCTTCTCATCGAGTGCTTCGTTCTCCTCCTCTTCTTGCATCTCTTCCTCTTCCAAGAGATCTAGGATACGCTCCATCTCCGCACGGTCTCGAGCTCTTTGCTCGGGAGACAGAGCTGACAAAGGCATGACCTCGGGCGGTTCCAGTATTGGGACCTTCTCTACAGCAGCGGCGGTAGCACCGGAGACAGGCTCACTTATCTCGACGATTGGCAACCCCTCTTCATTCAGTAGCTACTTTCAATTATTAGCGCCGAGTCCCGAGCTTGTAAGACGCGAACATACCTCACCCCTCTCGTTTCGTGAGTCGCTGGGGCCTGCAGCGCTTTCTGCGTTGCCTAGCAGTTCTCCGAGCTTGTCTGAAAGCCTATGAACCTGCTCGCTCGATATTTTGCCTTCATCATGCCCGTCTTTTGCATCAATAGAATGTAGTAAAGCCTGCAGAGCTAAACGCGTTGGGTCAGCGGGCAGGGAAATATAGCAGGTGCTTGAAATTACCTTCTACACGACTCTCGGTCAAATTTCTTACCGTCCCAGACATATTACTGGCCATGAAAGATGCAGCTTGCACGATGCGAAGAATGGGAGGTTAAGTGACCTGTTTGGTGTGGAGTAAAGACGCTGAAGTCGGGCATTGCCGAAGCTGATCAGCACCATAAAACATGCAGTAGTGCCGCTCGATTTTCTACACCCTCCTCAGCATCTCCTTTGTCAAATTGTAAACAGATCTAGCCTTTTCTCTCCCAAAATTCTAGAGCAATGGCAGTCACCAGCGTCCTTACTGTCACCGATACTCCTGTCCGCAAAAACCGACGCAAAATGTCGAAAAAGAGGGCTCCTCGGACTGCAGACCAGGTCGAGCATGATTCTGAGATGGACGATGAACAAGGCCCAGCGGCGGGTGGAAGCGGTCCATCGTCAACGAAAGCGTCAGAAATAACTGAAGACGACGAACTCATGATCGACGCCGAAGCAGCCCTTCCCGTACCAGAATCCTCTGTACCCGCATTCCTTCCCGTCTCTGCGTCTGCCGAACGTGCAACCCTCAAGTCAGAGACACGGCGGATACCCATCCCGCCACATCGCATGTCGCCGTTGAAGAAGGGCTGGATCAATATATTCGGGCCGTTGACGGAGTTGCTGGGGCTGCAGGTGCGAATGAATGTGCAGAGAAAATCGGTCGAGATCCGGGTAAGTGATTCTTAACGGTCACGTCTGGCCGTTGCAATAGACTTCACTCTACACATCGCTTATGCCCACATTTACGGGAAAAGACGTCAAAACACACGAAAGAAGTTGGCGCGCTGCAAAAGGGCGCAGACTTTGTCAAGGCATTTTCTCTTGGCTTTGATGTCAACGTGTGTTACCTTTCAATATTCGCAATCTTCCAGTATTCACATACGAAACGATCAGGATGCAATCGCTCTCCTCCGATTAGATGATCTATACCTTGACTCGTTCGAGATCAAGGATGTCAAGACACTTCACGGAGACCATCTGTCCCGCGCCATCGGTGTGTCATAGTACTCTCTATTCTTGAGATCATGTCTGATCCACATTGGATGTAGGCCGTATAGCGGGTCAAGATGGAAAGACAAAGTTTACAATCGAAAATGCTAGCCGGACACGGATAATCCTTGCCGACACGTGCGTTCCCTTACTCTATTCATCTCTGCTCCGCTCACCGATCCTGTTTTTCCTAGAAAAATACACATCCTTGGATCGGTCCAAAACATCAAAATTGCTCGAGACGCTATTGTCTCTCTTATTCTCGGCTCACCTCCTGGAAAAGTGTACGCTGGACTTCGCACTGTCAGCAGTCGCATGAGGCAGAGGGCCTTGTGATTCCCGACATATGTTTGTTTCTATGTATCCTTTGTAGCATGATCATCCTATCTGAGGTCTACTAGGAGGCTGTATTCTTGATGTGACATTTGCCTTTGCATGGCCGATCATTCTCGAACTATTTATCGAGACCTTGTTGGAATAGATTCAGAACCATGATTTAATTCAACGACACAATCATTTTACAAGCGACATATTCATGGTAACAAAATAATAGCCAAAGAACAATTGAAAGGATATCAAAAAACGTACCAGTAGGATGTGTCAGATGCGCAACTGCGTAGCGTGAACGAAGAGGAAGAAATGGCAATCGACATTTCGTACACAAAGATCACTCAGACCCTTCGTCCTTCTGCTTGCCCTTCGCCTTCTCGTATTGATCTGGGTCTGTGCTTGTGAGTAAGCTGCCCCAACAAACAAACACGGTTTAACTAAAAGCTCTTGGCTCAATGCAAACGCTTCAACTCACTTCTGCAGGGCGTCCGTGTCGACGGGAGGGCTCTGCCCATCGCCAATAATCACTTTTGCACCTGTGCTAGGTACGCCGTCAACGACAACATACAGCCAGCCGGGTCCAGGAGGATAGATCTTTCCGCTAGGTGGCCCCGTGATGGTAATTGTTTGCTTGTCATCCGATAGGGATGCAGTCAAATAAACGAGGCGGGAATTGGAGTGCACGGCGTGCGTAACAAAGCCAAGGTCCATCAATGCGACTATGACAAGGTTCAGAATTAAGCCCGCCAGATGGGGTACAGGAACGTACCTTTGATATCAAACTTTCCATTGCTAGGTAGCTTGACCTGCAGCTTAACGTCCTCCCCAAACCCGATCTTCGTCGGTACACGGTCCAGAACAGGTCTATCCGCGGTCATGTAAGGAGGAGTCAGCCACTCAACCCTGTACTCTGTGCCAAACTGCACCTCGCTCCGGTCGAGATTCGGGTTGCTGCCCGCAATCATGATGTCTCCGTTCGGCGTGAGTGTCGCGATCGAATGGTACAATCTCGGGATACTGCTCGACGGCATACCACCCGAAGAGAAGCGCTGACCAGAAGGCAGCGTAGGATCGTACAACACGGGGGTCAGCACGGGATTTGCTGCATTCGAGGAGCCGACCTGATCTTTTACATTGCCGTAGCCTGAGATTCCAGAACCAGCACCATTGACGATGAGGATCTTTCCTGTTGGGAGGAGGACGGCATCTGGCATCGTGCGGGCTTCTGGCATCTGTTCGACCTGCCATCCTGCTTGAATTCCGGCGTCGTTAAGCACCATGCGTGAGCACTGAGACGATGCAGGATCCTGAGAGGAGATGTCCCAGCTGGCTTTAGCATCGTCGATCGAAGAGCCACCACAAAGGAGGATCTCGGCTGTGTAATCGTTGTCAGACGAAAGGGGGAGCAGGAGTGCGGTTCCTGTCATAGGATACGTGACACGCACGCCGTTGGGAATCTGAGGAAGCCTTTGTTCGGAATTGGACTCCCAGTCATAGATCATGGCGTCCCGGTTGGCAGCGACAAAAACCCTTCCGTCAGGAAGTGAGAATGCAATAGGAAATAGATTGGAGTTGAGTGTGTCGACGAGGAAAGGCAGATGAACAGGAAGTCCGTTGGATCCGTGTATATTCTTTGGTGGGAAGAACTCGATGGTTGGGTTGTTCGTCGTAGCATTGTTCATCCAGCCTCCTTTGGTCGAGCCTCCCATGATCATAGCGCTGCCATCTGAGATCCTCAGCACCGTATTATACCACCGTGCACTAGCCATCCTCAATCTCGCATGATCCTCGAATAAGGCACAGTCATCCGCATCGTTGGAGTCACAAGGCTCGAGCAAACGGATTGCTTGAAGTCCATCAGCGTCGCCAAAGTCAGCAGCTGCAGTGTGACTCTCCACGACAGGGTTTCCACCAACATTGATCATCGTTCCATTGCCGAGAAAAGTCCCACCAGCACAGAAAGAGTTCGATTGGACGCGAAGGGGCTTCACGGCGTGCGTATTGAGATTATACAGCGCAGCCCAAGCCGGGTGGCCGTCCACGGTGAGGGGGTTATGCTCCACTTTGTCCACCACAAGAGCGTGAGAGGGTGAAATGATAGCCAGTTGCATAGCATGTACGCCCGTGTTGCCCTTTTGCTGTAACAACCATTGAGCTGAGTCTTGCTGGGAGTCTTGAGCGAGATTCTGAGGCTGAGGCTGGGCCACGGCGTTGGACACCTGAGGTTGCACTCGAGGGCTCGCCTGGAGGGGAACGCTCTGTCTATAGCGAATGTGGCCTTGAGTGACGACGAAAGCATCAATGTCTATCAGATTTCCAGTTGCACGCGAGCTCTTCCGTCCAGAATTGATGATCTTGATAGTGTGCCTTCCAAGAGGCAGATTGAAGTCCCAAAAGACCCGCTGCTGTTTCCGCGCGACGCTGGAGTAAGCATCGACGTGCTGGACGAGCTTGCCATCCAGATACACATTAGCAATACCGTGCCTCTTGTCCGTATTCCCGAACCACTCGATGCCCGTCCCAGTGAATGTGAATCTGACCACAGACTTGACCTGAGAAGTAGACCGCAGCGTCTTGCCGACATAGCTCCTAGAGTACGAGTCCGTCCACTTACCAGAGTAGTGAACGAGAGGAGAGTGAGAATCATAGCTTTTCGTGCCCGGCGGGACGTAGTATGGAGTGAAAGTAGACGGCACAGTCGACCCAGGCGTTGTATGACCGTTCCACGCCAGATCTCGGGTGGATGCTGAGGAGAAGAGAACGACCAGCGTGAGGAATTCGAGGACCCAGCCGCGCGTCATCTTCAAGCCAACAGACACTGCCAACGATGCGTGGTCAATAGCGCGGGCGAGTGAACAAGAAATGAAGGAAGTGGAAGAGACCAAACCAAACAACGCAACACGCGACGCGTCTGTTACACGTGACCATCCGACCAAATGCCCAGACATCCGCGAGATGGACAGACAACAGTCCCTTTATGTAGACAATCTAATGAAACACTTGATTCTAGGTCAATGCGTCTTCCAAGTATTATGCAGCCCTATCGTATCATCGACGCCGTTCATGGGCCCTCCAGAAGCCATCGCGGTAGCGTCTCCTACCTCTCCGTTTCCTCCGCGCACGCCGCCGCCACCCTTGCCCTCCAAAGCTCCAACGTCTCCAGCGACTGTCGTACCTTTCACATTGTCTGCTCGAATCTTTTCGAGCTGTTGGAGGTACGCTGCGTCGACGCCCCCAGTCACATATTCACCGGTGAAGACCGAACAGTCGAACTGGCTGATGGACGGGTTGAATTGGCGGACGGAGGAGATCAGATCATCCAGTGTCTGGAAGATGACCAGATCGGCCCCGATAGCTTCGGCGATCTCTTCTGTTGTGCGGCCATGGGCAACCAGCTCGAATCGTGATGGCATGTCAATACCATACACGTTGGAGTATCTGGTGATCACGCAGAAGATGAGCAAAAGGTAAATATCATGAAATAGGGCATTACCGGATGGGCGGTGCACAGCTAGCTACTATGACCTTCTTGGCCCCAACGTCTTTCGCCATCTGGATGATTTCCTTTGATGTCGTACCCCTGACGATGGAATCTAAACGGGACGGATCAATACACTCTATGGGATGGATCTTGATTGAAGAACAAACCATCGACAAGCAGCACGTTTTTGCCAGCGAACTCTAACGCCATAGCGTTCAGCTTGCGTCTGACATTCTTTTTCCTGATGACCGCAATCAGCACGTCGCCCACAAAATTGTGAACAGGACATACCGCATCTGCTGGCCAGGCATGATGAATGTTCTTCCAACGTAGCGATTCTTCACGAAGCCTTCCCGGTAAGGCAAATTCAGCTCTTGCGCAAGATTCAACGCCGCCACTCGCGAGGTATCAGGAACAGGGATGACGACGTCCACCGAAAGATGCTTCTCGGCCAACACGCGTTTGACCTCTTTCGCAAGCGCGTCACCCATAGCCATCCGACTGCGGTACACGCTGATCCCATCCAAGACGGAATCGGGACGCGCGAAATAGACGAATTCGAAGATATCGGGGGCAAAGGTGGCTGGAGCGGACACTTGGCGGCGGGACACCGAGGATCTGGTGATGATAACAGCTTCACCTGTTGAAGGCGTATCGTTCAGTACATCAAGCAGATTATCAGTAGAAGATGGGATACTGACCAGGCTTCACATCTTCCCAGTCTCCGAATCCGCTTGCGTCCGCGACCACGCTCTCACTCGAGAACAGCCAATCCCTTCCGGTACCCCCCGCGGCCTTCCTAGATGCCATCCCTAACGGCCTGATCCCGTTCGGATCTCTGAATGCGATGATCCCGAACCCGGCAAGCATCGCGACACACGCATACGCGCCCTTGCACTGTTCCATGAGGCCCCCAATCGCCGTGAAGATATCCTCCTCGTTGATACGGAATTTTCCCGTCTTTTGGAGGTTGTTGGCGAAGATGTTCAGGAGTAACTCCGAGTCAGAAGAGGTGTTGATGTGCCTGTGGGCATCGGCATCCATGAAGTGCAGGAGCGACGCCGTGTTGATGAGGTTGCCATTCTACCGACGAAACATAATCAGAATAGCGGGCATCAAATTGGACAAAGGACGTACATGAGCGAATACAATACCGTAAGGGGAGTTGACATAGAACGGCTGCGCCTCTGCATGATGCGAACTGCCTGCAGTGGGGTACCTCACTATCGAACGCCATGGAAAAAGGCATCTGAGCATTCTTCAAACGAGCCAATTGATACAATCACCTCTCTTACCATGTCCGATGCCCATGCTGCCCCCCAACCTCGCCACGGCGTTCGCATCGAAAACATCTCTGACCATCCCGTTGGCTTTGCATTGGTAGAATCGGCCCTTGGGTCCGCAGGTGACGATCCCGCACGCATCCTGCCCGCGGTGCTGCAGCAACGACAGGCCCTCGCAGATTTCGGTGGCAGCGTTCACGTTCGGATCGTGCAACAGAAGGCCTAAAATTCCGCACACTTGGAGTTTAGGGTGAGCGGAAGAGCGCGATCCGCTGCGAACGTGGGGTCACTCACTGGCAGAAGTGTTACAAACAAATAAAGAATAAAGAAGTGGCGACGACCGGGGGGGCCGTCTTCTAAAGTCGAGCACAGAGTGCAAGCACAAACGTGCGTTCAAAGAGACCCGATTAGACTTTTCTTATGTAGGTCATCGAGATCGGACGGGGAGCTACGGAGGCGCGTCCCGTGCAATTCATCCAGAAAATTTCCCCTGCGCTGGACCCCGGATCCGATCTGGTCCAATGGACGGGATCGCTTACCTCGCCCAGTCATATTTGGTCTCTGCCTCACACAAAGCACACAATGATGTGAATGGGAACATGACGCGGTTGAGCGCGCTTGCATTCCTCATCAGCAGTAAGGCTATACAGGGTGATGCGACGACTAGATCCAGAGCAATATAGTAGTAACAAGGGTAATCGTAAGATGGCAGGCGTGCGAGTGCAGTTGAATTTCGGGGCGGGGAATAGAGATGCAGGGGTAGAGGGCGGGTCAGAGGAGTGCACGATGCCAGCTCTAGGGCGGGTAGTAGGGGCGTGATGCGTCAATAATAATTATAATGTGGAAGGATGAACTTCCGATGCGTGCAGACGGGCATGAGGGATTGTGTTGAACACTAGTGAAGACTGAAGAGACGTGATCAAAGAATGAGCTGCTTAGGCTTCTCCCAGTTGTAGTCGGGGTTTCCTAGAACAAGAGTAGTGAGAAGAGGCCACCCTCGCAAATACAAATGACCTACCGAAGTGCCCGTAGGAGGCGGTCTTACGGTAGATGGGCTTTTGCAGATCGAGCTGCTTGACTGATGGTCCAGATATTACTCAGCTCCGTGGTCGCAAAGAAAGAATAATGAACACCTACCAATGACACCGGGCCGGAGATCCCAGTTCTTACGGATGATAGCAACAATCTCCTCGTCGGTCTTCTTGCCAGTGCCGTAAGTGTCGACGTAGATCGACAAGGGCTCAGCAACACCGATAGCGTAGGAAAGCTGAACAAGAGCTCGGCGCGCGAGGCCAGCCGCGACAAGAGACTTGGCTGCAAAGAACAATTTTCAGGAAAGACCCGAAGGACCCAGAAACGAATACTAACCGATCCAACGAGCGGTGTAGGCGGCGGAGCGATCGACCTTGGAGAAATCCTTGCCAGAGAAGGCACCTCCACCGTGCGCACCCCAACCACCGTAAGTGTCGACGATGATTTTGCGGCCAGTCAGACCAGCGTCACCCTGAGGGCCACCAATGACGAAGCGGCCAGAGGGTTGAATCTGGTAAGAAATATGACGTCAACAATCCAGAACTGTAATCAAGTCTAAAATGGAGACCGACGTGATAGACTGTGCGGTCATCAAGCAGTTTGGCCGGGATGACCTGCTTGACGATTTTCTCAAGGATTTCCTTGCGGAGTTCCTCAGTCGAGACCGACTCAGCGTGCTGGGTGGAGATGACGATGGTGTCGACGCGAAGAGGGATGGTAGCGCCGCCGTCCTTTTTGTACTCGATGGTGACCTGGGTCTTCGAATCTGGGCGCAACCAAGGGAGAGCGCCTGAGCGCCTCGCGACAGCCATCGCAGCATTAAGTTTATGCGCGAGCATGATGGTCAAGGGCATGAGCTCTTCGGTCTCGTCCGTCGCATAGCCAAACATGATGCCCTGGTCACCAGCACCGTGATCCTCGAGCGATCCGTGGTCAAGACCTTGGGCAATGTCGGGCGACTGCTGCTCGATGGCGACGAGGATGTTGCAGGTCTTGTAGTCGAAGCCCTTCTCAGAGGAGTCGTAACCAATCTCCTTGATCGCGTTACGGATGACCTTCTGGTAATCAACGTGGGCCTTGGTGGTGATCTCGCCGAAGACCATGATCATGCCGGTCTTCGAGGCGGTCTCGCAAGCAACCTTGGAGAAAGGGTCCTGCTCGAGGCAAGCATCAAGCTAGATAGACAAGATGGTAAATTGGATTGAATCCTCATGAGCGAAAGCATGCGAAGCTCACGATGGCGTCGGACACTTGGTCACAAATCTTATCTGTTCCAGATCGTCTCAATGTATGCTGTCGTTTTGATACTGGATGCAACTAACCGGGATGACCCTCGCCAACGGACTCGGACGTGAAGAGGAAGTGGCCTGGCTCGAGAGCGGCGCGTACAGATCCGTTGGCAGGCATCGTGAAAGAAGTGCGGAGGAGAGGGAAGGTGGGAGGGGGGAAGGCAGTGGAAGAAGGACGACTTGCCTGGTTCTTATTTTCAAGTCAACATAAATTGCTTCGCTTACGTCAGCTTCCATCACGCCATTTTCTCAATCATGAGCCTCTTCTGAAGCTCTGAGGCTGGGAACAAGAGCGCACGACGGTCTTCCGGCCTTACGCAAAAATACACCTTGCTTGCTACGTGTTGCATATATACGTACGTTGGACAGCGCCAAAGTCTACAATAATTATTCTCGATGCTCGGTGTTCGATACTCGAAGCGTTCCCTTCAACGAGTCGCGACGTTACGTCCACGCGCAGACTCGCAGAGGCGAGGCAGGCAATACAAACGCTAGACGCTGCGACACAAGTGATTGTTGTAAGTACCACTCAAACGAACACACGGCGCACGAACCAATCCAGATACAATGTGCGAGATCTACAGGTTAAATCAATCCAACTCCCAATGGGTCCGTCATCCTCGGCGGGTCTTCATTCTTCGAAGGAGGCTCAGGAGGAGGTGGAACAGGTGTCCGTCGTGCTTCTTCTGCCTGCCGTTCCAGCACAGGTTTGCTATTGAGTGTCGATGCTCTTCTGGGAACAGGTTGCGCGAAGGCCGAATCAAGGGAAAGGCCCTCCAGCCCACTAGTAACAGGAAGGCTCTCGACCCGTCCTAATGACCCCGCAGATTCTCCTAATGGGGCATGGCTATTGGTCGCACGGGTCTGGGTCTGGGCAGTCCAGGACGAAGGAAGCGGATCTGGCGATCGGACCGTGCTCCATGGGTTGTCGATCAACACCGACGGTATGTTCGGCTTCGCCTTGACACTCGCCCAAGGATTTGACGAGGCAGCAGCAAAGGTACTCGGCCTGACCGCAACACGCACCTCCCCTCCTCCTTCGTTTGGGTTCCAACCAGATAGCTCGTCACGCGCACGGAGTTCGCCTGACGTCTCTCCAGCACTTGTGCCCGTCCCACTCGTGCTCCCTCCGCGGAAATCCTTCGACATGCCGTCATACGCGCCTTGGACTACAGATAGCGCCGCACTCGCATTCGAAGAGAGTTTGCCCCACATAGATCGGACACCAACACTCGTACCAGCTAAGACATCCGGTGGTCTTGTCTGTTGACGAGAACGGGACGGAGAGGGTGGAGAAAGAAGAGACGATGATGCCTCCCGTTGAGATGATTGCAAAGGGCTTGACGCTCGGCGCAGGATATCAGGGCCCAAGACATTCAACGTCGATGAGGCCGACGAAGGTGTCGTCGACTCCGGGGTTGGAGTGACCGTACGTGACGGAGGAAGTGGCCTCGCACTAGGCGTCAAAGGCCTGCTACCCATAAGCACTGGGTCGTCCTCCACCGATTCTACTGGTGCAACCACTTCAATCGCCTGAGGCTGCACGAGTGTAAATCGCCCATTCATCTCCTCATCTCCCTTCCCGTACAGTTCACTCCAGAACCGCACGTTCTTTGAATTTGGAATCAAAACGCCCTGGTCCGCTTTCGGAGCCCTGCTGGCTGGGTCGTCTAGGTCCGAGTTGTAGGAAGGGTTCACGTACTCCGAACACTGTGGCGCTGTGTTCATAAAGTCCCAAATAGAGACCGTCGTATCGCAAGGCGGCGGGGCGCCCGTCCGACGCTCACGCTCCGTATTAAACAGGAATGTGCCAAATTGACATGAGTAGAGATGGTAGTGAAGTTTGCGAAGGAACTGCTCATTGAACTCGAAGCGATCGGGGTATTGGCGTTGGATGTTACGCACGGCTTCCAGAAATTGATGGAAGACCGGGCTTGTCTCTTTGATGTGGTTATTCGAGGTGAATCGATTCTGAACAGATGCGAAAAATGCCTGCGCAGCTTCTGCACCGCCCCCGCCACCAACAGTCTCTGTAGGTGCGACGAAGAACTTCTCGGACGAGAGATGGCCACATCGATCGAGGAACTTGTGCCCAAAGCTGACCCAATCCTTTTCTATAAGGATCTGGAAACCGCGAATAGTCCGGTAGAAAGGATCCAGGCAAAGTTGGGCAATAGAAGACAACTGTGATGTGCGATCCCATCCATCTGAACAATGGATCAATACGTGGGAGTTGTTCACATGGACATTCCGGACGATGATGTGGGTGCCTTCCAGGATACCTGAAATATGTCGCAGCCACCCAGTCTTGCGTAGAGCTTGCCGATCAACCGGGATGAGAGGTGCACTTCCTGGGACATCGCCACTCACGCTCGCCGAAAGCGCCTCGGTCTCTCGGAGGACCTCCACCACTCGAGTAAGAGATTCGCGCATCGCATGTATATGATCGATACCAAGATACACCTTCTTAGAATCTTTGTAATGGTCCATATTCTCCGTACCAGCGCCCTTGGCAGTATTGGCCATAGCATTTGTCGTCGGCCGTGCGTCGACGATGAGATTCGTGGTAGTAGCGCCGTAGACAGGTGCAGTGGCAGCTCGAGATTCGGGAGAAAAATGGGATTGAAATGCAGCTTCAACAAGCTTTTCGTCCTGAACGGAACGTGCGTTCGTCAGCCCAACCATTGGCTGGCTTGACCGCGTGATGCTGCCCTATATGTCCACACAATGTTCAGTGCGATGTTCGGGGAGGAAAAATGGAAGCGGCATACATAATTAGCCCAGTGCAGATATGTTAGCGCGGGAATTCTTCCTTTGCTTCGATACTTCGCAGCGTACTGTAGTGTCGCGTCGCTGATCCTTGTCGGGACGACCAATCGCGCAGGATATGTGGGGGAAAACTAGACGTCGACCAAGCACTGAACGTTACACGTGAATGATATTGATCATGCACAAAGTGAATGGCGTACGGTGTAGTCCTTGTTTATGTCGGTGAAACGCCAGGCTTTAGTTCGTGCGCCGACTCCCATACGACCAAACTCTTCTCTAACAGAGTACAAGGACCAGCCGTCGTTGGCAGTAAGGGGTGGGTTCGGTGTGTAAAAGAATGCGTAAAGCTGTGTTATAGACGCTGCAAGCAGATGATGTGAATACATCCGGCACAAAAGGAATTGAGGAGAACGCACGAGCGACGGTGAGTTCTTTCACGCTCTCAAAAACATCCAACGCCTCGTCCTCTCTATCGAAGAATAACGAGAATGACTCAAACGTCCGACATCGAAAATTAATGGGACATTGGCCACTCAGGGTTTGCGGTAGGCGCGTTACCAGAGCGATCAAAGGGTACGGTACCTGCGCGTAATAAATCTAGCCTGGTAATGTGACAGTCGAGAAAATGACTCGCCCACATCTCTGATTCAGCGTCATCGCTGGAGGAGAGGATAAGATGGTGGGCAGTCAGATGAAGAGTGCCCGAATATATCTTCCCGGGCTTGCTGCATAGCACTTTCTCAACCTGACGGCAAAAGTCAAACCTATGAGATATAAAGTCTTGCCGTAAAGGCACGCACCTTCGAAATTCGGATGGCATCCATGGTGGGCAGTGAGTGAGCCCGCTACGAAGGCCTTTGAATGATATTCCAGGCACTAGAGGACTTTGTTTACGTGTATGTATGCCGGGGGCAGACGTATACCACAGTTACTCAATCTGGAATCATACGTCACAACCTTCCACTTGCCTTCAGCTAAAGCTTGCCTCAGCTTGAAAGTGGTCAACAATCCAATCTGTTCTATTTCTTGTTGTGCATGTAATTGGAGGCATCAAATATTCATTGACGATGCTCAAATTCTATGGATGATTTTCGTCCGGCAACGTGGCGAATTTCAGGTCCCACCATTCATTTTCTTTCTCCCCATCTCGAAAACCGACTGCTCTGCATGTCTGGCTTGTCTTGTCAACGAGTCAACCCATTATTTGAGTATATGCAAAAATTTGGTGCCTCGGGTTGTGCTGAGTGTCAGAAAAGTTCTATTGCTGGCTTTACGCTCTCTGGGAAGTTCTATGCGCGGAAATCGTTCACGAGGTCCTTAAGCTGGCATCCAGTCCTACGTTATAATCTAGCTAGGTCTGTCCGAGATCCTTCGACCCCAAAAATCCAAAATTGCACTCCAGTCGATTTCCTACCGATCCTCGCTGTGCATCTCCATCGATGTCTCCGGCTGATCGAGCAAAACTGTACCGCTCCACAGCAATTTATCCCCTCGCCATAAAAACGGCGTCTGTCCGGCCTGTGCAGCCCGCAATTCAAGGAAACAACCTCTCCTCGACTGTCTCGCCGAGTCCGCTCTCAGATCTCTCCAGGTCCTCCATCAGCTCAGTCCTCAACCAGTTTTCGTCCACCCTGCTGAACACCATATGTTCCTCTTTCAGCGCCCTCAGCGCCTCCATCACCCAGTCCTGTCCGTCCCACGCAGGGTCGTTGCGTCGTACACGGACCTTCTTCAAGCGATCGACGAGTGCCTGCACGCGCTCGGCGTCGACCCACCCCACGAGGCAGCCGCCACGAAGGTCCTGTGCGCGCTCGAACGCTGTGAGGCGCTCGGTGAGGTACGTGAACGTGTCGGTGTTGCCCTTGAGCTCAAGCTTGAGCCCGTGGAGGCGCGAGTAGAGCAGCACGAGTGCCCAGTGCTCCGTGCGCCGGCGGTGACCCTTGATGGCGTACTGTGCGACGATGAGAGGGTAGACATTTTTCGTGGGTGCCGTAGGCGAGGGCATGGCCATGAGTCGTGCGTCGTTCGTCATGCCGTCGGCGTGGATCACGCACTAGAGAGCAGGGTGCACATGTAATGGCAAAGGCAGGGCGGGAGTAGGGGCGGGGTGGGGGCGGAACAATAACGCAGGTGAGCATGTGCATCTGATAACGCCCGGCGTCTCCACCGGACGCGAAATGCGCACTCACCAACAAGGTCGTCGGGATACTTATACACGCTTTCGCACCGCTTCCAGCTCCAAAGCGACGGCCAATCCTCTTGGGCGTACCTACACCCAGCGCACGACCTCGATGTTTGGGTTTAAGTACACCTATCGCGGCGCCCGCTGGGACAAGCACCTGCACGCACGCCCGCTGGCTGGCTGGCCCGGGTGACGTATCACTATCACCTTCCGCTGCATGAGGCCTGCAAGGAGCCGGCGCACGATCCGAGCCCCGGGCAGTATCTAATTCGTGTTTTTGTACGTCGCGCCTCTGTCGCGTTATGTCTTTAACGTTCAACCCTCCGCGCCGCGATTGCAGTAGCCGGGCGCGTGCGCGTTTGACCCCGCCTCCGCTGCGTCATGTGTCGATGCATCCCACTTCTGGAAGTCACATCATTCACGCGTCGCCCCTGCTCGTCCCTGCAAACTGCTTGCAGAAGCTCGACCGATGCGCGTAAGTGACTAGTGAGTACCGAGTCCATGAAGTATACCCAACTGCCGTGTACTTCGGTGCCTTGATCGTTTGACTTCGGTGAAACAGAGCAAAAATCCAAGATCTTTGGACGAAACTCCTTCAACCGATTACAGAGTCTGCTGATGCGAATGCCCAATGGACAGGCAAAGATGCGATCCGATCTATCAGCCATGACGTTCCTCAAACTCTTTCTCCAAACCGGTCACGATCACACGCGACCAATCTCCATCCATAACGGTCCTATCCCGCAACTTCTCTCCCAATCCTCTTCCCGAGCATCAACCTTGCCCTCACGCGCGTACCTTCCACACTCCCCTGTGTGTCTTCTCACCGAGCCGCAGCGTCCCTTTCCAGTCCTTTCCATCCTTTCTTCATTTTGTCAAAAGGCGCCCACCGACGTCACCGACGCTGACCTCCCGATCGTCTGATCACACAGCTCAAACACTGCGCTTTTCTGACAAGAGCTTCAGCAGGCCCCTTGCGTCGTCATTTGTGCGCATCCACGCCAATGGGGTATTTGAACGCACGACCCCATCCGAGTCTCGTCAAGGTTTCACCGGGTGACCTGGCTCAGGCTAGCTCAGGCTCCGCTGAGTGTTGAATTTCGTCATTCTGATTCTGTGACTTAATGGGGTCGTTGGCATCTGCGACCCTGACTGGCTCTACGTCCATGCGCGGCCTCGAGCGACTGCCATCGATTTCTTTCTGACGTCGGCCAAGAACGCTGATGATACTTCAGGGGAATCGGAACAGGCATTTGAACGCATCAGGCCTTCGACATGACAAGGGAATATTCTGCGCGTACTTCAATAGCGTCATTTCCAATATATCACTGAGATCAAATGTCTACCTATGTCCACACACGCCATGTTGTCCTGCGTCACCGACACGCCCGACCTCATTTACCTACGAACATGATCGAAGACCACGTCATTCCGCCCTCACACGTTCACACACCCTCAGGGCATTTTCGCTCCCATCGTTTCTATTGCGTTGTCGCTACGTAGCCCAGCTATCCGTACAGTACCAGTACCAATACCAAAAGAGAGAAAGCAAAGCAGGGGGAGCAAGTACGTGGACAAAAATCCGCGCCGAAACCAAATCCTTCAACAGCGAAAGAAAAAACCGAGGTATCAAAACGCGCGTTCGATGCAATTAAAAAGTACGGGCCACTGTCCAGAACTACCGAACACCATACGCAGGGGCAGGTTTAGAGGACCAAACCGGCGGCGAAACCGAGCGCGGCGAGGACAGCACCAGCACGGGCGCCGTGAGCCATGGCTCCGTTGGTGGTCGCTGATCCAGATGGCGAAGTCGCAGAGCTGGACGCAGAGGAGGAGCCAGTAGCTGCTGCCGAGCCGGATGCGGCGGAACCAGAAGCGGAAGTGGTGGTCGAACCCGACGCGTTGGCGGCAGCCTGGAAGGCGGTGAACGTCTTGGCGGCGGTGGGGTTGACAGCGAAGACCATTCCCTTAGCGCAGTGACTGTAGGAACGTTGTTCGCGTGAGAAAAAAAAATCATCACAATGAAAGGTAAGAAACATACCCGACTTGACGGCAGTAGAACCAGAGAGGGGCACTGGTGTCATTGACAGTGAAGGACCACGATGGGACGGTCGCAGCACCAGCAGCGACAGCCTGGAAGCCGGAGTCGATGCCGCCCGTAGAGAGGTTGGCGCATGGGGAGGCGAAGGAGGACTGGGTCACAGTCTGTACAAGAATCGGATACCGTTGTCAGAGAAACAATCACACTTCAGCCAAGGCCGGACGTACGTGGTTCTTGGACATGAACAAAAACTGGATCGTGTCGCCGACAGTCGCGTTCACGCTAGGAATAAGAAAGAGATGAGAAGACGGTCTCAGGCGATGATGGTGGATACACACCTCTCCGGGGTGTAAGTAAGACCATTGTTAGCACCGACTTGGACCTGGATGGTAGTCTGCGCCGAAACCGAGGCGGCGAGAACGGGGAGGACGGCAGCAGCAAGGGAGAAGCGCATTTTGATTGTTGTTGAAGGTTGATTTGACGAGCAGGGATTTGAAAGCAATGAACGTGTCTTCGAATGGTATGAATAGGAAGGGCTTGCGAGACTGCGAGAACGGCGTTAGCATCAAGGACGGAGAAAAAGGTAAGGGAACTGACCCTGCTCGTGGACAACAACAAAGAAAGGCTCGAGGGAGGGGGACGACTGGGTGAAGAAGGACGGAACAAGGGCGGCGACTGCATTTATAACGCACGGCAGGCCAGCGGGTGGGAGCGCATCAGGTGAGCGGGTCCCTTGACAACCGGAATGGGACTGGTCCACGGCAGCGGAGGCTCCCTCCTTGAGGCACTTTGGCTGTCTCTTCTAGCTGCAGCCTCTGCCCATCAACCGCTGCTCCTCGCGATGAACGTGTGTCGACGCGCATACCTTAATCTTTGTCGTCTAGAGGCCCGTGCATGCATCGTAGCGTGCATTCCACCCCTCTGCCGTTCAGCGCCCGGGCGGCGATTCGACGGCTGGCTGCGGATACGAGTTGGACAAGACGACGAGGGAGTGTGCTGATTGGCTCCCCGCACGCTGTCTACTCGTAACGCAATTGGGCCGTGGACGTCCCCAGCGGTCCCCCGGTCTCCGAGACGACCTCGGCTGACTCTTTCTCGTTCTCTCCGTCAGCCGGCGATCCATCTCGGCCTTGAATACCACCTCCGTGCGCTCAGTGCCATTCCCTCCCCAACCGTCGCGACACTCTCGCAGACAGAGAATAGCCAGACATGTTCGCATCCAGGCTCTACCGCTGCACCCGCCAATCCGCGCGCGTATTTTCGTCCTCCGCCCGCCGCGCAGACCACTTTCTCAATGCAGATAAATCGGTACGTCGCCCTTCTACCCCCCTTGCCGACCATCCATATTCGCGAACAACAACAGCCCAGCCTCTTTCCGCGTTCCGTGCTAATTATACGTACCCGCGACTGATTCTATCTCGGTTGCTCTTATAGACCTTCGACAAGGTGACCTCGCCATCCCACACGGCCGACCGCGTCGTTCTCGTGGACTTTTACGCCGAGTACGCCATGCGCACCGTCTTTGACTTTTTGACTTTCCCCGTCCACTCACATGAGGCCCTCGCTCGCCGGTGATATCTCGCCTTGACGTGTCCCTTGCTCTCGCGCACGCAACTCAGCTGGTGCGGGCCGTGCAAGACGCTCTCGCCCATCCTCGAGCGCATCACCACGGACGAGTCCATCAAGTCTGGGAGCGGACTGCCTCTTGACCTCATCACCGTCGACACAGACGCGGAGGTAGCCCTCGCACAGCAACACAAGGTGCGTGCACCCCATCCTGCGCACATCAGCGGCTCACCGTGCTCTGCGTCCACGTACACCTGTCGCCTATGCACTCGCTCCACGTATCTCCCCTCCATCTCCCCCGCTCTCACGCGCGTCCGCACCGCCGGTATATCCTGCCCACAGATCCGCTCACTCCCGACCGTCGTCGCGTTCAAAGACGGCCAGCCCGTCAGCCAGTTCATCGGCGCACTGCCCGAGGCGCAAGTCCGCAAGTTCATCGAATCGCTTTGAGCCTCTAGTCGCGACCGCCCCCTCTCGCCTCGCGTACTGCGTGCCTCACGTCTGGCGCCCAGCGTCGATAGCGTGTCAGCCGCCCATCACTGCACCGAACATGGAATGATGGATTCATTTGCTCGGGTGCATATCACGCATGCATCAAGCCCGGGCGGGCGGATCTTCTCGAAATGCAACGCCATCAACCGTCTCATTCACCTTGTCTACTTGCTTATTGTCTGCCGTCCACGCATGTTCGGCCGTCAGAAAGTCCGTCAGACAGACGCAATACTACCGTGTATGGGCACCGGGGGGCTGCGTCGCCGTCGACGCAGCGTGATGTGCCCCTTGTTCCATTTCGGTTGCCGCTGGACGTGAGCAACTGACAATAGGCGCAGGCGTATGCGTGCTCGTTATTGCCGCATCGCATGGGCGCGCACGGGCGGCTCTGGGCGGTGGTGATACAACGCGCGAGAAAGACGCGCGCAGTCGAACCGCGAACATATGAGTATAAACATCTGCACCGGCGCGCGCTCGATCGCCCATCAGCCATCTAAGTAGCCCGCTGCACAGGTCCGCCACAACAGGCGCGACACAGGCACGAGGTGCGCGTCGGCGTCCAGTGCGCTGTGCATCGCGGGTTTGCACGACCCGAAGTTGCGAGCGTGTGGATAGCGATGTGCGGCGATGCAATGCAGGACGGAGCGGGACGTGCGGTCTTGGACCTCTCGCGTCTCGCGGATGCCGAGGACGCCCAGCGCGGCTTGGCCGGGGAGGGCCTCGGTGCGCGCGGCCGTGCAGAACGGAAGGCACCGCTGAGCTAGGAACTCGCACATACACGCGCAGAGACAGCGCTCTCGGGGAAGCGTAGATAAGTCGCGTCTCGCGCGCTACACAGCAAAGATAGGGGCTGGCCAAACCGGATTTAGGTCGAGAGCGAGACAATTACAAAGACGGAATGGAAAGAGGTGCAGCAGCACGTAAACGACTCGAGCAAAGGCCTATATATAAAGCTGGAGTATCGAGAGAAGGTGCGTCAAGATGATAGTTGGGTGGAACGGATGGAAGAGGATCAAAATGAACATATAAATAACTACTATTTGGAACGCAATGCAATCATAGGCGACAGTTACGGCGCAGTGGGTCCAAGTGGATCCACCCCTACATCCACACCACTCCGGCTTCCTACCCAGGGAGCGTGCTTGCGCGTATGTTCCTGTCAACCACCCGCGCGCGTCGCATCAAGATCGAGGCCGCCAAGCGAGCGCAACAACAAGAAATCCAATCCTATATGTCACGGCGTCCTCCTTTGATATATACACAAACGACGTCGGCAGCCACGGTCGCCCCTTCCCCTCTTTCTTGCTACCTTCCACTCCCTACCTCCCATCCCAGATGACTCGACTCCGCACACGATCCAAACACGTAGGGGGATCGGCGGAGGAGCCAGAGATAGAACGGGACGTCACCCACACGGTCCTCGCACGGACGGAGGGATAACCAAGCAGACGGGCGGGAGCCGTAGGGGTAATAAGAGATAGATCGATCGATAGATAGATGGGTTGTACGTATGTGAAAGACAGAGTATATATGAATGCACAGAGAAAGACGAGGCCGGTTAGAAAATCATAGAAGCAAGGAGGAGAAACTGAGGCGGAGGCAGGGGAATATAAGAAAAGGGAGAGGGACGAAGCGAGAGTCGGTGCGAGAAGAACGAGCGAGCGAGCGAGCTGATAGGGGAGGTATCGGCGGTGCGATGAGCATGAATGGTATGCGGGACACTGTGGACTGTGGAGGATAGAGAAACAAGACGAGGGAGGGAGGGGAATCATTGAACGAGACAGCATCCTCCACTCGTCTGTGGCGCGTATGGATCCTCGTTTTTACCCACGGGTCCCCAAACGGATGGCACCTGCAGTAAAGAATAGACGGTCAGCGTCACTGCGCCCTCGTGCTCCCAATGAAGAGACAAAAGTGGAAGCGCAAAGGTGGAGAAGGGCAGGACGGCCGCAATCACACATATTCCTGGCGCCACCGCCTCCGCCGCCCGCTCGGTGTTTGAGCGTCGACGAGCACCGAGCGAGGTGAAATTGAGGCTTCATGACAGGATGCTTCCGAGCGGCACGATTACGAAACTCCCGGAGCGGGGTATTATGGCACCGACATTTCCGTGAAATGTGCGCAGAAAAATGGAGGAAGTGGAGGAGGGGACGGGGACGGACGACGCACCAGGTGGTCTTTCGTTGTCTTGCAATACCGGATGAGGCTGGCGCTGGCCTCGCTCACGCGTATGCGCGGGCGCGCGAGGTCCTCTCGCAGACGCTGGTTGTGTTCGAGTAGTCGGCGAAGCTTGAGCTCGGACATGGACTGTTTCGGTCGGGAGGACATTTTGGATGATGTAGAAGGGTATGAATGCGGGACGAGGGGAGGAGGGGAGGACGGTAGGGCGACACAAAAGCGAGGAGGTGGTGGGCGTTGGAGGTGGGTGGGTGATCCGGCGGATGGTGCTGGGATTGGATCAAAGAATGGATAAGCGCTAGTTCGTCACCTGTCACGGTATCAGGCGAACTGCTTGCGCATCCTCCACGGCGATGAAAGATGGACGAGCACTCCCCTGGCTGATATAGGCGAACGTGTTGGGAACGTACCTGGGGATGCTCCCTAGCTCACAGCGCGCGATCCTTTGTACAAAGATTGCGAGAGGACTGGACGCTCGCGGCTGCTGCGTGCGGGTTGTCAGGATATGGACAAGAGTGTGCGGGGAAGAGAGAAAGGAGAGAAAGGAAGGGTGGAGACGCTGGGCTTTGCGTGGGCAAGGGAGAAAAGGGCGGTGATGCGAGAACGGCACCAGAGGCCTGTTTCCCTCTCCTGACCGAATGCTGTCCCAGGACCAGCCACGTGCCAGTGCACAAGCATTCCCACACTACCCGTTTCTCTCTCCTTCCAGTCGTCTGCGACCAGGACATCTGTGGGGAAACGACCGTGCTTCATGTATGCATCCCAGCCCATGGAACTTCTATTAATGCCAAAATCACACCCTGTGCAGTGTATATGACGAGAACTGGTCGAATCGGTCGGCGGCGGGCCGCGAAATTTTCGGGCACCGCCGGGCTCCCATATAAGCAATGCCAGTTCCAAGCCTCGTGCCTTCCTTTTCCTCCAACCAACATGCCAGAGACCGCGCTGATCGTCCCGCACAAGATGTCGCCATCTTCTTTCGCGAGCATGTCCGGTCAAGCAGGCTTTTTGTTGCCCTCTCGCGGCTCGTCCAGCGCCTCGAAGATCTCCTCTGGATGGGAGAGGCCAGAGCCTTGAGCGCGCGTTCGCACATACGAGTTCTCACACCTGCACGCGCCTCCCTATCGCATTCCCGTCGTCTCGACGGCCGAGCACACTGATCTGCTCGATGGTCCCCCACAGCTCCAAATGACTCCCTGCGACCTGCTGCCCCGGGTCGGAGATGCGGTCGTATGGACCACCTCCCCCGAAATCGAATCTCTCACCCACCAGTGAGCAGTTCGTGCGAGGACGTTGACGTCCCCGTTTCCCGACAGTGCTATCGCGCTGTTGTGACCTGCGGACAACTATGCTGAGTCTTGCAGTATGTCACAGCCCCGGTTATTTCTTCGTGGTGCAAGGTGCACACGTCAGGATGCATACTTGACGATGTGCATCATATCAACTATGTGATAACGGGCGAGCTAGTGTCATACATATAATGCATTTCAGTTCGGTGAATTTTATGCACCCCCGATTCGCGACAGGTCGGGTGGCGCCATACCGTTCCCGCGTCCGTATGTTGGGTGGGAGTTGATGGCATTGGACGGGTTTTGTTCTGCATCGGCTCTGCCCTGGTCGAACGTTCTGTCGCCAAGACGATCTGACCATACTATGGGCAGTCATAAGGAAGTTGGCTCGTGGGTCACAGGGATTGGAGTGAGCTGAAAAGTGCTGGTCACACTTTTCTTCTCAAGTGGGGGCTGTTTGTATGAGGGGAGGCCCGCAGATTGTTGTCGGTGATGCGCTCGCGCTAGGGTTATATGCGTGGTTCGCGATTCACGTTTCGTAGGCGGATCGCGAAACATCCACTGCTCGACTTCTCCTGGTATCGATGGGACTTCACTGTCTCTAATTTTTGCACCTTATATTTTCTTTGTGAGGGTTTTCTGCTATGGGAAGATGCATAATAAATGGGTGACGTGGACATGAGCTTGTTCAATGTTTGAATGTTTGAACACAGTTCGGAGGGAGCACACCAGGTATCACCAACGGAGGGATCATATGCATATGCGCTTGCGCCCGTACAGTCAGGATCGATGAGTTTGAGCTATTATAATACGAGACCATGGACAGAGACACAAACCGGACAGGGTTCGTTCAGCCGAACGGGAAAAAAGGCCGAGAAGCGCAGAAATCGTACGGGAATTAACGGGCCACTTTTGGCGTCAAACAAACGGCCCCATAAGGAAGAGAAGAAGGCGCGGTACGAAATTGGATTGCGATCCGGTGCAGACGAATAGGAAGGAAGCAGCAGGAAGTGAATAAGTGAAGGATGAAGCAGACAGAGGGCCGCGCGGCGCGGAGGGGGCAGTAGCAGACGGACGAGGTCCCGATACTGTGTGGAGGCGCTGGGGGAGGCGGCGGGACCGGGGAGGGGGGGGAGTCGAGTCGCTTGCGGTAAGGAACGTAGGTGCGCGAGACGCGGTGGGATGACAAGGCACGGTAAGCGTAATGTACTTGGAAGCAGGGCAGAGAATAAACAGGCGGAAAGGTTTGGCTAGCTTGGGCTTTCTCGGTCTCCGAGCGCGAGCGCGCGTGCGGGCGAGCGGCGGGGCGGAGACGGCGGCGGGGGGGTGGAGATGATGGCGGGGTGGAGATGCGGAGCGATGGAGTGTTACATGATAGTGCATTGGCAACCCGTTGCTGGTGGTGCGTATGGGTCCTCGCCCTTTCCCACTGGGCCCCACACCGAGGGCACCTATGCGAGGGCGGGTGAGGGTCAGGTAAGTGGATCACGAGCGGCCGCGAAAAAGAACAAAGGGAGACGAGCGCAAGGCACGCAGCCGCAGCGATACGCACCAGGTGGTCTTTGGTCGTCTTGCAGTAGCGGATCAGGCTGCGAAGTGAGTCCCTCGATGAGCGAGCGTGCGGGGGACGTGGGTACGGGAAGTTACGCACCTGGCGCTCGCCTCGCTGACGCGAATTCGCGGTCGGGAGAGGTCCTCCCGCAGCCGCTGGTTGTGCTCCGACAGACGACGAAGCTTGAGCTCGAACATGGATTGCTTGTGTGGGCGCGAGCTCATGTTGTGTAGGTCGAGTGCGGGAGGGGGACGTGTGCACAGAGGACGGAGGGATGAGCGGGTGGGGGCAGGGGCAAGGGGAGGAGGAAAGAAAGTGGCAAGCCAAGAAGCTTCTGTTGTGGGATGCGTGGTCAGCCACGGCAGATGGGGGGGGGACTGTTGGGGGACTCACGGGGAGAAAAAGAAAGGAGAGAAGGAGCCTGGAAGGGAGAAAGGCGGATGGCGATTCTGCACGACGACGACGATGACGGCGGCCGCCAACTCAGCTCCCCCATCGGACTTCGAATCCGCATTCGCTCTCCCTCCCTCCGTCACACACCGTGACCCAGAACCCTCTCCTCCGCCCACCACCTTCGTCGTCCCATCCCGCTGCCAGGAGACCGTGCTAGCTCGCTGATGGGCCGTCATCGCACACACGCTTCCGCAAGGTCGAAGCCGAGGGAGGAGGAGCCTGCTAGTTCTTGGAAGTCTCCAAGGAAGCCTGGTGAGCACCTCCGCGCGCCCTCCTGCTTCAATCCTGCGCATATAGACGGCGGCGTCCTTGTATGCGCAGGTCACAAGACTCCCCTACGGTCAAAACTCCTCGCTCAGACTTCCTCGACGAGCAGGCGAGGCGGGGTCTTGGAATCTCTGCGCTCAGACCCTCGTCAACATCCCCGGACTGCTCTTCGATCCGCGCCTAGGAAAGATCCTGATCTTCAGGATTCTCGGGACGATCCATTTAGCGTCTTCGACGCCTTCGCAGAAAATCTGTTATCGGACATTGATGATGAACAGGACGAAGAACCAGGAACAATCTCCGACGACGACGACGACGACGATTGGGACGAAGAAAAAACATTGGTCGCATTTTTACACGATAGGTGCGTCGTATCGCCTTTGTGATAACCACTCGGTCTCATTATCATACATGCCAGGGGTATCGAGGATAGTGAGTCCCCAGCACCTTCCGCGCTTGTCGACAAGCTTGGACCCGCCTTTGCGAGGTCCTCGAAGAGAGCCAAGCAAGACGTTGTGGACAGCCTCCTTCCTGCGATGCGCCGCATACGCACAGTACACGAAAAATTGAGTGAGGATACGGACCGCGGCATCGCGGCTGGTGTGCTTGAGATCGACAACGCGTGTAAACACTTTGAAGAAGTGCAACTGCAGAGGGAAGAGGAGCTGTCGCGCGCGCTCTCCGAGACTCAGGTCATATTTCTCGCCACTCGCCTGCTCCCTTGCGTTCGAATTTGCTGTGCAACCCAGATCACGCATATATTGACTACAGGTCATGCTCCTTGCAGGTAAGGCTCAAGAAGCTCTTCAGTGACCTTCAGAAAAGGTACAAGCTCCGCGAGCAGCTACGGATCGATTTTGATACCTGGGTGACCGACAAGGGTACCTGTTACGACCCTCCCTCGATTTTGTCGTCAATTTTCTGACTTTATCCGAAGCTGAACATATGCGCGACCGGGTCAACGCCCTGCCGGCGGACATCGAGCACCTCATCGGTCGTCTGGGGAAGAAGGCCAAGGATATGGACAAGGACAACGGCAGTTTGGCGAAGGCTCAGGAGAAGATGCTCGAAGGGTTGTTGGACAACATGTGAATCTTCTAGACCTTTCGTGCCTGCTGCCTTCGACTGGGTGGTCGCTTTCTGTCACCTGCTCGCCTGCTCGGACTCTCTTGCTTCTGCTTTCTGGAAGTGCTCGACTTGTCTAGTCTGCCGCCGTGATAATCATATCTGGGGTGTTGTCCTTCGATATCATACTGGTGTATCCTTCCTTCTCCGCGTCCTTTGTAAAATGCTATTTCATGTAATCTCATTTATGTGCCTGACTGCAGAGCATGTCTCGAATGTATCTAGCACTGTGTCGCCTGAATCCATCTATGCGCAACTACAATGCGCAAACGAGCACAGTTCTATTATTACCTTGCGTTGTCGGAGACATGCCTGACGGCATCATAGGAGCGTGGTCAGCGCCCCGAGGCTGCCAGCTGCCAGCGCGCAGACTCATGCAGTCAGAGGCGTTGCTCTCTCTCCTTCGTGTATACTTCGCTTTCCTGGACATACTACTCCCTGCATAATGCCTTTCTCGCTCTCGGGTGTAGAGGCCATCCAGCATCTTAGCCTCCGACACCTCCCAGCCCATGCAGATACCCTGGCGCTCTCCGTGGCGTTCTTCATGATCCTGCACAGCGCGGTCGCGCCCGCTGTGTCCCGCGCGCTCGTCGGTAAGCAAAAATGGGCGGCCCTGCGGGCGCGGGCACGGAACGGGTGGTGCGTTGTTTCTCGCCCGTCGACTCAAGCCGACGCCTAACCAGCTGGCGATGCTGCTGCGCGTGAAGGAAGACCCACATCGTGTCGTTCGTGCACGCCCTCATCGTGGTGCCCTTTGCCGCGCGGTGTCTTAACAGCCCCGCGCTGGACCAGGACCGCGCGTTTGGGTGGGACGACCGGGTGGGGACGGTGTCCGCCATTGCCAGCGGGTGAGCGACCCACTCCAGGCCGCCTCGCGAACGCAGCGCGCCTGACCGCGATGCAGGTATTTTATATGGGACGCCCTGGATTCGCTCATCAACTTTGAGGGCGTCGGGTTTGTCGTGCATGGTGCGTGCGTTTCGCGTTTCGAGTGCCGCCCTCGCTGAGCGTCGTCTGGTAGGCGTGACCTGTTTGTTCATATACTTGTACGGTCTTGTACGCGCCCCTTACGCACGCGATTTTTTATACGACGGCTAACGAGCCGTGCGTTGTCGCAGAGACCTTTCCTTGGATACTACGGGCCCCGATTTTTGCTCTGGGAGCTGTCAGTGCACTCTGTTCTACGCCGTCTCGGCCGGCCTTTGAGAGCTGACCACTGCACAGGAGCACGCCGTTCTTGAATATACACTGGTAGGCGCAGCGCATACCCGCTCCGCGCCCCGCGCCGCACCACTCACAGCGCCCGCCCGCAGGTTCATCGATAAAATGGGCCGCACGGGGTCGCGCCTCCAGCTCGTCAACGGCGCGGTGTTGCTCGCGACGTTCGCGTCCGTCCGCCTCGTCTACGGCGGGATCATGGTGCGTCTGTAAACC
This sequence comes from Heterobasidion irregulare TC 32-1, assembly GCF_000320585.1. NCBI lineage: Eukaryota > Fungi > Basidiomycota > Agaricomycetes > Russulales > Bondarzewiaceae > Heterobasidion > Heterobasidion irregulare. The sequence continues at coordinate 3,216,040 of NW_009258198.1, read as the reverse complement.
CTGAGCCACACTGTCGCGGCCGCGTCATTGTTTGGTTCACCGATCGCGATACGCGCGCTAGTCCTATCGCTTCTGGCGCACCCTGTACGCGGTCAAAGACGACATCCCGCTGTTCCTCGCGCTCGGGTACGGCGTCGGCAACATCGTGCTGCAGGTCCTCAACTGGTTCTGGTGCGTCGGTGGTCTCCTCGGCGACGTCGCCGCTTGCTCACACGTGTGCGCGTCGATTGCACGCAGGTTCACGAAGATGATCGCCGCGCTGCGAAAGCGCTTTAGAGGCAAGGGCACGGGTGCCAAGGTAGGCGGGAAGGAGAATGGCAACGGAAAGGTTGCATGATCGTGCATGCTGCTGTCAGCGCGAGATATCAGTTGTTGGTGCAATAACATGCCTCATATGTCGAGCGAGCGGTGTCACTTTAAGTTCCAAATCACGCCAATACTCGAGGGCTTGTGGTCGGAAATCTCAAATAGCTCTATCAAGCACTGTGATCAAAATAATGTTTACCCACATGGTTCAGGAGCCCATCTCTAGACAGCTACGTTTCGCTAAGAACTTTGTACACCGTCAAAAGAAAAGAGTTTCGAGAGGAGTACCATGCATCCGCCGGGAATTGAACCCGGGACCAAGCCAGCTTACAGAGTGGGAAGACTCGATGTTAACCACTACACCACAGATGCTACACTAAAACTGGTGCAGTTGCTTACTTATATTTTATACAGCCACCCTTGATATGCACAGTCGAACCTTGTTCGAAATACATCGTGGCAATTGGGCGTATCTTCGTAGTCCTGTAGCCGGAAGACGGACCAAATCGGTGATGAATGCTCAGCTGTGCCAGCAGAGCAATGGCGCGCTCGTTTCTCACGTACGGATACGAGGGCGATAATGTTGCGCGCGGTTGAGAACATAAAGTGAGCTATTGCATGGAGGGGCTTTACAGTAGACGCAATATCGACATAATGGGAAGACTTGATGTTAACCACTGCACCACAGTGTATACACCAAACTGGTCCCTAACCTCACACACACTAAATGCAGTGTCAATGAAGTCCCAAGTTGTGGCTAGCAAGAGAAACATTTGATGTGATTTCAGAATAGATGATAATATGCATGTACTATATGGACAATAACAGGAATGAGCAGAAGCAAAAGAGATCCACCGAGCAAGAATGAACACAGTCCCAGATTTACAACCGAGTCACGATGATCCACGTCCAACGTCCATTTTACAGCCTCTCCGTGGTTCCACTCTGCTCGCCTATTGCCCCTTCTTCCTCTATCGAGTCTGGCTCCGCAAAAAGCACAGCTGACACCAAGGGCTCCTTGAGTGCCTCCGGTGACTCCGAAGAGGCATGTTCCTGAATCGAGACAGGTGCAGATTGAGCGGGAGGAATGTCCTTAGCTGGGATTGGCGGCGGAGTCGCCTGTTCTCCTTGCTCGGTCTTCTCTTCCGTCGCGTCTACAATCGCCACCTGCCTGAAGCCAACCTTTTCTGAGGGAATGGGCGTAGACAACTCTACGGCGCTGCCGTTTGCGGGGAGCCCATTTCCATTGACAGTGGGAGGTAGCGGAGAGTTTGGGTGAGACTCTGACGTTGTGGGTAGTATCGGCACTGTGGCGATCGGCGTAGGAAGGGCTTTCTCCGTCGAGCGCGAGAGCATGGTTTTGATCCGCTCGTTCGCGAACAGCGACGTGCGTTTTGTTGGCGGGGGACGAGAGGAGGGCATCTCGGGGAGGGGTGACGTCGGCTGCCCGACGATACGCTTCTCTGAGACGACGGTTTCTAGCATCCCTGTGGGCGCGCTGACGTTCTTCAAGCTCGACAGTTTTGAGTGCAAGAAGCGGGCATCTGCCAGAAGGCTGAAGGGGGCAACATGACTCAACAAGATGAGGCAAAGAACATTAGTAACATAGGACTTACCGCTCCTTTGCCTCTAGAGACGGTAGGTCGATCTTGATGTATTCCTCGGATAACCGGTGATTGTTGGCAGCAAACACTTGCGACATTACATACTACAGGTAAAATTGTGAGCTCAATGCTCTGATGTTGACCAGACACAATTTTCATACCTCCACAACGGAACTGGACAAATACCGAGATAGGACCTTGTGAAGCGTGACTGTCTCCTTGACCAGCAGTTCCATGTAATCGTTGACTCCCGGTTTGGCAGGAGGAACGTCCCATTGTACGCTCTGTAATGACTTGATATGGGCCGCAAGACGATCGCCCATGATGGCAATGAGCTTGGCATGAATCTCGTTCTGGTGCTCTTGGTAGTCCCGCTTGAGCTTGTCGAACTCGACCAGCATTACCGCTTGCTTCGGATTCAGGTGTCTCCGGAATGTTTCACGCACATAGGGAATAAGTGCGATCATGATCGATAGCGACTGAGAGGCAAGTGCTATATTCAACAACGCAAAAGTTGAACAAAAAGACGAAAGCGTGGCATTTGCAACGTACCGAGATGCTTGGCTGTGATGTTCTTCAAGCCTGCGCTGCGCATCGCGCCCGCACCGAGCACGACCTGGCACGTTCTCGAATTGAACGCCTTCAGGAACTCGATCACGCGACTCATAGTGTCCGTAGTCAGGAGACTGAGGTTCACGATGACCTTGAGATAATCCGTGAGCAGGATCAGCGCCTCCTGCGTCGCGGAGACAGCAAAGTAGCTGCGTTCCTCGATACGGATATGTTTGCTTGGCTTAGATGACGATGTGCCGTTTGGTGGAGGGCGGGGAGAGACGGGACGAGGGGAGACGGGGCGGGGCAAAGAAGAGCGGGGGGATAAGGGCGAAGATGGTCGAGAGGATGACGGGGAATATGGCGGCATGAGCGTCGATAGCCGAGGGAGGGGCGAAGGAGGAGGGCCAGAGACCGCCGGGGCTATTCTTAAGACAAAATCGTGAGGATCGTGGACTGCGGCGTCTACTAGAATGTCGGCGATGTGTTGCAGCGATTGTGGGACATCCGCTTGCGACCACTGTTCGTCTTCGACCAATTTGGCGGACTGCGATATCCTAGATTGATGGAAGGTTTGCAGAAACGATTTGGCCTGATGAACGAGCCGTCAGCCAAGTACAGAGAGAAAGAGCGAGTAGTTTACTTGTCCGACGACGACGCCACGGAGACCGACGATCATGCGTCTGCAAATCACTTCGCATCGAACGACAAAGCTCCAGCTCTCGTTGAACAACTCGACGAATTCGCGGAGCTCAAGCTTGGAGTGTTGCTCCGCGCGGGCCGACAGTGCCTTCGAAGCCAATAAGTTGGCGTTCTCTGCAGAGGACGACAAAATGTCGAACAAGGCGTCTTGTGCAGCAGCCATATCCACAGGTATGTCTGGTTGTCTGCAAGGGTGTGAGTATGTCAGCCACTGTAAGAGAGCAATGTCCACACACGAGATGGCCTCGAGAACTTCGAGAAAGACGCCGTTCAAATCTTGGAGACCTTCTATGCAGCCAAGAAAATCTGTGTAGACTCCACGGAGCAGGTCCAAAAACACATCATGGGCCATGGTCCGCACATCACCCACCCAGCTAAAGACATCGTCAGTCAACTTATCTTGATAGTACGTCAAGGCTGGTCTTACGGTCGATCTGATGCCCCCTTTCGAGACGTTTTTGGGTCTTCATCTTCAAGGTCGAATGCTGGTATATGCTAATCAGGAGCGAGAGCATTCAAGATCTTAACATTTTTTGAGTTGATAGAAGATTGTAGTACACGCACTCGCTTGATGACTCCCTTGACCTCACCCAGCACAACGCCTCTCCACTCTGACATCGCCTCTCGTACGCTCCGCGTCCTCACAAGCCCGAGTACAAGGGGTCGCAGCCGGTCGCGTAGCTCGGTATGTGAACTCGCTTGCGCGGGATCACGCGAACCGTGCACGCGCTGAACAAGGTCGACCTTCAGCACACCGACGACATCTGTGGTTAATGATGCAGCTATTTCTAGCGTCAGGACCTGAAGCTGGCTGGGTAATGAAGCGAACGCCTTGAGCTGAGACAGCGGTACCGCTGCCGAAGACTTCGGCGCGGTCCCAGACGCAGTCGAGGTGCTCTCCCAATTATCTGGGGGTTCCTCCAATACGGGTTGTAGCAGTCCGTTTGGCGGCTGACTGCTTTTTGCAGAAGGATGTGATGTCGACTCCCACATCATCTTTAGACCTTCTACCACACTCAAAGCTTCTCCCCATTGCCCTGCACCGACTAAGTTTCTAGCCAACCCCACCATCTCTACCACTCCCCCCGCAAATCGCACACCCTCTCGGACTCGCTTTAAATGCCCCAGCCGTGCCTCTCGCCGGACTGCCTCAAGCCCGCGCATCGCCCCATGCTTGTCTACATCTTGCAGCTGAGACCGCAGCGACTGAATGCGCGCAAGGCAACGTGAGGACTCGGCCTGCAAATCCTGAAGATTCGTGAGAGCGGCAAAGAACGGCGTGGCGCGGCGGGCTATCTCGTGCACAAGATGTTGCTCGAGAGTGTCCGCGTGATGAGACAGCTTCTCAAGTAAAGGGAGGGAGTGAGCGAGGGCAGATGGATCGAATGGGGTCGTTGGGGTCGTTGGGTCTGAAAAGGGCAGCGAGTGGGATGTGAAGGAGGATGTTTCCGCGACGGCATTGAAAGTGCGAGGGTCGCCGAGGTTGAATTTCGGGTCAAAAAACACCTGGGGAATAGAGGTGAGTGGAGGGAGGGCTTTAGTAAGGCGCGGTGTCCGTGGTGTCTCTGGGACAGAAAAGTCTACGTCTAGTGAGGACGGGTTTAGTGCAGAAGAGGATGCCGATGCTGTGCCAATTTGAGCGGCCCCTTCGCGCCCAAGCTCAACGCTTTTTTGGAAGCGATCCCACTCCGGACCAATTGCCTTCAGGTATGCATCGAAATCCTTCCGTCGTACACGAGGGAGGTCGGCGAGAGGGACAGACGGGACTGCCGCGTGCGCTTTGGGGGGATCGGACCGTTTGTGTGGATTGTTGACAACGGTCGAGATGGCTGCCATATTTCGGCATAAAAGGGAATTCCAAAAAGCTGAACAGAGGACACACCATGGAATCCGTGCTTAGAGCTACTCCATTGGGATGGCACGGCGTTCACAACGCTTGTAGACGCTGTGCCGTAGATGTCGACTCGAGGAGTAGCATTGAAATAGTCGCCTCTCCCTTCCGTCGTCTCTGAGATGCTCCCTGGACCTTGCCGACGCGATGCGTCCCAGTTAAACCTGTATGCGGGACGCGCCGTAGCAATATCTGGAAGAGGTCCCACGGGGCTCGTGGGCCGCGACGGACTGGACATCCGATCCGACATGATGGATAATGGCTTGAAGTCTCAGAGAAAATGAGCCAGATGGAAGGAAGAATACGCAAGGTAGTTAGTGAGAGCTTGCCAGCTGTGTTTCCTTATGACTGGTTCGACATTCACTTCGACGAGACAATAATGTAAAAAGGGGATGCACGAAGTCTCGCTGAATATCAGATAGATGAGCTGATTCGTCGATGTGCGGGTCGATGAGGAAAGAGGAACGCGAGCAAAGAGAGTGCGCAGTGTGCCCGCCGTTGACGAACTGACGTTGGCGGCAGTCGAAAGGGACAAGAATAGCTGAATTATGTAACCATCTTCGCCCAAAATGACGACGCGTTTGGAGCTCATCGTCGGTCTCAACGTCGTCGCCCATGGCCTCGTCCTCGTCCTCGTCATCTTCGCTTCGTGCAGGATTGCTCAAGCTTCCAGCACCACTCGCCAAGTTCTTCGCCTTATTTCCCTTGCACACGTACCCCGCCATCCCACTTCCAGACAAACACCCAATAACAGGTCCCACACTTTGGATACATCCCCCATCTGCTCCTCCTGACACGCACGACCTACTCAGCGCAGACGTGGAATGTCTCAAATGGCAGGCGCACCTGGCACTGCGCGGTGTCTCTGAAGTTCAGGTCCGCTGGGATGTTGTAGCAGAAGGTGCACTTGGAGAGCGTTTGCCGAATCTCCAGCTGCCTTTGACGAAGGATAAGGACGGAGAGTTATTGGCAGCGCATAATATTCCGGCTTGGGTTGACGAGCGTCTGGGACCTCTGGGAGATTTGCAGGGATATCGTGATGTTACTACCAGAGATGAGAGTCATGCATGGGTTGCGCTTCTCGAAGGAGACGTTCAGGCAGCCTTGGTACGTCTGCTCACTTATTCACAGTCTAGGACCTGTCATAATGCATAGTATTTTTGCTTATAGACTCTCTCGCAACCTTTGCCGTCGTTCTTTTATCAGACCGTTCTGCAGCTCCCTGCTTCAAATCCCACACGTCCGATAGAAACCCTACTCACACCCCCTCCCACTCCTCTGACTGGCATCTCGTCTCTGCTTCGCCCATATGGTTCTCGACTTCCCATCAAGTCCATCCAATCCCGTTACCGTGAAGCAATCGCGTCGTTGAGCGAACGTCTAGGCACGGACAAGTGGTTCCTGGGCTCAGAGTACGTGATATCCCTACTTCGCATTGTACGCCTAAACTCCTACATCTTCATCCCATCGTATCTTCCTATGTTTCATTTCTAGAGGCCCGACGGCGCTCGATGCCCTCGCCTTCGCGTACCTTTATGTCTTGCTTCACAGCGCTGACGAGCTCCGAGTCGAAGTTGCGCGCCGAGTAAACTTGGTCAATTGGGAACAGCGGGTCTATGAAACTGTCCGCTCGGCGTTTATACCACACTCGACAACGGGCCTGCCTTTGTCTTCGAATCCAGAAGCTCAAATATCTACTTGATGCAAATGTCAATACCCGACCATCTTCTCAACATGTGAGCGCTTGGCTATAGTTCAAGAATTGCGTGTATATGCGGTATGATGTCATGCACAAAATAGCGTTCATAACATAAGCCAATGGAGCGAAGCTGAAGAGAAGTAGACAAGCGAGCCCTCATCACCCCGACAGAGCTCCGAGTCGCTTCAAAGCATCGAAAATAACTCCTAACGCGATCAAACCAAAGCTGCTTGACCCTTCCTGGTTTACATACCTCAAACTCCACGCCCACGCCTCCCAAGCATCCTGCAGCGATACCTTTAACCTTGACTGATCCTCGTCCTCTGTCGCATCTGGATTTGAGGCCGCTGGCATCAGGCGCTGCCGAGTCTCGGCAACGAGCATGTCCACGTGCTGCCGCATGCGAAACTTGCGTTCCCTATGCCAGCGCATGTCTGTACAGTTCGCGATGATTGTGCCCACGACGATTTCTTCCTCAGTCAGTTCGATGTCAGGATTCTCACTCAGCGTGTGCGTTACACGGATGTACTGCAGCTCGCGGGAGTACTGAGCGAACAGCGTGGCGGCCGTGGCGCTCTTGCCATTCGAGTGAGTGTATTGGTCGCCAAGCGTGCGCCTCACAAGCGGGATGAGGCCGAGGGACACAGGATCGGAAAGTGGACTCCCTATATTCATGGGCACGGCGACGATCCTGAGCGAAGCATTTGGGTCAAGCAAGTCGACGCCGCGGAACAGATGCCCCAATGCACGATCTGACTCGTAGAAATCGGCACTTCGCGAACCGGAGCCTTTCTGCTTCCAATCTGGCTTGAACGGGATGAGCATTCGAGGGAGCCTGTTGTTCTTGAGATCGACGGGCACCCCATTCTTGGCGTAATCGACGGCCTGCGAACACAACCCGGCAAGACGCATGCAATGCGGGTCAAAAGTTCCTTTCTAAAGTCCGCGTGAACTCTGGATAGTAATGACAGTGAAAGAGAGCGTGCTCACTCCAGATTGATCTGAGAGAAGACCACATATAGGTCAAAACGAGATTGAAAAGAAAAAAAGCTCGTGGTAGCATACCAGCGATGGTCAGGTGCCTGTCGGACAGGAGGCCCTTCAAAAGTTATCAGTTTGCATTCATACTAAAGATCCCAAAAAACATACTAAGACGTCGGAGTTTATGTATTCGACGAAGAAGTCACAGATGTCTTCTACCGTACTATCCCACTCGACCTTGCGGATTTCGCCCGGATCGTACTCAGCCGGCTCACATTCGAGAGTGGGAAGCAATTTCGGATTTTGTGCATAGACATCGAACAGATCGCTGTGTGGAAAGAGGTCAGAAGGTCATTTGCGATGGAGGAGAATGTGGACCTTACCCATCCAGGTCGCCACCACCTAGGCAAGAGGCCAAAGATCGATTGCCTACCGTACTCACGAATCAGTCATGTCGAAACATTGATATAATACGACTCACCGCTTGTAGGGAAGACGACTACATTTTTCAAGTTTCTGAAAAAGCATAGTTTGTCTTCGGGGGGCTTCCCGACTGCCCACACTCTCTTGACTGCCGAGGGATATGTGGTGAGGAGGTGTCCCTCGACGAGACAATGTGATGTGACGTACCATCGCCGGGATGTACGACTGGACTCCTCGATATTACACAATACCCCTTCAACCATCGGGGCTCATGCTGCGCCGATTCTTGAACGCAAGCTGTGAAGGAAGAATCGACTGGTCATGGCTGGGCAGTCCTCGGGAAAGACGATCAACGAACCGAATATCTGGCCTTCCTTCAAAGTAAAAACTTCGTCGGGATCAACCCCTTCGTTGATATAACTGTTGCCTTCGTCTGCAACCCCAACGAGAAGATGACCGTTCGGCACCCGAATGCGTGCGCGATACTTTATGTCTCGAAGGACGTGGTACATGGAGTAAACACCCAGACGACCGAGAAAGGGGGTCGTCGTTAATATATTTCGCTTTCCCGGCCTCGTATCGAGTTTGAGCTTGCTCAGCTGTTCGAATATGAATGATAGAGAAAAACTTGACCCCAAACCATGATCCGTCAAAAGGGTGCAAAAGTTATCCAGTGAATCCATCGCCATGTATATAGAAGCCTTCGATTTTTCCTGGAGATCCATGAAGGTGTTTTTGTGAACTCCTCTATCCTCTAATACCATTATCACGGGTCTAAAACGAGGTCTTGAGTTCATAGCAATCATGAGAGCGATACGTGTATAAGTACCTGTTCAGATAGCTTGCATTCGGATGATCGAAAGCTCTTGCGATTTCGATGTCTGCTTCGTCGTCTTCATGCACAAGAAATTTCTTCATCGAGGGGCGAAGACGCATCTTGACCCCCGTCAGTCGTTCGTCTACGACCACAACACCTTTATAGCCCAAGAATCGGATTTGATACTATGAGATGAGGGCGATGAACGTCATCATCGTCCAAAAACAAGTTTGGCACCTACCGCGGAAGGTTCGACACAGTTGATCCTATTGTCACGTTTGTTCTTGCGGAGCGTATACCAGATCATGTCGCTGAGCTCTCTTGAAATGGTCCCCACACCATCGGTATGCAAGTATTTCTCCGGGCCAAGGTCAGGCATCTCTTCCCACTGATCCCTTCGAATTTTGACAGATGAGTCCGTCGAAGTGAATGCCTGCGCCATACGAGCTGCGTATTTCGAGGGTTGATTGAGGATGCTAGTGAAGTCCCCCAACCTTTGACGTATCCTGCCCGCAGCGACGACGCCCTCTTCAGGATCCATAAATGGGGACATGAACCACGCAGCATGGTCCCGAAGTGAAGAATTCGAGTGCGCGAGGTATTGAAAGGTTCGTCCAGCAAGTTCGAACCCGCCTTTGAGAGTACCGCCGACACGCTCCTTGAGAAACCATGTGCCATCAACATTCTCTGCCCACCTATAAGATGTCCTATCCTCCTCGCGGAAATCGACTCGAATAAAATTCTCGACCAGGTCAGGATCGTGGTCCTGGTAGTGCCGAATGACACGATTGGATTGGGTTACGTACGGTCCTTCGAGAATCAGACGAGTGGGCGTGATAGTGACATGGTGACATAGAAATGCACCGGGAGGATATGTAAACGGCTTCGCATCCTCGTATTCGGCACAGACCCTTTCAAAGATTTCAGTCAGTTTGGCTGAACGAATCCTCCGCAGCGAGACAGTGAGCCTGCGTAGTATTTCGCTTGCGCCCTTGCCATATTGTTGGCAGACACGGTCAATGGGATCACGGAGTTCGTAAAGAAGTTCTCCGGGATTGAGGAGACCATGTCGAAGGAGCGCCTCGATCTGGAACGCATTCTTCCATTCCATAGATCTCACCCAATTGTCTATCTTGGAAAGCTGGCCTCCTGAGTAAAAACCTCGCCAGAACACGAAGATCCTCGGCACTGGCTCGGGACGAGGACCTCTAGCATCCCTACAAAGCTGCCGGAAGCGGGGTAAGTCTTCGATATCGTGCAAACAAATTCGTAGCTGGTATGCGTAAGGAGCGACTCGAGCGTGCACGATATTCAACGCAGGAATACGGTCTCGATCTTTGTACGGCCGGCGTTGACCATTTTGACCTGCGCCGTCTCGGAATTCCAGGGCGGGAGGGACCAGCATATCCACATATATATCTTCAGCGGGTGCTTTCAGTAGGGTGTGCCCGCCATTTAGTCACCTTACTCACAAGCTTTCCCAGTATCGACAACGGTCTCGAGTTTGCGAACGTTAGAGAATCTGATCACGATGTTATAGGGCTGATTTTGAAGGCCACCGTACTAACCATGCGTTAAGGATGAGCGCGCATGAGAAACGGCTGAGTGCTCATACGTACTTCTATGCGGATCAACTTCTTGTCATACTCGAGCTTGAGATAACAAACCTTTTTCTTGGTAAAATCGAGCCCATACTCTACTGAGAAGGCTCTCAGAGGTAGATGAGAAGACCGAGGCGTGTGAGCGTGCCACACTCCGAATTGAACTTGATGTAGCTGTAGACGATGATCGAGCTCCTGTAGAATCTCCTTTCGCATACGCTCGCGCTCGGGATCCACATAGGGTGTTCTCTCCAAGATCTGCGCAGTCCGGAAGGGGACTATACGTGAAGACTTCTGTGTCGCGATATCTTTGTCGAGGATGCGAATCTTGTGCCCCTCGTTCAACCAGCGCAACAGTCGGGTACCAATCCAAGACGTTACCACCAGCGTACCGGAGCCAAGGTTCCCATCGTCGTCGTGCGTGCCTGGAGGAAGATAAACATGAAAATTAGGTGGGCGCCCTCTGTTCGATCGATTCGTGGGGTTATATAGGTCAGGATCATGTAGAACTTTCTCAATCGCTTTGACCACATCATAGTGGGAAGTGTTCTTATCAATGTCATGCAGGTTGAATTCCATGTTCTAGTGGGGGGGGATACAGGGTCAAAGGTTAGGAGAGATGTAGGACAGGCTGCATGTTGCGCAGCCTGTCTGCGAGAGCCTTTAAGTAGGGGGACAAGTGCAGACTGATCACGAGGCCCACTCACCCGCAGTGTCGAGCGATCTACAAGCCACCAATCGGGAAGCGTGTTGTACCTACAAACGTCACTGGCACTACACATCTCTGCAGAACGGCACCTAAGCGTCAATATCAGAGGTCAGCAGTCGTGAGTGAACGCTACCAAGGGTGCTGCGACAGGCTGCGCTATTAGAACATGGCTGAGCGCTTAGATAATCGGCTGCATGCCCTGAATACGTGTCTTCACATCTCGGTCGGTCCTGTCTTGCCCTCATTCAGATAAGAGCTACGATCTGATGCTGCAGTTGTGGATATTGCGGTCATGAGTAGGGCGAGAATCAGCAGGGAGCATGGGAATTGTGGAGATTTGAACAGTTTTAGCACACGTAGACCCTGCCACAGCTTACCATGATGAACGAAGGCTGCAGCGTGCGATGATGAACCGTAAGTGAATCTATAAGAGGCAAAGATGGATGGAGAATCCACTGCCCTCGCTTCTGGGAAAGTCACGTGAATCATTTCTCGAGCCCTCCAAGTCCCGCCGGCAGAAACCACTAGGCTTCGTTATCTGTATTCCGGAATCTATTGTTCGCTATAGCATACGTATAAGAGTATTTCGTTTATATAAAAAGCTATCGCTGTCCGCCAAAACGATATGGTCCGATCTAGGACCTCCGGATCAGCGGTCCCTGCTCAGCACAGATTTTGGTGCTTCGAATGAACAATAGCATCGGCACCGTGTACGTGCGATCGATCAAGACAATATGCTGATCAGGTGATTTTAGAAAGATTGTAACATACGGACCCATAAGCAGAAAATCCTATTTTCTTTCGAAGAAGATGCAGTATTATGAAGCGAGGTGTCCGGCCGGGGAGCCTGCAGCGGCCAGCCTGCGACGACTGCCGTTGTTGTCATCGAGACGATCTTGCAAATGCACGCCTGTGAATCCCGCACCGTTGCCGAGTGCCAGTGACGGACTCGGAGCCCTCGATTACATACGCGTCCACACTCCCATTTCAGCAGCGGGCAGGCGGCACGCCGTCGCCCGGGTGCGCTCGGGCGCAGGAGTGCGCCTCGGCATCGAAATAACAAGGAAAACGGCGTGTCGCTGGCGGCGCGCAGATCTGCCATTGTACGCGGATCGTGTGAAGGTGTCGCGCCTGTACTTGAGCTGCGACCATTGTCTTCCCAAATAGGAAGGTGTCGTGGTTCGGAGGTCTGCCCGCCGCGGGGCTTTGCTGGGAGAGTGTCGCCCCTGAGCGGGACGTCGCAACCAGACGCAACCTCAGCTGAGGACACAGAAAATGAAGGTGACCGAAGAACCGCGAATCTTCGTAAAGCGGGTCCTTGACGGACTCGCGTTCCCGCGCACTTGAGCCTGGATCGTGCCTCATATGTACGAATCGAGGGTTGTCACACCAGGGCCGGCCAACAACTGTAAGTGATGTTTGGGGTGCCGCCAAATCCCTCCCGGCGCTTCCCGGCATTGTCCGCGCGGATAGCCTGGACCTTGCACAGGCTGTCTCTGAGATCTGAGGCCTGTAGGGCCCGGCCCAGACTGACGGAGGGACGAGAACTCGGCCCCACCTCGCAACGCCACTGCTAGGTTTCGGAACGGCTTGTACGAATACTCGCATTGGGGGAAAAACTGACCTGTGGATTCGTAAGGATCAATGATGGATTTGAGCATGCTTACAAGCGGCAAACGTTGACAAGGTCATGTCTCAGACACGCAACGGCGAGCACAAGGAGCTGCTAAGTCCCGAGAATGATGCCATGCATGGGTGAGCGCGCGCGCGACCGGATTCCAAGCCGTTCCATGCCCATGATGCAGCAGGACACAACGAGCGAGGAAATACAATTCCCCGTCCGCCCCAGGACCAATTCGACGACTCCTCCGAGGGCCGCCTCCAACGCACCCTAAATCCACGCCGCCACTGCCCCGACGGGATATCCCGACGCAGCGCAACCAAGCGGTCGCGCAGCCCATCACCACGACTTTGACGTGCTTCCACCCTGATCTGTGGCCGCCCCGCAGAGCGGTTGCGCCCATCACGCTGAATTTACGCCATCAATAGCGCCCGAGCCAGCACGAGAACTGTGTTATACACGCATGGAATCCACGCACCGCGCACACCCATCCAGGCTGGAAGTGGAGCGGGAGTACTTGAAGGGTGCACGGCCGCTGTTAGATTAAATAAGTGACTGGATCGGTCCGTGTCGCAAATGGAGGTGAACCATTCATTTGTCGACGCCATGTATGACGATCGCGTCAGGCATTATTCAGTGTTCACGTCACGTATGTACATGGTGTACACCACGACCGCTCGCACACCCCACAACCTGCATGAATTTCATCAGTCAGCGTAGCCGAAATCATGACCTCGACAACGGATCCGCGCCCAAACCTTCGGTGAAGGGATTTGAGCGAGGTCCAAATCAAGGATACACGAAATAAACTTACGGCCGTTCCGAGTCCCCATTTATTAGAGATGCCATCTGCGCTGGATAGGGAGTCGAGAGCGACGCATCAAGATAAATAAGATCCAGGCTAGGGAAATTCAGTCTCATCCCCGAAAATACGTCCCGCGTCCCACGGGTGCCACACGGCACACGACGCACAAGAGAACGACCCCGCGGATGCTGACGTTCGGGCGTCCGAGCCGCAGCATCTCCCCCGGGTGGATGCAAATTGGCAATCAATTGCAACATAAACGAGTCGGCCGGGACGTTGCCGAGCGAGACGTCGATTTCTCACAGCCAAGGGATCCATCTGGATCATGACGGGCAACGCATCTATTGGCCGCGGAAAGCCAAAAACGAAGTACAGATCCTTTGTAAAATTTACACGCATGCACCTGACCTGCGGATGCAGAGCGCAACGTGACCGTTGGCATGAGATGCGCCTTACGACGCGTACATGACGTGATGAGGCTCACGCCCGCGCGTGAACACTAAGAATAGCACTAGAATAGACAGAGCTATGCACCGCGACGCAACTCGCCGTCACGCAGCCTTCGCGCGAATGGAACGTTGGATAGAGAAGAGGGGACCGCTCACCGCTGCTTCAATTCTGGGGTTACTGGTTGTGTGAAGGAGGGCGCACGAGCCTCGGGGGACGTAGGAGAAAGCGCAAACCCCGCATGCACGTGCGCACACAAGGCTGCGCGCTCGCAGACCCCAGACGTCGACGGGCGGAACGGCGTCACTGTCGATCATGTAGCATGTGCACGCGCTTCATAAGCCTGAAATATCTGGCCACTCGAGGAGCTCGTGAAGTTGGGGTGCTGTGGGGATCAGAGGTAAGCGCTGCGGAGGCCATCTTTGGGCATGGAACGGCACGGCCGTCGGACTGCAAAGGGCGTCACGCCGATGTCACAGGTTTATCACCGACGTCCGCCGAGGATGTTTGCGCTGGATAGCGGGGTTGCCTCTGCCTGTTATGAAGCTGGTGAGGAAGCACCTGGAAGGGCAAAGACGAGGGAAAAGAAGGACGAAGATTTGATATTCGACGAGTCTAGGTGCGGCGAGCTTGATTCGTGAGCTTGAGAGGCCGAATCCTGCCTGCCATACAGTGCGAGCACGGGGCCTGGAAGTGCGAGAGCTTTCGATGCCCTGACGGGCTATGCATGGCGGGGAAACGCGGAAAGGCGGGTGGAGAACGCGTATTAGAACCTGGGTCGACTGCGCGAGTTCTCAAGACAAGAGTCGCACGAGTACCGCATCGGTGATCCATCTGTTACGGGGTATTTCATTGTGCAAGTGCCAGTAGGGCCACAAATACACAGGCTAAACATAGCTTGCACACAAAACAAGCTCTGAGATGTCCTCATACGAAGACGATAAGAAAACGTACTTGACCGAGCAGTCGCGACCGATAAGCTCACGGCTCAAGGGGCTACTGACGCCGTAGCACTATCGGGTCACGATAGCGCGCAAAAATACGAGCGTCGCTTCTCAACAGAGAGAGATAACGCGGATGTGACTGGTCGTGTTGGACGGACTGAGCGATAGGCGGAGGCTCGGGACAAAGGGCGGCTGGTAGCGTCTCCGAGGGAATGATGCTGTAAGAGAGACCGGGACGAGATCCATTGATGGGAGTCGAGGGCGCTTCCCACCGGAGATGTATTCGGATGGCTTCATGGAAGGCGCGAACGGCGCAAGGGAGCGAGAGGCGCGCGTGCGAGGATTGCGAGCGCGGTGGCGGATTGCGAGCACGTTCGCGCGCGACGGGGTGGCGCGATGGTGCGAGTGTGAAAACGAGTCAGGCATGGCAGACGCGATCGGGGCAAATGCCAAGTGCGAGTGCGCATCACCGGCATGGCGTTACGGTGCAAACGTCGAATGGCGGCATGGCTCGGACCAGATGGCCGAACGTGATGGAATGCATCGGAATGGCATGGAAGGGGACTGTGGGGGTAATTGGGACCGGTGGATCGTGCTCGCACGCAGGACGACCGATGCGGCAGCCGGTAGAGTGGGAGCAGTGCCGGCGGGGAAACGTTTGAATGCAGGCAGCAACGGTTCTGCGCGACGGTTATGGACAACAAAAAGACGGGGGTCTGATGGAGGACATGTGGGAGCGCGTCGTCGAACGTGGATATGAGGAAGTGACAGGCGTGACGGCGAGCGACGGCAGATCGCCGGGGCGATCTGGAGGGGCGGCTGGGTGAGACGATGGATTACGTAGATACGAAGAGAGAAGAAGGAGGACAAACAAGGGCGCGTGTGCGCGCAGGGGTCGCGTCGGGCGGGTGCAAGTAACGAGGGAAGGTGACGGGGAGGTGGGCAGTCGGCGCGTCGGCCGGAGCGTGACGCCAAAGAGGCCGACGCGGGCTGACGAACGTGACGGCCCAAAGGAGTCATCGCTCATTTGGGCCAGTCATCGCCTGCACTCACACCATTTCACGACAGACCCTCGACAGCCGTATATAACCCCCTCCTCTCGTTTCCTCCCCTCTCCCATCCTCCCCATCCTCCTCCTTGCCCGCCCTCGATGTTCCAAGAAGACTGCTGCCTCCAATGCGGCAACCCCGTCCTGGCGGAAGGGTACGTCCTCCTCACTTCTGCCCACACCCCATGACCTGCCCGCATGGCTCACTCCATTACGTCCCTTTTTAGCCGCATCTACTGCAGTGACGAATGCGAGAGTTTGGACACAAGCTCACCCTCTATATCAACCGCCTCTTCCGCATTCTCTTCCCCCCACCTCGACGGATACGACATGCCCGGTGCGCATGACGTTCCCGCTCTCGTTCCCTCCGCTCTCGGTGCAGCCTTGTCCTTCAACCACCAAAAGCACCACTACCCTCTCTCGTCTTCCAAGTCCTCGCTCGTTTGGTACGAGGACGACGACAGCGACAGCCTCGTAATTGCTCTGGACGACGAGGACAGTGATCTCGGCTTCAAGTCCACTCGTGCCGCGCCGTTGGCCATTCGTCCGACCGGCCTCTCTTACGCTCGGCGACCATCGTCGACCAACAACCACTCCACCATTCCCCTCCTCCACCGTCGTACTTCCTCCGGTAACCACTCCCTAGGCACGGCTTACAGCATGACCTCTACTCGATCCTCGACGGAGGATTCAGACGGGCCCGTCCCTACTTCACTGCGTAGCTTGCACGCTCGTTCCCCTCACGGACACCGCCGTCACCCTTCCGCTACCGACGCGCACCAAGAGACCATTACGGCCAAACGTAAACACAAACGTCTCTCAATGCCTGCATACTTTTCTCTTTTGCAGCACGGCTCCCTCCTCACGCAGACCTCGACATCCGCCCAGTCTCCTACCTCGTTTATTACCACGCGCCCTTCGCCCACCACTCCCCGCCTTGCAGGTCCCGCACTTGACCACACGCACGCATTGGCCGTGTCCTCGCCATCGAGTGGGATGCATTACTCCCAGAACCACAACACGTCCCTGCTCGCGAGCGTGCACACCACAGACGAAAGTCATATCCGCGAGAGCTTTGGCGCAGGCCTGACGCCGCCTCGTGGGCGCCGCCGGGAACCCGGTACCTCTCGGCGACGCACCTGCAGCCGTTCGCCCTCCCCTTCGCCGTCCCGCGCTCGCAGGGCGCTGTCTCCGCCTTTGCTCCTGAAGGAGGAACCGGCTTCTGAGGTCCGAGGCCGGAGACGTGTGAATGAGCTGGACGGTTGGGGTGAGGACAAGATTTTCGGGTTTGGGAACGGGCGGAGCGGACTGAAGGAGCGAGAGCGTGGACGTGGGAGGCAACGTTAGGCTGGAGGTGCTCAAAACGGTTTGCGCAACAAGCTGCGCTCGATCCTTAGAGCTCGTGCTTGCGCGCCCATGCTCTATGCACTCCCATCATACCTCTCGCTTTCGTCCATGGCTCTCCTCTTTGCTGTTCACACGCTCTGTATGTTCTCGCTTCCAGGTCTTCGTCTCGCTTTGCATATTCATCCACGACGTCTCTGTCGCCATATTCCCCACTCACGACCAAAATCGACCCACGACCTCTCCATTCGCATCGTCCTCATCCCACTCGCCTTCTTCCATTTATTGTCGCTCAGTTATCCATCCGCCATGCGACGTTTCTCACTTCGGCATCATTTGCGCATACTTATCTATTCGGCATTCAACGTACCCATCAAGGTCAACCCAACTCAAACCTATTTAAATCACCTCGCTCGCCTTGCCGCGTACGACTAATGAGACCTGGCGCTTGGAACGCTACGGTCGCGAAGTGGGGGGATTGGCGGCACGCAGGGGAGTTGAGGAGGAAAAGCGGTCTTCGCACCGCGCCCCAAAAAACTCGGAAAGGAAAGATTCGGAAGGAATAAAAGCAGAAGTATCTCTTGCATATACAGTAGCCCCGTTTTTTTTCGTCGTCTTACGCATACTCATCTCAATTGACACCCATTCGTATCGAAGTATATATCATGCATGCCATTGCCTGTCCTGTCTCGTCTCTTTTTTTTTTTACGCGGCGTTGCCTGTGGGCGCCGTCAGCGGCTGTTTCGATCTCTCTTATCTTTTTACACGAGGTTTCTTCCTCTTTCTCACCGGTGTATTCGCTGGCTAGCCGATCGTGCGTCTGGCGCCGTTCTTGTTTCTCTTCGATCTCGCTCGCTGTCTTGGATTACCTACCTATGTTGCACTCTCCTTGCCCTCTCGCGCCTCTGCGCCCACTCACTCACTCACTCACTCACACGGTAAGTTTAGATGATATACGCGCCGGGTGTACATGCCCTGGGCAATTATACGCTCACGCTGCGAGAATATGATTACATCTGCCATTGCATCGTGCGTGGGGCGAAGATTGTTTTTAGACCTGTCGTCTGACTTCGGGCCGTGTATCTGAGGCACCATGCACATAGGGTCCTCGGCGCCTAGTGCTGAGCGCTGAGCGCACGCACGCATCATCGACGGGCGTCTGGAACAGCTGTTGCCTGTGCGTCACCAACGTGTGTGCAGACATCAGAGCTGTCCTGCGGGCCCAACATCCGTGTGCAGGCCCAGGAACGCTGTATTGTCGGAGACCGTCGGTCGGTCGATCTCCGTCCGATGCTTCTCAGGCCCTGAAGCTCCGAATCCGAAGGAAGCCTGGAAGGAGGACTGGCCATGTATTATTACATACATGATGGGGCTGGGGTCGTCCGAGCGAGGGTCAGATGATGCGGGGTACGCGTTTGTCGGGAAACATGGCGTAGGCTAAAATCTGGGGAAGGGTAAATTGAATGAGATTGGATATGGCTAGGTATGGCTGCTCTGGGTTAGTCTCTGTTCATTTGGAGATTTGGAGGCGTTCAGAGAGCCGTCGAGGGCCTTGGCGGCCGTCTGGACATATTCAGGGTTTAGAGGTGTTTGCTTAGTAGTTTTGTTTTGTGTCAGGGGATCGCCGGTTGGGGATGGTGGAGGAAGGCGGCGTCAGTCTCGAGTTGGCTTAGGTATGTATGGAGCGGAGCGCCACGCGATACTAAACTCGCGATGCACCTTCCAAGTGTTGAGTTGGCACGCTCGGAGGCCTCGTCTTAGCCTCTCGAGGCTTCATTTCGCACCCCACCCCCATCCCCCCACCCCTCTTTCTCCGATATCTTTTGCCCTCTTTCGACCGAAAGCGGCTGCGTCGTTCCTGCTCGGGAATGGAATCATGGGTCCCCGAGCCTGGGCGCGTCCAGCCGCCAGCCAGCGTAGCTTGGAAGGCTAACTTGCACCGTGTGACTGATTCTATTGCCAGTAGGCTTCTTAACTAGCAGCACGATCATGTATCAATCGCAGCGGCGTGCACGTCTAAGTAGCACAGACGCGCAGGTTGGCCGAGGCAAGTGCTGCGTATCAGCTGCTCTCAGCCCTTCTCAGCCGCATTACGCTCGCTGGTCTCGTTTGCTGGCGTATCAGGGCGTGACTGGCTCATTGATGCATGTTTCATGATTGTGGAGGGCGGAGCGCACAGCTCCTTTGTAAGAATACTCGATGAGGACATGCAGCACGGGATGTGCGCAGATCAATCACGCAGCTTTGCAGTAGCTTCGCAAGTGCTTCGTAGCGAGCGCTCAACGAGAACCGTGACTACATAATCGTAGACACATGTATGTTTTTGTTTTAGTTTATCATATTGCGGCTTTCATTAACTTATCATTTGTGGCTCACAGGCTGTGCGGCAGCCCTGCGTTCATTTGAAGCTTGGCTGCGAGTTATCTGCCTTCTGAGCCTTTTTTGTTCTGATAGACCACTACCTGAGCAGTTCCATTGTCTTGCTCCGGAACGCTGCGAGAAATCGCTGGCCATCGATCACACCATAATTGCATTGTCTTCCCTTTCTCTTATTATGAGTTAGTGGCCCACCCGCGGCGTATATCATCTGTTCAACGACTGTACGTGCTCAACAGCGCTGTGCAACTGCTAATCACCCACAGCACACACCCCGCACATCTATCACTGACGTTTGCGTTAGCTCACCTATGGATATCGAGATTTTTTACATCCACCGCGACGCCACCCACTTCGAGGTGGTCAAGGCCATCGAGGAGGTCTTGCATGGACGCGACTTGTTCGACCGTGATGACCCAAAAACGAAGGGCAGGCCGCACAACTTCCAAATTCGTCTCAATCCAAACACTGCCGGCGGCATCGGGAACGATGGCACGGGCGTCTTGACCGTGGCACCTCGGGAGGTCGGCTTCAAGTTCCTTCAGTGGCTACGTGAGGACAAGTCGCACATCGTTCGCGTGCTGGAGAAGAAAATGTATTTCGCAAGACTCGAGCAGCCTCCGTACAAGGACATCGCGCAGACCTTGGAGAGATCTGTCTACGTTGGCCCCGAGAAGCAGTTGGAGCGCGAGGAGATTTTGAGAAAGCTCGACCAGGTGCTGCGCGTCGCGAAGGTGCAATTTGGCATCTGGTTCAAAGAGGATGATTTGCCGGATACTGCTCGTTCTTTTTCCATCGAGTATGAACGCGACCTCGTCAAAAGCAGTGCCGGGCTCCTTGATCTTGTGTATGACCGGAAGATGGTTCGCATTGAGGTGATCTTGTTTCCATTCGAACAATGACTTGTAACATGCGCTCACAACCAGCCCCAGATGGGCGAAAGCATGACCGAGGAACAATGCATCGACATTTTAATCAAGTTTTCCAACATTAAAAAGATCGGATTAGTCCTCGATAGCGTGCAGGGTCCAGAGGGGGCCACAAAACGAGCAGGTCGGTCTGGCTTCATCAACGTGGTGTCGTTTGCTCACTCACCCCTCCAGCCGTCATCTTTGATATGCTGACCCCTCCTATATTGGAGGAGAGGAGCTTCAACAACCGCCCTCGAGAGGGCATTCAACGTAGGCAACGTAAGGATAGGGATCGAATTCCACACCTTGACGAGTCGCACAAAAGAGTCGCGCCGTACGCTCATCAGCTGCGGGTTATACTCTACGACTACAAAGACATTTTGCGGTTTGAGCAGATGTGCCGTGACGCACAATGCCAGCCTCAGCCCGTCAGGATTGGAAAAATCAAGGCCTTCTGGCGTGGGTTCTTCGCTGAGCCACAGGTCCACCGGCTTTATAAGTGGGTCAGCACGATGCCCTGGGCGGTCGCCTTCCAGGTCGAGGCTCTACTGCGCAACGGACTGGTTAACACCAGAGAGCTACTTGACTTGCAGCGGCCGATCGATGCCATCGTCGCGCAGCACGGCAGCCAGGCGAACGAGATCCTTCGCCAGTACTCGGTCGCACTGCGCATGCGCAAGCCTCACGAGAATCCGCTGCAGTGCTTCGAGCGCGCCTGCACAGAGGACGTGGAGCCGATGAAGCTCTCGGGTAGCACGTTCGCGTGCCACCATGTCACGTTCACGCCGACCCGGCTGCTCCTCGAGGGCCCGTACGTGATGCAGTCCAACAGCGTCATCCGCAAGTACCCTCCGGAGTTTGCGGAGAACTTCATCAGAGTTGATTTCAAGGACGAGGACCGGCTCTCGTACCGTTTCGAGGGGAAGGTGGACGCCACCTGGTTCTTGCAGGTGCGGGTGGGCGACGCGTTGAAGAAAGGGTTCGAGCTCGCCGGCCGGCGGTTCGAGTTTCTCGGCTATTCGACCTCCGCGCTGCGCGAGCACGCGGTCTGGTTTGTCGCTCCGTTCGAGTATCCCAAGGGTCAGCTCGTCACCGCGGAGACGATCCGGCAGTCGCTGGGCGACTTCAGCGGCGTGATCAGGCAGCCATCGAAGTACGCCGCGCGCCTCGCGCAGGCGTTCACGGCCACCGAGACTTCGGTGGAGATCATCCTGCCGGACCAGCTGGACGATGACATGCCCGACTTGGGAAAGGAGCCGTACATACACACGGATGGTGTAGGTACAATCTCACCGGAGCTGGGTGATATGATATGGCAGGCGCTTTGTCGCGAGCGCAAGCACATGAGTAGCAGAAGCGTAAAGCCGTCGGCGGTGAGGACTTCCTCTCTCTGCGCGTTAAACAATGCCCACTTACTTCTTGCTCGGTTTAGTATCAAATACGGTTCATGGGGTACAAAGGTGTCGTTGTCGTCGATGATCGCCTGAAGGGCATCAAGATGCGCCTCAGGAAATCGATGAAGAAGTTCGTCGTTCCCGGTCAAAGTAGAGCAAAGATTGAGATAGCCAGGGATTTCAACAGTCCGAACTTTTGTTACTTCAACCGGTATGTCATCTGTCATCTGCAGCAGCCGATGGGATGCTGAACATACTGCCAGGCCCATCGTCATGACTCTTGAGGATCGGGAGGTTCGTTTGCAAGCGTTCCTCGATCTCCAGGAGAAAGCAAAAGCGTCTGTGTACATGGCCAGCGATTCGTTGGCAAATTTCCGTCAGCTGTTGCGAGATACCGGCTTGGGAGCGAAATTTCGGCTGCCCTTTATCCTGGAGCAACTGGAAAAACTCGATCTCGATTTCAAAGCGACGAAAAAGACCAAGGCCATTGACAATCCTTTCCTCGATCGGTTGGTCAGGTATACCACGACCCATGCTTTGCGAGACATGAAGTATCGTGCTCGCATCCGCATTCCAAACAGCTACCTGCTTGTTGGTGTGGCCGATGAAGGGCAGGCGTATATTCAAGAAGGTCTCGATCCAGAATCTGTGCTCACTTTGGAACAAGGCCAAATATTTGGTGAGCAGATATCTGCCGATACGCCAACCTAGCCATATCTGAATGTCGTTTGCCAGCTTGTGTTCAGGAGTCCCCTGACCTAGAGCCAAAATGGCTGAAGGGATGGTGTGTCCTTTCTAGAAGCCCAGTCGTACACCCAGGTGACGGTGAGTGTCCACATTTCTCACGGGGGCATCCCAGCTCCTAAACATGACTGCATTTTGCACAGTTCAGAGAGTTTGGGCCGTTGGGCAACCGCCGGAAGGAAAAGTTTGCTTTTATCGAAATCTTAAGAATGTGGTAGTGTTTCCGGCTGTGGGTATGTTGGTTTTTGTCGAGAAAAAAATATGCAGATCTCTCATGTCGGTTTGCAGGCGAACGATCCCTAGCATCATGCCTCGGTGGAGGCGATCTGGACGGGTGAGTCTTGCGAAATCAGTCGAGATATCTATTTATCCTGAGATCCTGGTCAGGGATCTCTACGACGTCTATGCAGAGAATCCGAGATTGCTCCCCACTCTCGAAACCGACTCTGCCACCTATCTCAGCGCGGGCACTCGCACAATCGATCGGGACAGCACAGTCGACGATATTTGTGATTTCGTGGTCGAGTACATCAATTCTGACGTGCTGGTGCGTGTTAATAGAAGCGGATGGTGCGCTGCGATTATTGACACTCATCCGGTAGGCCTTCTTGGCGACTAGACATCTAATTATTGCAGGTCAGTGCGAACTAAAAGCTTCCATTCGTATTTCTGCTGATACCAGTGCTATCAAAAAGATCAGTCTATGGCGAGTGTTTACCCTTGCACTCGATGTTCATGTGGTCCTAACTGCCCTCCAGGAAGGCACGTATGACAAGCGTTGCATGGACCTTGCCCAGCTCTGCTCGCAGGCGGTCGACTACATGAAGAACGGAATCGCCGTCGACGTCGACAAGA
Organism: Heterobasidion irregulare TC 32-1; assembly: GCF_000320585.1. Lineage (NCBI taxonomy): Eukaryota > Fungi > Basidiomycota > Agaricomycetes > Russulales > Bondarzewiaceae > Heterobasidion > Heterobasidion irregulare. The sequence continues at coordinate 3,192,266 of NW_009258198.1, read as the reverse complement.
CAGGTATACCTCGTCCCACCATGAAGTTTAAGCCCGACTGGACGAAAGCAGAAATTACCGGCGCGCGCGAAGCCGACTACTACGAGTCGCAGCGCGCGCTCGGGCACTTGTACCGTAACATCGAACTTCAGGACCCAAAGGCTCTCGATAGCAACAACCCCGCGAAGACTAGTAAGCGATATCCTCCGCTGTCGGATCCTATCTCGCGTGCGCTGCGGCCGCTGGTTCAGCGTGTCCTTGCGCGCGACTACAGCGCGCCGGACGGGACGTCTCAGCGGGTCGCGACCACGTTCGCGCGATATGCACGGGAGCTGCAGTATATCATCGTGACACACACACTGAGCGATGCGCCGGATGTGCGGCTGATGGAGGAAGAGATCGTCGTCGGCACCATTCTCGCGAACTGCACGGAGAACAGGTGGCGTAAGGATAGGATGTATCGGATGCGGCTGCACGCGGAGACACTCGTCAGGGATATACGGCGCCGTGTGCAGCCCGATGGCATGAAGGTCGGCATGGGCGAGGGCGAGGCCACAGAGCAAACAAGCAACGAGGATTGGATCGCGGCGCTAGGGAACGCGTGGGAGGCATGGGACTGGAGTCTGAGAAACGAGAGGATGGAAGGGGCGAGGAGCTTCGGGTTGATCATGTTGGGCCTTGTGTTGGACTGCCTACAAAAGCTGGACGCCTTGCCCTTGACGAAATCTCCCGAGTCCCCATAAACACTGCAAGTGTGTTCTTTATTTCGCACTCGTAACATTTTGCATCATGAAATACTGGACTATTCCTTGAGTATCTGCGCTCCCTTTACACGAGATGCCGAATGACATCAATTGTGAGTAAATTCTCTTTGCCGCTGTTCGCCATCGTTGAAGAACCGTTGAAGTGACGAAGTCATTCGTCCCACATGGCCCCGGCAGTTCTCTACTACGTCCTTTCAGCCATCATTAGAAGTTATTCCTCAAATGACGCGCTTCTGGCTTTGGTGTCGCCTCATTCGCCAAAGTAATGAACGCTGGGGACGGCTCTATGGTGGCATGTACATCAAGATGAGCGTCCTCATTCGCCCCACAGAAGGCCGCGTAATCGAATCTGTACGCAAACATACCAACGTTCCAGTCCCCGTCGTAATCGACAACTTCGCCATCGACGGCGCGACTGTCCTCATCCTTTCGCGCCTTCCCGGGGAGTCCTTGCCCGAGACTACCGCATGTTGTCGCACACCCAGCTGTCGACGCTGAGCCGAGCTATCTACCATCCTCGCCGACCTTCGTAGTCTGCCAGCGCCGTCCAAGCGGGTCAGCGGAATCGACGACACGCCGCTCTACTGCGAGCGCCTATCGCACGGCACACGCAGGGGCCTTTCAGATCTGTCGAGGAGTTTCATGGCCAGCTCATTGCACGGGCTTGCTCGGAGTGGCCCGAAGATCAGTCGGACTTGATATGGCACAAAATTCGCCAGGTGCATCCGCGGCCCCATCGAATGGTGCTCACCTACAATGACCTGGGCCCTCATAACATTCTCGTCGACAACAATCTCCACATCACTAGAATCGTAGACTGGGAGGTGGCTGGCTGCCTCCCTGAATATTGGTGCGTCCTTTGATTTGATCGATAGTCTTTTTCATACCAATGACATCGTTGGTACAGGGAGTTCACGAAGGCCACGTATCTTCCTGTCTATTGTATTCCCCAGGGAAACTGGCTTGCCTTGATGTTACAAGTGTTCCCGCAGTATTCGGACGAGCGTGAGGCCGAAAGGTATCTATGGAAATATCGCCTGCGCTACATCTAGCTTTCCTAGCATCTGGAATACTGGTATCTTCCACTGTTTCATCTCGTATGCTTCCACAGTGCTTGCTGTCCAGGACAAGACATACTTGAACAGAAAGGCCTTTTCGTTCGGATTATCCTCTTCTACGCATCCGCCGAGTTCAATGCACTTGTCCAGGGAGTGCTTCATGTGAGAAAGGATATTTTTAGTGCTCATATACATGAGTACAGTTGCATATCATCGTTCTGTCTGCAGCCCAGAGTTGCATGATGATATCCCAGGAAATAACCTCTGGAAAATACGAGATTCAGTTACACATACCTCTTTTCATGTTCGAACGAGAGCGACCCTCATCGCCGTAAGAAATCTAGCCAGCGGTACTATATTATCCGCATGACGACTGTTGCGTCTACTACTAGTTCATCACGTTATCTCTCGACGCGTCTGATTGCCCCTGTGTTAGGGTTAGGACTTCCCTTGCCAAAGTTCGAACCATGATTACACCTGGTTATCCTCTCTACTCTGCAGGGTGTGTGACTCACTATTTGGTTTCGGGCGAATCTATGTTTTGACACACCGTGCACTCGTTCAGTTGTAGGTACCATGAGGTTTCTTTCCCCATGGATTCGGTTCACCCGCTTTCCTGTCGCTCTTCGTCTCCCTCGAGTGAAGGTGCTGGCTGCATCCCTGTCGACACTACCTGCATCCGAGAGTCTATCACCTACGCCTTCTACGGGAGCATTTAAATTTGTGAAAGTATGTTTAACATTTACTTGAACCGCTTTCTATTAAAAACACCCACCGGCTTCCAAAGATTGTGCGCCCTATTAGAGTTTTCCGTCATTTCGAAACTTTGGATCAACACCGTCTTCGATCCTCTGATTTCGTGAAGCTCGACAAGATGTGTCCCATCTGCCGGGTTCAGAACACCGAACAAGGCATCCCTCTGTACAGCAAAAGAATGATAATCATCTACGGGTCACGCCACAAGTATCAGCCGTTTCCCCCGGAAACCAAAGGATTTTTCTACTACTGGGCGAACCCAGAGACACCTGTTGATGGCCAAGTCCGCTTCCGTGTCACTCGAGACGGTGATCCTTCTAGCTTTACCACCGGTTTCGACCTTCTTGGGTTGGACGGCCTCCCGTGGTGTATCACACTTTTCCAGGCATTGAACATGGCGAAGTACAGTCCTTTGGGCGAACTACTTCTCAAGGAAAATCTGGTCACTAAAGAGATCGCGGAACAAGCGTGTTCTCTGCGTACGCGTCTTAAACAGTCGGCCATCGAGCACTTGAGGTCAAAACGAATCCGCCCGGTCCTGAAACTTGGCCAGGTATTCTCTCTACATCTTGCGAGCTCCTCATTCACCATTTGGACCGATCGTGAAGACGCCGCCTCCAAGACCACGCGTAACTCTCCATGGACATTTAAGGCTATCAATCCCAAGACGCAGCGACAATGTTTACAAAATGCTTTCGATGCAGGTATCTCGAGCCTCCGAGACGAGTTCTCGAGCGTACGCTGACACAGTGGCCCGCAGGCATTATTCATGTTTGCTTCGAACGCTCGCCCTTACCATCGCACGCTGGCAAGCGGTATCTAGCCCTGCGCGTCGTGAAGATCGCAGAGCCTATCCAGATGAAACCCTATGATCAGATTAATGGGACAAGGCCAATACCTCCCCTACGCGAAGGAGAACTAATCACACGGGTTAGCAATAGGCTGTGGACGATAGACTGCGAAACCTCGAGCAAGAAGCGTATCGCATTCGGACGGCTGTTTGACGACGAGATGCCTGATGAAGGGGCAGCTGCAAAGGAGGAGCGGTCGCAGTGACCTCACATCCTCACCATCTCTTCAGAATGTGCGTAAACCTTCGTTCAATCATGGGAGGCAGGCTCGAATATCTTATCCTTCCGTTACAGTGTACCATTTGACTAGCGTTCGGCCACTTATCTGCCTCGGTACATCGGTATGTGATGGCTAATCCATATCACATTTTGGAGACGGCTACCGGGGTATTCGTGCATGAATTGAGCATATTCTATACGTTCGTGTTGCGGGTGCATAGAAACAACTCCGCAGTGATTCTCCTAATGCTTGCATCTGTACGCAGGGACGGAATGGATATAAATCTTGATGTTCAGATGAATCATACCAACCAGCGGGGGCGAATAAAAGACAGTTGGTCTTTCCACTGATCCTTGTTGTCGATTCACACACTCGCTCTGTTGTAAGCCCTGTACCTTGAGGTTGAAAACCAGGCTGTGCCAAATGCGCTCGCGCCTCAAACACATGCTCTGAGAAGGATACTGGGGACAATAGTTTCGACGCGTATCGTACAACACCGCTAAACATATCACGGTCAAATGATTTGAGAGGGTAGCAAGTATATGTGGGCCATTCCAAGTGTGGCGAATGACTAGAGAGAAAACACGGATCACATCTTCTCCTTCTCACCACGACCCGGCATGAATTTCGTGTGCTAGCATAACACATGAAGGATAAGTACGGCGACACGACCAAGCAGATGATTGCAGCTTACCAGCGATTAGAAACATCCGCCCTGTTCGTTGCTGGCACCGCAACATTCGATGAAGTCGCCTGTCTGATCCGTCATGCAGCCATAATTGACGGGGGTCCCTTGGACTCGAGCGCAGCAGCTCCCAGTAGTGTCCCTGTCAACATCGTTGGTGAAGATGTCCTTGCACTGGCAAGTCGGGGCATCGGCAGCGCGCGCTGCGCTGTGTACCGTCGAGCGAGGTTAACGATACGGACAGAAAGCCATGATGTGTAGCTCACATGGAATCTCCAGCTAAGCCCGCAGCGCCCACAGGGGAGACTGCGAACAGCGAGAGCCCCAGAAGGAGCATCGTGGAGAAGGACACGAAGAAGCGAGTCATGGTCGTTCGAGCTGTAGAGATGCAGTAGAGAGACGACGGGGGTTTGTGAGAGTCAACGCTCAAGATTCTGCGGTATTTAACTAGATGCGCAGCTTGGAGAGGCTGCCCATAGACATATACGTCGTCCCCTTGAATGGACGATGCTGCCAGGTGACCGAGCATGAGGCATGTGCATTGGGACCGAACGCTCCAACGCCCCGCCTGTCTTTGGCAGCTCCGCAGAGATCAAGACGGTGTTGACAGCGTGGAACGTTCACGTTAGCACCGACGGCCCCAATGCCCTCGTTTTTTTAAGGAAACCCCGCAGAGATCAGGACGGCGCTGACAAGCAAATGGAGACGCGCATGGAGAGGCGGCGTCAGGCGAAGAAAACGATGGGCGGTTCAACGGCAAGGTGGTTACTCGAGAAGGCAACTCTCGCCTGAGGTCCATGCTTGCGTGGATCGAGGAAATGGCGAGGCCGACCGGCGATGATGCGTCGGTGTGGTGGTGGGCGGGATGCCCCGCCCGGCTGTCAAGATGACGTCCGAGGGGGTCGTCAGATGATGCACAGCAACGGAGCTCAAACGCCTTCGCTGTCCTCGAGTCGAGTTTCACCAGTTCGAGGAATTCCTCTCGCAAGGGGCCAGGATCCGAAATTCCCAGCCACATAGGAGGATATAGCCTTTCCGAACTCGAAAACCTCAACCGACTTCATACTCGCAAGTCTTTGGGGGTCTATGCTTCTAGCCAGACGAAGAGCATATTTTTACTACGCAGATTCCTGAACATGGATCCGAGAGGTCGAGGGGCGTCCTGATCAAGCGAGAGGACGGCTGAGGATGGTCGTCGAAGATCGCTGCCCACGAATCATGTGTGCTCTTTGGCCGGATTGTGCGATGTGTATGACCATCGACGGAAATGAGTCCACAGCATAGGACCGAAGAGTAATTGTCCACATCACCTCGACTCTGCATTCTGTGCATCCGCGACGCTAGTACGACGTACGTACGTCAAGCGAGCATAGTAGAGGATGCAGCCGCGAGCAAACAAGTACTGGGCCCGTGAGAACTGGCCGTACCGTACCGTAGATATCGCACAGCTAGCCCCCGCATCATTGACACCGACACCTCGACCCCGACTCAACAACTTGCTGTCCGTTTTTATTCACCAGAGCGACGGGCGCTCCGTTCCCACCACAAAAGACGACGGTAGGTAGGTAATACGAGTACATCGACAACAGACACAGACACACGAAAGCGCGGGGGAGAGGAAGAGGGTGACTACCAAATACACTGAAAGACGGCCGGGGCTCCTCTATTGCGGGGGATGCAGAGAGACATGAGTAAGTAAGTAAGTGGGCGCGCGGCGGCAAGACGCGACGCCGCGCGCAAGATACAAAAGGGCACAGGAGCAACAACAACAAAAAACCAAAGAGGAAGCAACGACGACCGAGCGCACGCACGCAAGACCCGGGAATACACACACCGTCCCATGTCCACGTGGCATCCCAGGATCCCGAGCAGACGCGCGCGCGTGCGCGCAACCTACTTTTTGCTCCGCTTCGGCGGCGGCTCCGCCGCGAGCAGCGGTAGCTCCTGCGCGAGCTCTGCGACGTCCGACGGGCGCTTCCGCGCCGCCGCCCCTGCCGCCTTCGCCGCCTTGTCGTCCACGGTGCGCAGCACGGGCGACGCGCCGTCCGACGCGGACACGACCTCGTCCAAGAACGCGTGCAGTTGCTCCAGCGGCGCGTCGTCCGCACCGCCCGCGGGCACGATCCCGTCGAGGTCCGCTGCGCCGTCCAGTGGGAGGTCGAGCGGGAGGTCGGCGCCGGGCGCATCTGGCGCGTGCTGCGCGAACTGCTGCAGGAAGGCGTCAAAGTCGAAGTCCGGCGCGTCCATCGCGGACGGGCCCTCGGCGTGCGGCGGCGACGACGGCGGTGGCTGCTGCTGCGACTGCTGGTGCTGGTGACCGTGCTGCTGCTGCTGCTGGTCGTCTGCGGCGGTCATGAGGCTCGGGTCGAGGCCGAGGTGGTCCATGAGCGAGTTGATGCTCGCTTGGATGGCGTCGACGTCTGCCTCGATCTCGGACGAGTCCTTGTAGCTTTTTTGGAGGTGCGCGGTGTTGTTGATGAGCGGCTCGAGCAGGGGCCCGTCGTCGGCCTTGGGGAGGAGGGCGTGCATGTTGGCGGACGCGCTGGGGTCGGGCACGAAGTAGTTGAAGTCCAGCGGAGGCTCGTACGGCGTGATCTGCGAGTGGTGCGGGGCGGTGGTGTAGGGCGGGACGGGCAGCGACTGCGACTGGAGGTTCGAGGCGTTCGAGAGGGCCTGCATGAAGCGCTGGAGCTGGGCGGGCGAGTGTATGAGTTGCTGGAACGCGCTTTGGAGCGTCGTCTCGGTGGGGTTCTGCGGCGGGACGGTGGTCAGCTGCTGGCTTGAGGGAGTGGCGGATGGGGAGAAGGGGGTCTGGGAGCCAGGCGTCTCTGTCGGCGTGGGTCGTTGTGCATATCCAGAGCCAGACGCGAGCGCTTGCCTCTGCATGTCGTCCCACGACTGCTGAGTGATTCGCGAGGTCGAGGTGTTTGGAAAAAAGTTGGCTGCGGGGAGCATCGGCGAGAAGGTATCTGTGCGGACGCTCGGGGACGCGGCCGAGGAGGGCGTGTCGATTCGTGCAAAGCGGTCTGTGCGGAGGCGCTAAGAAGCAAGGCAGACGGGAGAAACGGTGGCGACGTACTGGGTGACAGACTCCGACGATCGAGGCGGGGTGGGTTCTTCTCGTCGTCGTCGTCGACCTCGACCACCTCCACGCCCTTCGGCTTCGCCTCCACGCCGCCAATCATCAGCCTCTGCCGTTTCCTGGACACGATAGGTTGCGGCGAGTCGTGGTCGTCGTGGTCCTTGCTGTCGTGGCCGTTCGAGCGGCCAAAGACGCTGGCCAAGAATTTGAGGATGCGGTTGATGGTGTCCTGATGCGCCTTGTGGCGCTCGCGCGCGGCGAGGGCCTCCTGCCATAGGTGCTGGTTGGAGGTTTTGAGCTCGTTCAGCTCGGCGGAGATCGCCTGCTGGTGGCGCTTGACGGCGGCGATGCCACTGACGATGGAGTTCATGTCGAGGAGCTGTGCGTTGGTGGGCTGGGTCGAAGAAGAAGCCTGCGCGTTGGTGTCCTTCGCCTCGACGATCGCATCTTCGGGGGCGCCACCCTGTGCGGCCTGCTTCTTGCGCTGGATGAAGCACAGGAGGTCGGGCTGTCCGCGATGGAAGTGGGGGTGCTCGAAGTTCCATATCTCGGTGTCGGAGTCGCTCTTGAGGACGCCCTGCTGGAGGTGGGGGATCTTGTGGAAGCCGTACATGTTGAGCTGGCGGACGAAGGAGGCGAACTTTTGGTGCTTGAACCAGCGTCCCAGGACCTCGCGGGAGAGGCGCTCGTGGTCGAGCACTGCGGGCGGATCGGGAAGAGACGCGGGGAGAGGTGCGGAGAGGACGTACCGACGAAGGAGTCGCCGTTGTCCGACCATCTGATCATGTCGTTGTTGCTCGGGTCGTTCACGATCCTGCAGGGTGTCCGCGCTGAGCCCCCGCGGCGCGGTGCGCAGGAGAGAGAAAGGGACGCACTCGTAGAGCTTCTGGAGGAACTGCGGCACGGACTGGCGTGCGGCCTTTGTGAGGTTTGGGGCACCTGGTCTGTAGCCGCGCAGAGCGAGCTGTGTGTCTGAAGCCATGGTCGAGGAGGAGAGATGGGAGGAGGAGAGATGGGAGGAGGAGCGTCCGAGGACGGCGTCCCTCTGCACCCCGATTGGGATCTCACGTGCGTGGCCCTCCCCGAGCCCTCCCCGAGCAACAACACAGCCGAATCCTCTATGCTCTCGCAATTACAGACTATCGTACACAAAACAGGCAGCTCGATGCGTTGGAAAACCGTCCCCCGCGTCCGCGTGCACGCCTTCACGACGCCGCGCGTCTCCGCCCCGGCTTCCTCGCGCGCCGCACGCGCCTCCACAGCAGCACCGAGAGCCCAGCCAGCAGCCCGAGCGGCGGAACGAGCCAGTTCACGCGCCACGCCCAGCCGACGTCGCGCTGCAGGCGCCGCACAAACCCGTCGACCTGCTGCTCGAGCTCGCGCGGCCCGCCAGAGTTGTCCAGCACGTGGTCGGCGTACGCGAGCTTGTCGGCGATGGGCAGCTGCGCGCCGAGCCGCGCCGAGGCGGCCTCGCGCGTGGAGCCGTCGCGCTGCATGAGGCGCTGGAGCTGGATCTCTGTAGAGCTGCGGTGCAGGGCGGAGCGTGAGCGCGGGCGCGGGCGCAGCGTCCAGCGGTGGGAGGGAGAGGGGAGAACGCACCAGTACACGACGACGACTTTGCCCACCCAGAGCCAGATCCCGGACTCGATCAGGAGCGGGACGTCGAGGACGCACACGCGCTCGCCGCGCAGCCAGCACTTTGCGACCTGCCAGGCCATCGCGCGGCGCACGGCGGGGTGCACGATGGCGTTGAGCGTGCGCCGGCGCGCCTCGTCCGCGAACACGAGCGCGCCGAGCTTCGAGCGGTCGAGGTACCCGTCGGGCTGCAGGATCTCGCGCCCGAACGCGGCGACGATCTGGGCGTACACGCGCGTGCCCGGGCGCACGACCTCGCGCGCGATGACGTCCGCGTCGACGACGGGGATGGCGCGCGCGGCGAGCAGCGCGGAGACGGTGGACTTGCCGGTCGCGATGCCTCCCGTGAGACCTACGACTGCGCGAGGTGCGGTCAGCGTGAGCGTGAGCGGAGGGCAGGGCAGGAGGGGGCCGTACCGAGCATGGTGGTGTCGGTTGTGTGTGGGAGACGTGAGCCGGCGTGACTTCCGTAAGAGGCAACCGCCTGCTCATCGCGTCGCCCATGACCGCGCGCACCGCCGCCCTCGCCCTCGCCGTGCGCGTCCTCGTCGCCGTCCTCACCCGCTCCTTCTTCCAGCCCGACGAGTACTTCCAGTCCCTCGAGGTCGCCCACCACCTCGTCTTCGGCTACGGCGCGCTCACCTGGGAGTGGGTCTCCGCGCGCCCCATCCGCAGCATCGTCTACCCCGCACTCAACGTCCCCGTCTACTGGGCCCTCAAGGCCCTCCGCCTCGACGAGACGGAACTCCTGGTGCGTTCGCACCCGCGCCGCCCGTGCGTGCTGAGCTGAACCCGCGCTAGATCGTCGCGCCAAAGGTCCTCCACGGCTGCCTCGCGGCCGGCACCGACATCTACGTGCGCAGGCTCGCGCGCAACGTCCTCGGCGAGCGCTACGTCTCCACCGCGGTGCGTGCGCCCCGCTCGCCGCACCTGCTGACCGCTGACCGCGCCGCATCAGTTCTTCCTATCGCTGACCTCGCTCTTCCACATCCTCGCGCTCTCCCGCTCGCTGTCCAACTCGCTCGAGACAACGCTCACGACCGCCGCGCTGAGCTACTACCCGTGGGACATGTCCCCCGCGCCGACGAGGTGAGCCCGCCCGCCCGCCCGCCGAGCCGTTTGTGCGCCGCCGCCGACCCGCGTGTGCAGATCGCAGCTCCGCAAGCTCCTCGTCTTCGCCGCGCTCGCGTGCGCCGTGCGGGTCACCAGCGCCATCACCTGGGCCCTCCTCTTCCCGCCCCTCCTCTGGCGCCTGCGCACCCGCGCACCCGCTCTCCGCGCCTTTGCCCTCGACACGATCCTCACCGCGTCCGTCCCAACCCCCACCCTCCCCTCTCCACAACTAACCCAACCCAACCTCGCACCCCAGCTCGACCGCCCTCCTCCTCATCTTCGCCCTCGACAGCCTCTACTACCACACCCCATCCCTAACCCCCCTCTCCTTCCTCCTCGCAAACGCCTCCCCCCTCTCCAGCTTCTACGGCGCCGCACCCCCGCACTACTACCTCTCCCAGGCCCTCCCCATCCTCGCAGGCCCCGCACTCCCCTTCGTCCTCCACGGCGCCTGGCGCGCAGCCCGCGGCGCAGCAGGCCCGCGCCCCCGCGCGGTCCTATGCACAGTCGCCGCGCTCGCGAGCGCGTACTCCCTCGCGCCGCACAAGGAATGGCGCTTCCTCCACCCGGCGCTCCCCCTCTTGCACGTCCTCGCCGCCCCCCCGCTCGCCGACCTGCCGCGCACGCGCAGCCGCAGACGCGCGGCGCACGCCGCGCTGCTCGCGCTCGCGCTCGTGGGCGGCGCGTACGTCGCGCGCGGGCACGCGCACGCGCAGGCCGGCGCGCTGCGGTACCTCCGGGGCGTGCCCGCGGCGGAGCTCGCGAGCGCGGGGTTCCTGATGCCGTGCCACTCGACGCCGGGGCACGCGTACCTGCACCGGGCGGCGCTCGCGGAGCGGGTGTGGGCGCTCGGGTGCGAGCCGCCGGTCGCGCTCGGGTGAGTGCCTCCCGCGTTCTTTGCGGCTCCCGTTTCTCATGTTTCTCGTTATTATTATTGTTGTTGTTGTTTATTTTTATGTTTGTTGTGGTTTTCTTATGTGCGCGGGCAGCGCGGAGGACGCGAGCGCGTATCGCGACCAGACGGACGTGTTCTATGCCGCGCCGCTCGCGTACCTCCTCACGCGCTTCCCGGCCGCCGTCGACCCGCGCTTCCCGCCGTCCCCGTACCCGAGCACGCCGCCCGGCACGCCCGCCGCGCTCGCGGACGCGGGGAGGTGGGCGCACGCGTGGCCGAGCCACCTGGTGTTCTTCGGGGCGCTGCTGGAGCACGCGGGCGTGGAGCGGCTGTTGCGCGCGCGCGGGTACGGCGAGGTGTGGCGTGCGGGGAACGGGCTCGAGGAGGATCAGAGGCGGCGGGGTGGGGTGAGGGTGTGGCGGTACGGCGCGCGCGCGTCTCACGTTGCGCCGAGTCCAGGTCACGCCGGTGTTCAGCAAGGGGGAAAACGGATGGAATGAGATGTGCGGTCGTGAACAGTGCTGTGAAGTATTGTGGATTGGTGGCAGGAAGCGTTGGTTGTAAGTAAGTAGTAAGTGACTACGTAGTTCGTTCGTCGACCGCCCGGGGCGCCATCAACCGGCCGTCTTGAGCTTCAACCGCTGGGCACGTTGGAGCTGCGAAAAAAACACGAGGTGAGACGACGTCGGGACGCGGTGCGGATCAGGAGTGGATAAAATCACCTTGCGGCGCTTCTTCAACCTGGACAAGCAAGCGCGGCGGATGAGCAAAAAAAAACGCGCGAGGGGGCGACGAGACGGGAGGGAGACTCACTTGTGCTTCTTCATCTTCTTGCGGCGCTTGCGCTTCGTGCTGTCGGCGCGGATGTGTGCGGCTGCTGCGGCGGGGTCGAGGGGGATCTGGTCGGTGGGGATGCCGAGGCGGCGGAGGGTGTCGTCCCATGCGATGGCTGCGCCGACGGAGTTGATGACGAGGGCGCGGGCGAGCTGGCGCGCGGCGTCTGCGTCTGCCTCGAGGGACGCCTCGGGGGGGTCGTCGAGGGCTGCGAGCTCTGCGCGGGCGTCGGCGTCGGCGTCTGCGTCAGAGGCGGGGGAGCGGGGTGGGCCGGTGAGGGAGGCGGCGGGGGTGGGGTCGAAGAGGGCGGTGGGGGGCGTGTTGAGGAAGAGCGGGCGGTGGAGGGAGAAGAACTGGTGAAGCTTGAGGTCGTGCGGGGAGAGCTGGGGGTGGAAGGGCTGCTGTGGGGAGAAGAGGGTGGAAGGGTGGAAGGGCGAGGGCAAAGGCGCGGAGGCGGACGAGGGCGCATCTGCGGGCTTGTGGGCGTGGGTCAGGGCGGGTGCTGCCGCTGCCGGCTGCTGGGCGGGCGCGGCAGAGGACGCAGAGGCGGACGGATCGTCTGGGGCGGGCTTCGCATCGGGGTCGGACGGCCTGACTGCGGCGGGAGCGACGGCCTTGGGGGGCTTTGCGGAGTTGAAGTAGCGGCCGCCGCCGGACTTTGAGGAGAAGAAGGAGTAGGCTCTGCGGGACGCGGGGAGCGACGGCGGACGCAGCAGGCGGGGAAACATGGGCGGGGACGCTGGCTGGCTGGCGACACGGCAGAGCAGAGCACAGCACAGCGTCGATGCTGTCCTGCTGTCCCAATCCAGCACACGCTCCCACGCTCTCACGGGACCGGTCCACAGGTCCATGGCTCATGCACGTCGTCACTCACGTTGCAGCCCCTCCCCACCGCCGCACTCGTCATGGCCGCACCCGCAGACGACACCGCCGCCCTCCTCCGCACCGCCACCCGCGGCTTCGACCACATCTTCTCCAACGAGATCCTCGCCGCCCGCGCCGTGTTCGACTCCACCAACGACTCCGCCTTCCACGCCCTCGGCCTCGGCGTCTGCGCCTTCCTCGAGGCCGCCCTCGGCATGGAGGTCCGTCCGCGCCCCTGCCCTCGTCGCTGCGCCCACTCACCGCGCCCTCCAGGTCAGCCTCGTCGCAGAGGCGAACAGGCTGCTCGCCCTCGCAGAGGCAGGCGCGAAGAAGCAGGCAAAGGCCACAAAGGCTTCCCGGAGCGGCGCCCGCTTCCCCCCGGGAATCGAGTACGAGCTCATCCACGCCGACACCATCATCCTCCTCGGCTTGACGAACGCAATCAGGTCCGTGCCCTCCCCGTCTCCCGTCGTCCTCCTCAACTGGACGCCCCGCTCACGGCCTGCCGCATGGACCGCAGCGAGTCCTACATGGGCTACCTCCAATGCTTGTGAGTGCGACCCACACACGGACACAGACGCCCCGCCCCTCACCTCCCCCCGCACACACAGATACGCTTTGAACAAGTAAGCCCCTACACACACACCGCCCCACACACCGCCGCGCCGCTGACCAACCTACCCAGCGCCCACTCCAAGTTCTCCAAGTAAGTCCCGCACCGCACGCACGCCGCTTCACGCCCACGAACAACCAACAGGATATACAAGACCGTCTTCCCCGCCGGCCTCGACGCATACGCCACCCCCGCCGCCTCCCGCCGGCCCTCCCGCAAGCCGTCCACCGTCAGCCTCGCAAGCCAGGCGCCCTCCACCGCCTCCACCGCCTCCTCCGCCCTGCCCCCCGCCGCGTCCCCGGCCTCCGCGTCGTCCGTCTCCCTCTCCTCGCGCGCGACGGGCTTCTTTGGCCGCTGGGGCAGCTCGCTCACAGCCTCGCCTCGCCCTGCGACGCCCGTGGCGTTGGCGGCGCCTGCCGTGGAGGGGGAGGACGGGCCCGTGGAGGAGCTCATCGTGTCGGGCGCTGCGTTTGGTGCGTCTTTTTTTGGTTTTGGCGCGCGCCGGCATTCGCGCTTCGTCGGTGATCGGTTGACGGGTGGTTGACTAACTAACTCACTAACTAACGGGTTTGGGTTCGGCGGGCGCAGGGTACGGCTTGTTTAACCTCGTGCTCTCGCTGCTGCCCGGCAAAGTCAAGTGCGTGTGCGTTTCTGCTACACGCGCGCGCGCGCTGACGCGATTGCGATTGCGGTTGCGGTTGCGCTGGTGTGTGCGTGCGACGGTGCGTGGACAGGAGCGTCGTCGGGTTCTTCGGGTTCGACCACGACAGGAAGCTCGCGCTGCAGGCGCTCGCGGTGTCTGCGGCGAAGAACGACGTGCATGCCGTCTTTGCGGGGTGAGCGGCTGTGTTGGTATGTCCTCCTCTTGAGGCGGGCGCTGACTCGCTCTCGATCTCGGATGTGGACGTGGACGTGGGTGTGGGCGTGGATGTGGATGTGGATGTGGATGTGGATGTGGGTGGATGGGCGGGCGGGCAGGCTGGCGCTCATGTCGTACCATGGCGTCGTGCTGCTGTTGTCGGGATACCAGGCGAACGAGGCGCATATCGTGAAGCAGTACAAGATCATCGTCGACAAGTGAGCCTCACCCTCTCCCCCCTCCCCCCTTCTCCCTTCTCCCCTTTCCCCTCCCTCCCTCCGTGTGTTTGTTGCGAGAACGCGCTGTCGAGCGGCTGGCGTCGCTGTTTGTGTTTGTGTTTGTTAGGCTCGAGAAGCGGTATCCGACGGGGACGCTGTGGATCTTGAACCAGGTGCGCCTTGCTACTTCCGCCCCCTCGGCCGCTGGATGTTGACGTCTGCTCACCGGGTGCGCGTGCGCTGTCGCTTTGGTCGTGGTCGTGGTCGTGGATCGCGCGCGCGGCGGCAGGCGAAGATACTGCGCATGACGCACGACGCGGAGGGCGCGATTCGCGTGCTGAGGGGCGGGCTTGACCCCGCGCGGCCTAGCGTGTTCGTCCAGGCGGACGCTCTCGTGCGTGTTTCTCTCTCCCTCTCTCTCTCCTTCCCCTCCCCCTCTCCTCTCGACGCGCCGTTCTCCCCGACGCGTATGTGTACGCGTGAACGTGTGTATGGGTATGCGTGTGTCAGGCGCTGAGATGCATGCTGCACGCAGTTGGTGTTCGAGCTCGCGTGGACGCTGCTGTCGCAGCGCCGCTACGAAGAGGCGGCGGAGGCGTTCATGCGCATGACGGAGCTGAATACCTGGTGCGTCGCTTCTCTCCTCTCCTCTCATCCCCTGCTCATCCCCCATCCCCCGTCGCCTGCGCGCACGCCCGCAGGAGCCACGCCACGTACTACTTCATCGCGGCCGGCTGTCGGTGGTCGCTGCGCGACCTCCCCGCGGCGCAGCGCCTGCTCGACGCGATCCCCGCGCTCATCGACCGGAAGAAGATCGGCGGGAAGGACCTCCCGACGGAGGTGCTGATCAAGAAGAAACGTGCGTGCAGCCGCAAGCCCCGTTCGCGAGCCGCCGCGCAGCGGCAAGCGGGCTAATTTACTTGTCGTGCCTATCGTCCTGATCCTGATGATGATGCCTGTTTTTTTTTGTAGTCGTATTTTACAAGGCGAAGCGCGTGCGGTTGACGGGCTCCGAGGCCGGATACGCGCAGGCTATCACGATCAGCCCCGCAGAAGGTCCGTCCGACCATCCGCTGCCCAGGACGCTTTCCTCCCTCTAGTCGCTGACCGCCCCGCGTCCGCAGAGCTCGGCGTCTGTGAGTGCCTTCTGTTCTGCCTTGCCGGTGTGAGCCCGTGCTGAAGCGCGTCGCGCCCGCCTGCCAGTCTGGAACACGCACGCGCGCATCGGGAAGGACGTTGCCGAGGCGCATATCCGCGAGTGGCTCGCGCTCGCGCCCCCGATTCCGATCGACATCAGCACGCCGTACGCCGCGTCCCCGCTCGAGCCGCCCGCCGACGCCCCCGACGCCGCCCCGCCGCCCCCGGCGCTCGACACGCCCGACGAGCACGCGCTCCGCCTGCTCCTGCTCGGCATCGCGCACCGCACGGCGGGCCACCTCGCGCCCGCGCGCGCGCTGCTGCTCGCGGCGCACGCGCTGCAGCCGCGCGTCGCGGTGAGCACGTGGGTCGGCGGGCTCGCGCAGTTCGAGCTCGCGGTGCTTGCGCTGAGGGAGGCGGAGGCGGGGGAGCGGGCCGCGGGGGAGAGGATGGGGGCGGAGGGACGGGAGGACGGGTGGGGTGCGGGTGCGGGTGCGGGTGCAGGTGCGGAGGGGGATGCAGGTGCGGAGGGGGATGCGGAGGAGGGAAGTGTGGAAGGGGTGCTGCTCCCGGGCGTGATGCCGGAGGAGGCGCGCGAGGGGTGGGCGCGCGCGCTCGCGGAGGCGGGGCGGCGGCTCGAGGCGGCGCTGGGCTTGGCGGGGAGCGAGGTCGATTTGTCGACGCGGCTGGATAGCAGGATCATGATGCTCCGGGACGAGATCGCGGCGAAGAGGGAGATGCTGGAGATGTGAGCGTGCGCGCGGCGTGGCGCAGCGGTAGAGGCGGTGTGGGTAGATCGGACCTGGGACTTTTTTTTGGGGGGGGTAGAGGTTAGGTTGCTTCGCACATAATAGACGCGCATACGTTGCTTTCTTGGCTTTTCGTTCGTTCTGCTGCATAATTCATGGCAGCGACCCGCGATCATCAGCTCGGTCTCTCGCCGTGCACGCGCGAGTACGTTGAGTGCCGAACTTCGCTCTCTTCCTCATGACATGCAATCGTGTCGCGAACTCATAACATGACGTGTCGCGCCGAGTATCTATCTGTCTGTCTATACCCTCACTACCCGCACACGCACCAGCCGCCCTTCCGCGCCCGGCGCTCAAGTCGGGAACGAGCCCAGCGTGAACAGCGTCTGCTTCTGCTTCCCCTTGCCCTTCTTCCGCCCAACCGTCTCCGCGGCGCCCCACCCCGCCTCGGCCCCCGCACTCGCCCCCGCCCCCGCCCCCGCCCCCGCCCCCGCGCCCCCCGAGCCCCACGCAGGCGTCGCGGGCGCCGAGCTGCCGAGGATCTTCTGCAGCGTCCCGTTGTGCCCGCCAACCGCCGCCTTGGCGCGGCTCGGCGCGGCGGCGGGGAGCTCTGGGAAGAGGTTCTTCGAGAGCGGCGGCGGGGGTGGCGGGCGCGGGACCGGTGCCGAGGAAGAAGGGGCGGAGGAGGGCGCGGGGACGGGCGCGGGGACGGGCTGGCCGGATGCGGAGGCCGACCAGGCGGTGCTGCGGTGCGGCTGGCGGAAGCCTGGGTTGTTGGGCGGGGGCGTGGAGGACGGCTGCAGGACAGGGAAGCGGTCGGGGGGGCGGGAGGAGGAGGAGGCGGAGGAGGCAGCTTGGGCGACGCGGTCCCAGACGGCGCGGGAGGACTGGCGGGAGGGGTGCGCGGCGGTGAGCGCTTTGGCGTTGAGCACGCGGCCGCTGGCGATCCCGGCGTAGCCCGTGCCGACGGACGTGGGGACGAGGTCGGGGAACTGGCGGCGTTGCTGTGCGGGCGGCGGGAGAGGGACGTGAGTGTGCGACGGGGGGCAGGGGGCAGGGTGGAGGGGGCTGACCTCGATTTTGAAGCCGTTCCATGCGCTGAGCAGAGACGATTTCTTGTCGTCGTCGTCCATGAGGTCGACGAGGAGGTTGAGGATGCTAGCTGTGTTGTCGAGGTCGCGGTCCAGGATGTTCCACACGGCCGAGATGAGGTCGCGCGCGGCGGACTCGGACGCACGGTAGGAGCGGAGCGACAGTTTTACGGCGGCCGCGGCGTTGGTGGGGTTCGGTGCGACGGCCCTCAGCCTCGCGAACAGCGCCGCATATTTCCTGACGGAACGCCGGTCAGCGGAACAACGGCGGCAGCATGTAAAAAGATATCGCACTCGGCGGTAGCGGGGTCCATATCGGCGGGAGGCGGAGAGGCTGGACGGCTGGGGCCCGGGGACGAGCCGTGCGTGTCGCCCTCTACCGTCAGATGTCCGGCGAACCGATCCCTCCTGCTATTACCAGACCTGGCAGGTCCTGGCGGCTGCGAACCTGGCGGCGGCTCGCGTTCTCGTGCACCTCTGCGTCTACCGCCGTTGACCTCTTGGAACTCGACGTTGATCCGGCTCGCGGCCTTTTTGTCGCGGGAAGACATGTCCGCGCCGTGTTCTTCGACCATGTGAGCTTGGAGGTCGAGCAGGGACCCGAAAACGACGAATTTGCGCTGTTGGCAAGAGGAGTTGGGACAGGGATGGTGCGCGTGGTCGAAGTGCTTCTCCTAAAGGTATATGTGAGAAGATGTTATGCGCGCGTCAATGCGGCCTACCCACCAGAGCATCGTAGTTTTTGAAACTGGTAAGATGTCAATGATCGTGAGCAAGATTGATGACGTTCAGACACTGACTATTGATCTCTGACTTCGTTCCTCTTGCAGATGAAACATTCTTCGTGGCGCTCCCTCATGTGTTTGTACAATTCGTCGTCGCCAGAGAAGCACTCTCGACAGAACTCGCAGAGCGGGTGTACGCCCCCTTCGACTTGTTCCGGCGGAGCGCCTTTGCGATGTGGGTGAGGGATGGACGGCAGATGAATCGCCAATTGATTGGGCGTGTACAGAGCGTGCTCGTGCGCGAACACTTTCTTGTTGCGCAGACACAAGTCACTGTGCAGCGGTCAACATGCGCAGCTCTGTCGCAGGACAGAAGGGGGCGCACCACATGAGCTTCCCATGCACGGCACGGACATGCAGTTTCAGATCGTTCCATCCTTGCGCGACGTGCTCACAGGTGGACTCGGGACAGTTGAAACGGAGGAGGACCAAGGTTTCCTCCATCATCTCTGGAGTCTCGAAGAAAATGCTCAGCTTGAAGTCCTTGTGAGGAATGTCGGTGGGCGAATAGGATGAAAATGGCCGGTCCGCCGATACCGTGAAGATCACCGATGGCTGGGATTCCTATAGAGCACCTCCCTGTAGGCGCGATAAAGAGCAGTATATTTTCCCGACGCACCTTGCAGAATGTACAGTCTAGCTTCTTATACAAGGCCCTCAACCTGAGTACGCAGACGTGACACGTCCGATGGTTGCACTCCGAGACCGAGTAGTACTTCACTGGCTCGGCACATATCCAGCAAATAAGACTGTCATCTATTTCGGCATCCTTTGGATCCTCCCCGGATGCTGCCTCTACTGCCTGAGCACCGTTCGCTCTGGGGGCCCCCTCGGTCTTTGCCTGCGCGCCAGGGGTGGGTGCTGACCCGGGCCCGCCGTTCCTCCCCCGCTTGTTGGTTCTTCTGCCCCGTTGGGCCTTCTGAGATGCAGAGTTCTGGGTAGCGGTGTCGGGCATGTTGTGATACGGATGCTGGTCTCGGAACGAAAGGTGATCTTGGCCGCTCAGCTGCAGTGAGTCTTTAAGGCTCCGGGCCCGTGGCTGTCACGCAATGCAGTGGCCATTAGTGACGAATCTGTGACTGACATGTGCATCTTGCATGTCCAAATATAGCAAAAAGACCATAAAGTCGCCTAAATGCAGCTTCTACCATGGCCACGGTATCTCTCGTGAATACTTGCGGACGCTGTTCTGAAAGTCACTGGCGAAGAGTCCTGCAAGCTACAGAACCCCGCTGTATTCCTTCGAGCCGACCGCGACACTGATTCTGATTCTTCACTGTCCCCAAAGGGCGAGCAGCTGATCACTGCGCCTCTGCATAGGCGGTCTTGAACTCGATTGGTCTTTTACGTCTACCGCCAGCCTGCTGCCATCATGAGCTTTGTCGAACTTCAGATAAATGATGATCATCCTCTCGCACTCGAGATAACGAGCCTCCGATCTGCCGTCGCGCAATTTCAGGTGCAAGCTCACATTCGTACGCCCGCCTAATAGCTACTCATTAGTGTACCCTGCATACCCACACCTCTGCCGTGAACCCCATCCAGCATGAAGCCCATGCCGCCTCTCTCAAGCTGCAGAGACACTCGTTGGACTCCACGATAGCACTGGAGCGTGCACAGATCCTGGAACGCGAGAACGCGGCGATACGAGAGGAGCTGGCCGCCTTGCGCGTTCATCCGGATGTTTCGCCGCATCCGTCCATGCTACAGGTTCCGGAACTGACGCTCACCCTTCGACGGATGTCGGACAAGCTGACGACAACGGAGGAGACTCTTCTTGCGCGGACCGCTGAGTTAACAAACGCGCTTAGCGACCTGGCAAAGTTGAAGCACGAGATCGAAGGCGCGTATGCGCTAGCCGCCCGCACGAGGGCCAGAGAGGAACAGAGCAAATTCCAAGAGCGCGAGCTACATAGAAAGGTGAGGGCTGCCGAGGAAGCTCGGAGGATGACCGACCACGTCGTGGAAGAATACGCGGATCTGGTTCGCTCACTTGAGGGTAGGGCAAGCACGACGACGCCGTCCTCTTCACCATCCTACAACTCGCGTTTCGGGGGCGCAATTAGTAGAACATCTGACACCACATTGGTCGAGACTCTGAAGGATGGAAAGACTGGACTACAGAGGCTGCTTGAAGAATTCAACGGTGATACGGAGAGATTGGAGAACGAGATTGGGAGACTCCACAGCGAATTAGAGCTCGCCGAGATCAAGTGGGAGGCGGAAAAGAAGAACGCAGATCGAGATCGTGCCAATTTAGCGCAAGCAAAGGCAGAGCTTGAAAAGCACCAAGCAGACGACAAGGCCGCTGCTAAGATGGTCTCGCGGTACATGTACGTGTATATCGTCTCTACCCACCCTTGATTCTTCAATTATGAGTGGCAATATTATAGGAGATTCTCACAATCAACTACCAACTCCCTGCAGCAGTCTCTCGAGAATCTCAGGGCGCGCCATACCGCTACCACGTCCACACTACACCTTCAAATCTCTTCTCTTCAGTCGTCACTTGCATCGGAGCGGAGGCAGGCTGAGCGCCTCCGAAGTGTGTTAGACGAGCTTACCGAACAACTCGCACGAGAGGCGTATGGGCGTCGGCGTGAGGTTGCGCTACGGCTAGCGGTTGTTGGGCGCGAGGATGCTCTCGCGGAAGCTCTCAGACGCTGGTTGCGCCGAGCGGCGGAGACCTATACGCGGGTAACTGGTGATGACACGTCGCTTAACGAGATGCAGCAAGGCTTCATCAGCGTTGTCGAGGATGCTGGAGAACTGCTCGCTATAGTAGACGCCGATGCTCGACTAGAGGACCAAGGCGTGAACGCGGGTATCGGGAGCGTGGCGAGAATTTTGGCGGCCCAAGACGCTGTGAAGACTCTTGTGGAGGAATTGCAGAACGAGACGGAGAAGAGGATGAAGCTGGAGAGGCTCATCGGCAAAGCAGAGGTCGACGAAGATGGACGAATATTGGCTCCAACCCGAGATATCTCCCCTCCCCCACCAACACCACCTAAAGATTCCCGGACGATCCCAGCAATCTCACAGTCGACCTCGGCTCTGGTTCACCAGGAAATGATAACAAGCCTTTCAACGGAGCAAACTTTGGCTTCTGTAGAGCCAGTCACGCCATCCGAGGAGAAGGGGCCTGCGGAAGCTCCATGTGAGGATGAGATTCCGGTCATCACGGTGGCCTCTGTGGACATAATCCACCAGCCTTCTCCACGGTTGCCAGAACCAGAACCGAGGGTCATACTTCCGTCCCTTTCTGATGATCCACAGGATGTTATTCTTCCTTCAACATCACCAACATCACCAGAGCTTCCGAATGACAACATCACCAACTCGTCCGTCATGTCCGAAGCGTCTCAAAGTTCCGCATCACCTTCCACCCATACGTCCGCGCCCACATCAACATCATCTCCCTCCATCTCTCCACCTCATCCTCTTCTGGTCGAACTCACCAAAGTCAAGGACAGATATGACACCCTTCAGCGCGCTTTCCGCGACTGTCATCTCACTCTTCGGGACTTGAAAGGGACTATACCAACACTACCTCTATCACCGTCTCTCTCCGTGCTTCAGACTGCTGTAGCGCGACTAGATGATTACAACGAAGACGCACGTGTAGAGCTCGAAATCCGGGTTTCCGACGAGGAACGCATCACACGGGGCTACGAGACGCTTTTGTCCGTGCAAGGCGCCCTGTCGTCCGAAGCCGAGGCCGGGGAAGTGGAGGCTGCCGTGCGCGCCTTCGTGGACGGGACTGAAGCTGCGGTCGCACGGGCACAGAGTCAGTTCTCACGCAAACTCGACGATCTGGAACACGACATTGCGGCTGTCAAGCGGCGGGTCCACGAGCTGCCTCTTGCGCTCGAACCGGAGGAGACAGACCTCAATCCGCTCAATTCTGGTGCAAATCCGTCGTGGACTTCGCTCGCAGCGGGTTTCTTCGCGCCGCCCAGACCTGCGAGTCCCTCTATCACGTTCGGCTCCGTCATGACATCTCCACGTCTGCGACGCCCAGCATCGTCCGCACACATGCATGTGCGTAGGGGCTCATCAGACTCCGCCGCAGGAGGATTCTCGCCTGCGCTCGGTGACAGAAGTCCGTTCGCGGCACTCGACCTGCGCATTCCGATGCCGAATGTGGTATTTAACGCAACGCCGTCACTCGCCAGGCCGCCGCCGCCTCGGGCCCGGACGATGTCTGGGATGTATATGCTGGGACTCGGTATGCGGAACCCATCACTTGTGGGGACGGGCAATGGCACTGCAGGAAAGCCGCGCTCGGCTTCTATAATCTCGCTGCACAAGCCTGCACCGCCAGCGGTGAAGGCGGTGGAAGCGGTGGAAGATGAGACTTCGGATGTAGAGTAGCTGCTTGCATGATGACAGTGCGAATAATGATAAGGTATCAGTCACGTAGTTTTCTCGACACAGGTACCAAGCGCTAAGCGCTCGATGTGGACAGTTGGGGTGTATGCTTTCCTGATTACCTCGTATACCGGCTATACTCACTCCTCGTGCGGTGCCTTCGATATGTTGACTCGAGGCCGGGCGCGTACAGCCGTGTCAAGCTGCAGGCGGGGGAACGCGAGAAACGCGTGGAGGATGTCGTGTGTAGGGCACGTGACCGAGACCGAGAGTCATCGATGTTTGTGTCTTGTTTATGCCCAATTGAAGTGCATCGACGACCTCAGCTTCGCTCCCTCTCTTATTTTCCCTGCCTTCCGCTGTCCTGCTCGTCGTCGTTGCGCAGCATTGCCTCGTGTCGCAGGCATCGTTATCCAGGCTTGAATTTGTTATTGCTCTCTGTAAGTCGCACAGTCTCGAGACATCGACGCTCGTCTCGCCCTTGTATATCGACTAAGTTGCTGATCTATGATGGCGTACTGCTCTGGCCTGAACATCACTGACTTGTAGCGCTGTTTACTCGGAACCTATCAAACCAGCCTTGCATTTGTACTGTTCAGACTCTAGCTTCACGGCGATTGATCATCATCCCCACGTATGTCTCATCTATATTTGTGCTCAATTTATGTCACCCATCATACTGCAGGTTATATCGACTTAAACCAGCACCATGCCTGGGCCACAATCCCCATATTCCCACCCGGGGCCATCCACGTATTACCATCAACCTCACATCCCTTCGTACCCGCCCTTCCCTATCAATGGCCACGCTCCTGCACCGTACCCGTATCAATATCCCACGCAAAATATCAACGGTCATTCTCCCGGTCAACCTTCATCACCTCGCATCGTTCCTGGTCCTACCCGTGGTGGATATCATGGTGCCTCCCGTGGTGGTCCCGCACCCGGATATCAAACCTATCACGCACACCCTCACCCTCATCCGCCATACATGCATGCGCCGCCACACGTAGCAATGCACTCACCTCAGCCTTCCCCAATCGTCTCGTACCCTCACCACCATTCGCAAAAGTACAATTCTCATCCGCCGCCAGTCTCTTATTCGCCCTCCTACCACTCAGTTCCACCTCCCACAGCCTATGCGCAGAATTGGTCCTTCCAACAACCTATATCGCCCCTGCCCAAACAATTATCCATGCCTCCACCGCCCCCGCTTTCACCATTGATCATCACACCACATCCACCGCCACGGCATGGGGAGCCGTCATTCGGCGTCTCCAGCATCCCTGTGGATCCGAAGCCAGCTTCTCCTTTATCGACTCCGCAACTATCATTAGATGAACCTGTTCAGGATCCGGCCCAAGAACCTGAATCCTTGCCGCCTTCGGAATCCGGAGCAAGCTCAAGAGCGCAAAGCCCTGTATCTGCGCATGGCTCTGCGGCCTCAACCTCAAACACCAAGCCTTTCCTCGGTGGATGGGCAATTTGGTCCCGTCGTCCGAACGATCCTTCTCGTGCTCCTGGCATAATAATCTCGCCACGTGCCTGCCCTCCGCAGGATGTCATTGAAAAGTCGCTTCAACTGCCCACTCCTCCTGTGTCGCCCATTTCTTCTGCACATCCTTCCCCTCTTGTGTTCCCTGCCGTGATTGAGGCAATAGCCTCAGGTGATGGCGTTGATTCTCCTCTGACCGCACCTGAGTCACTGCCCACAGACGAGTCTACAGAGACATCTCCCGACGTTCCTTCCTCTTCTGCTACTGAAACCAGCTCGACTGCTCCCGATACTCCCATGCCTGGATCCCCAGTATCTACAAATACTTCAGTCTCGGTGGCTGGAGGCAAGGTGGTCAATAAGTCACCTGCCTCTCCTCGGGCCATCATCGCTCCCATCGACGAAGCGAAGATTTCCGAAGTAAAGCCCAGCAATGCCAATGAGGCACAGGCATCCGCTCCCGCCGTTGCACAACCGGAAGCTTCCACCTCTGTGCTTCCTGCGCCTGTCAAGGCTGAGCCGAAAAAGTCTTGGGCATCGCTCTTGCGATCCGCAGGAGATCCCGGTGTCGGTGCCGCCGCTAAAGTGTCGAACGCTCTCCCTACTTCCTCTCTCGTTGGGTTTTCCATCCCTGCAGCCCCGCCTCCAGCTCGTGTTGCTCCTGCACGTCAAAAAGAGCTGCTCAGCCTTCTCTCTGGTACCCTTCCTTCAGCCACCGGCGCCCCGCGCATCCGTCCACGCGGACTGGTGAACAGCGGCAACATGTGCTTCGCCAATGCCGTCTTACAGTTGCTCGTATACTCTCCACCTTTCTGGCGTCTATTCACCGAGTTGGGCAAGTTGCTGCGGGAGGGTGACAGCGGCAGGCGAGACGAGGAAGGACAAACGCCATTGGTGGATGCAACGATCAAGTTTTTGAAAGAATTCAATCCTCCGGAAGAGAAGCGCGTGAACGGCAGGGGAAAGGGTGAGGGCAAGGGCAAGGAGGTCAGGCTGAATGACAGGGAGGAGGAAGATCTAGACGCGTTCATGCCTAGTTATGTATATGACGCCATGAAGGAAAAGAAGCGCTTCGACAACATGCGGGTGAGTTTTATAATAAGCATATCGAAGTTTTGTTGAAGGGCTGACTTCTTTCTTCTGCACGTAGGGTGGGCAACAGGAAGATGCTGAGGAATTTCTTGGTTTCTTTTTGGACACATTGGAGGAGGAGCTCCTTTCTCTCTCGGCGACCGTCAATCCCGTAAAGGCTCCTGCACCTGTGAAGGCGGTTGAAGAACGTGAGGAAGAGTCACCGCGTGAGGACGGCTGGTTAGAAGTCGGAAGGCGGAACAAGATGGCCGTGACTCGAACGGTTAGTGACTTCTTCGTTATGCTCATATTATGATCAATCTGCTCCGTGAGCAGATCAAATCGACCGAGTCTCCAATCACTCGAATATTTGGCGGCAAGTTCCGTTCGACCCTCCGCGCCCCACATCAACGTGACTCAGTCATGGTCGAAGACTGGAGATCGTTGCAGTTGGACATCCAAGTAAGCCAGCCGTTGCCTTCTGACAGTGCCAACAGCTGACGCGTCACCCGCAGCGCGAAGATGCTCATACTATTCAGGACGCTTTGTCACATATCTCACACCCTCAGCCCGTCCATGTCATGTCCCCTACCAAACCAGGAGTCACAATTGAGGCGAGCCAGCAGGTCCTCATCGAAGCGCTGCCCCCGATTCTCGTTCTACACATGAAACGCTTTTTGTATGATACGGATGCCAAAGGTGTGGTAAAAATAGGAAAGATGGTCCAATTCACGCCGGAGCTTGAGATCGGCAAGGGTGAGTCATTTCCATATATGGCCAGGGACCGATACTCAGTTCGGGATTACAGACATTATTTCACCTGTGCGAAAAGGGCCGCATCCTGTGCGGTACCAACTCTATGGCGGTGAGCAACTAACATATCTGCTTGACACTCTAACAACATACTCATGTATCGGTATCAGTTCTGTATCATCATGGTCTATCTGCTTCAGGCGGCCACTATACTCTTGATGTGTTACACCCTAACCGGGATTCCAGCACAAAACCACGCGAAGCGTGGATACGGATTGACGATGAGCTCGTATCAGACATACGCCCCGAGGACGTTTTCGATGGCTTGGACCGCGATGACCGGTGCGCGTATCTGTTGTTCTATCGTCAGATTGGTGCAGGCACACGGACTTGAGATGATCTAGATCGTATTGTAGTCTTACGACTGTGCACATGTCCGCGTGTGTGCAGTGGGGTGTTTTTAAATCCATCTTGCTTTGCTATCTTACAATGCCAACGTTCGTCGTGCTACAATACGGTGGCAACCACCTTTCTCAGTGCGGTACGTCGTTCGTCGTTCGATGGATAGGTGGGAAGAATGCGCATGCGTGGTTCGTTGACTCCAGCTCAATGGCATGATTCTGGGGCGACGTGTGGGGTTCTGGGCGGGATCGGCCACCGTCGTCATCCTATGCTCTAATTTCCGATATGTCCTCGTCTTGACTGCGGCTTTATTGGGCGCCATATGGGTGGGCAGCTTGCGAGTCATGTTGACTGCTCATCAATTGCTTTGGTTCCGTGACTCACCGTGCATCTTGTAGGTCCAAGAGGACGACTGCACTCGCTGCTTTAGGGATACTCGTTAATATCTCCATCTATATAATAGGATATCCTGGGCGAACCAAAGTCATATCCTTCCATGTTTTCTACTTGCTTTCGACCCGCTATAAATCTCGTGGGGCAAGAGTTGTAGATCGCTATCCGCTTTCGGAGCACATTAGTTCAGTCATCAGCGATGCAGGTATGCCGCCGGATATCTAGACACTCTGCTCACGCTCACGGGTCACATTTAAGTCTAACAATCCACCCACGAGGGTAACAGGAGACTTTAGGGACAGACAGTTCGCCATATGCTGCGACCTCTTCCTCCTCCAAGCACTGCGCCATTCGCACGAAACTATTCGCACAGACTATCTCGGGTACAGAGACCGTCTGCGACATGGGACAGCGCTTGAGGCGCTCAACTGGGTATCCCATTTCTTCGTGCACCAGGCAAAAGGAGACGTCGTTGCGACAGCATACAGCATTGAGCAGGGCCGCGTCACCCTCTTTGTCGCCAACAGCCATGGAGGACCTAGACCAGAGGATCATGACGCAAGCGCTCGACTGCTCGCCCTGATTCGTGACCGCTTTCGGAACGCTCTCGACGACGACGCGCTCGTCACCGCCCTCCGCCGTCTCGCGCTCCATACCTCCGCCGCGCGGATCTCGCACAAGCTCGCTCTGCTCGCCGGTTTGGCGCGAGAAACCCCCGGAGGTATGCCCATAGCCCAATGGCTCGAGGGGGCTTTCGACCGATGGGAGGCGAGAGGGCACAGAGAAGAGGCGCGGCCATCGGGCCAATTCGGCGAGGCCAGCTGGCGCGACAACCAGAGGACGGGGGACGCCGTGAAGCAGCTCCTCAGGCAATTGGGGTCCATGCTCGCACGCCCCCCTACTCTCACCGGGCGCGCGTCGCGCCAGGACTCGGAGCTCACGGCGCTCATGGCCATCTGGGGCGTGCTCGAGCGCCTGGTGTGGACCGCGTTCTTCCAGGACATCGAGAAGGCGCCTGCGAATTTCTACTCGGACCGCGAGCGGGGCTTGGACGTCGCGGGGCGCAGGGAGTACGCGCTGCTGGCGAAGGTGCGGCGGCGCATCTGGCGCGTGCTGAGGTATTACACCGTGCCTGTGCGCTTCGTGAAGACGAGCCTGCGGCAGTTCTACGATGCGCTAGCGCTCCGCGACCCCGGCGGCGTCACGGGCATGGAGCGGTTCTTGAGCGGGTCGGGGGGTATCGTTGTGCATTGGGTAACGTGTGCGCCGCGGAGGGTGGTCTACGACCGGCGACAATACAAGCTGCAGGACAGGGCGTGGTCGCTGGTCGCGTCGTACGGGCTCGGCGTGCAGCGGGACTCGCCGCCGGTGCGAAGGATGCTCGACGGGATCGCGCGGCTGCCGTCCTGGAGCCCCGAGGTCGCGCCGCGCGTCCACTGCGCGGTGCAGCTCATCTGGTATCTCGTTGAGAACAATATACAGGTGTACAAGGACACGATCGGAATGAGCAAGCTGCTGTGTTGGGCGTGTCACCTTTACGTGGACCAGCTGCGCGTGCAGCAGGGGGCACGTCAGTGGAGGCTGTCGGGGACGTCAGGGAAGGTACACGAGGCATGGACGATCCCATCAGCGCCCAGCATCGAGGCCTCGAGGCAGGCTGTCGAGAGGGTCACTCATGATCTCAAGGAGTTGCTGGTGAGATGTTTGAGCGAGAACGGGCTCGCGCACCCGGGCTTCTCCTACCAGCCAACGACGCGTCGTAGCAATGCATATATAGATGGCCCGGTTGTAGAGTTTTAGATTTTTCGGACGACATGCTTTCGACTGCTTTCTTGGCAGAGGACTTTTACGCTCATAATTATTGTACTTTATTCTTACTTACATGAATTTCGCCGCCACTCAGCGCTCAGTGCTTGGATGCCTTTCAAACGATTAGTATATTGTCCGCTCCTCATTTGCCTATCGCTGTGTTGAAGGCCAGTATATATACGATGCTCCGCTAGCATGTGCTCCTCGACCCGACGATGGCACCTGGATCAGTATAGACCCAAGGCGTGTATTAAGGTTGCTCCTCCACCCGCCCCTGAGACGCGCACCAGCGCCCTGAATGCTCCTAGTAATAGATCGGTATCAGGAAATATCGTGGAGCCCAGTTGAGGCAATTGTGAGGTCGGTCCTGATAGGTCCTGGTCGTCCTGCCATGAGTCATTGGCAGGCGACGATATGCGACAATACGCTGCGATACTACGTTCGCACGCAATAAGAAACAAGTGCCATCCAGGTCATGAGACAAACAGCGTGCACTTCTAGTGACCGAGCACACTCCCAGGACCACTCGTTGTGATAGCCTTAAACTGATCTCATATCAAGTCTTCTCACGTGAATGGGAATGCCCATGATATTGCTGTTGAAGACATTCACATAACTCAAGAGATGCGAGAGGAATAACACATGTGTTCGCGACCTGTTGAACAAGTCCTCATGAATCCAAAGATATCGCAAGTCAGCCCGAAGAATTCACCAGCTGATTTCTCCACGCCCTAACTTGAAGAGAATCCCATGGTTGAAACTTACAAGCCCAAACTAGAGCGTTGCGTTGGAGTTGTTGTTCCGTGAAGGTATCTCGCGTCTCGGGCCGAAAAGAACAGTTGCCGTATTGGAGTGCTCCACTAAGCGCCCCCAAAATACCCGTGATGTCACTTGCGGCATCCTGGCGTCCCTGGCTGGCATTCCTCCGAAAATAATACACGTCTCTGTCCACTGAATGTTTGCGCCAAAAGTTGATGAAAATCTCCTCAGAATGCAGCAGGAGTGCATGCTGGGCAAATAAATTTGTCGGCAAGTTGCAAACCGCTCGCCGGCGCAGATTGAGTCGCCACCGGCATCATTGAGCCAAAAGGGGTACCCCGATCGAGATCTGCTTTGTGGAGTGACCACCGCGATTCGGTTCTGATTCGGTGGGCAAAGCATTTCGCATAGACGAATACGGGTGAGCCCTCCTCCGAGATATCGCTGACATTTTGCATGTTTGCAACTTTTTCAGTCTCTGATATCGACTGAAACACTTTTCAGTGAGATGTCCAACTTGATGTGGTTTGACAGAGCGCGGACTCGGTTGAACACCACCACCACCACCACCACCACCACCACCACCACCACCACCACCACCACCACCACGACGCTCCACCGCATCAATTGTTAGATCTCAGCGTTCAGTTTGTCGTGCGGTCTTCGCGTACGTGAAGGGTTCTTCCGCTCCATCGCCGAAAAAAATGCCATGTTATGTCAGGATTTCATGTCTCCGTGCCCTAGTTGTCCTCGCCCCCACATCCTTTATAAACTAGCAGCATCGGTTGGCGCTTCTGACGTGTTTCCCCCACCCTCACCCTCCTCTCCACCTCCTCTCCTCCTTCACGACCCTGTCTACCGTCTAGGTACTACGACTTCTACTTTGACGACATACTACTATATCCGCTATTCACCATGATCGGAAAGGAGAAGGGAGGCACTCGTGCCGTAGTCAAAAATGGCGTTCCCCATTATCTAGGTCTGACGGGCGACCGACTCATTTTCGCCATCACTCTGACCGCTACATGCGGCTTTCAGGTGTGTAGCTCGCTTACTGTCGCTTGGACCCCATTTTTGACACAACCTGCAGCTGTTTGGATATGACCAAGGCGTCATGTCTGGCATCATCTCTGCACCTCAATTTTACAGAGTGTTCCCCGACCTCAACCCTGAGATCAACCCCTCAGGTTTTTCTACTATGCAGGCCTTCTACACAGCCATCTACGAGGTCGGTTGTCTCGGTGGGGCGTTCTTCGCTCTGATGTACGGCAACAAGCTGGGGCGACGCCGTAATATCCTCCTCGGTGGACTCTTCGTTGTCATTGGCACCCTTATTCAGATCACCACCATGCCTGGTCACAAGGCAGGCCATCAGTTCGTTATAGGCCGCATTGTCACCGGTTTCGGCAACGGTCTTAATACCGCTACCATCCCCTCATGGCAAGCCGAGTGCTCAAAGTCCCATAACCGCGGTCTACACATATGTATTGAGGCCTCGATGATCGCCATCGGCACGGTCATCGCGTATTGGATCGTAAGTCGTTCTTCTGCCTTATCTTCTTGACATGTTTCTGATCGGACTGTGTGATCAGGACTTTGGGCTCAGCTTCGTCGACTCTTCGTTATCTTGGCGCTTGCCTATTGGTCTACAAATGATATTTGTAGTCTTCCTCTACATCGGAGTCCTGTCCCTGCCCGAATCGCCTCGCTGGCTTTTGTCCACGGGGTACGAAGCTGAAGGCGAGCGCGTCGTGGCGGCGCTCGCGAACTCGCCTATCGACTCGGAGGAGACTCAGCTGGACAAGCGCGTTATCCTCGAGTCTGTCCAATCGATGTCGTCGGGCGACCTCAAGCCCAGCGATGTCCTCACGTCCGGACCTACGCAGCATCTGCGCCGGACTCTACTCGGGTGCTCCAGTCAATTTTTCCAGCAGATCGGAGGCTGCAATGCCGTCATCTACTTTGCGTGAGATTGCAATTTTTCAACTCCTTCCCCATATCACGTGTCTGACATTGGTTTTTCAAGCCCGGTTATCTTCCAGCAGTATATTGGTCTCGATCGTCAATTGGCATTGATCTTGGGCGGCGTTAACGTGACCGTGTACGCGCTCTCTGCCCTCCTCTCGTATCCTATGATCGAGCGCGTTGGCCGGAGACCTATGTTCTTCTGGGGAAGCGTCGGCCAGGGCGTGTCCATGCTCATCTCGAGTCTCTGCCTCATCAAGTACAACGTTTACCACGACCAGAGCGATCATATCATCTACGGCGCCGTATTCGGCCTCTTCCTCTTCCTCATCTTCTTCGGGTAAGACGATATCGTGATCTTGATCTTGTGTAGTGAAATTGATGGAGCGTTTTTAGCTGCACATGGCTTGAGCTTCCTTGGCTTTACCCCGCTGAGGTCAACCCTCTCCGCATTCGTACTAATGCGAACGCTATGTCTACAATGACGAACTGGTCTTGGAATTGTGAGCATGCACTTTTGATCATCATTCTCGTCAACCCATTGACTGGATACTGTGCAGTTGCCGTCGTCATGTGGACTCCCCCCATGCTCGCCAAACTCGGCGGTTTCGGTACCTTCTTGTTTTTCGCGATCATCAACTTTTGTTTCTGGTGAGCTCGCTACTCAGTCTTCGCATCGGAACCCACGAAATTGACTCCCCCCACCTCGAAACTCCTCTCACAGCCCCATCATCTACGCCTTCTACCCAGAGACCAAGGGGCGCTCGCTCGAGGAGATCGACGTGTTCTTCGCAAAGGCGTACACAGAGCGCGCGTGGTACGTGCGCGTCGCGGAGGAGATGCCGCGGCTGTCGCCCTCCGAGATCGAGGCGGAGGGCCGCAAGTACGGACTCGGCGGCATCGGGTTCGACACGGAGAAGGCGGGCGATAACGGCATGCCGACGTCGGTGCGCTCGTCGCGGGAGGACGAGAAGAAGCCGGACGTGCAGTGAGCGGGCCTGCGTGGACAAAAGTATGTAGTACGGCGCGACGTTGAACGTCGGCCTTTTCGCGCGTGCGAGACTGAGTTCGGAGGACGCGAAGACACTGCGAGTGCCAGCGCGGCGCGAATAGACTAGAAGATAGAGTCTATAGAGGCAGTCCTTGTACGATTTAGTGTTACCATGTTACCCCATCGTACATATATACTCAATCCGACGACCCAACCATGTATCTTGTTTGCCCTTGAGGCTTTTCCACAACGATATGTCTGCCAACGTATTTTACATTACATATATACATATATCGCAGAGCTTGCAACTTGAGTGCACGTCCGATAAAAGTACATCGAGCACCACATAGCGTGGCGCAAGAGCGGCGGTTACAATTTGGCGGATGGGGCGGGCTTGGCTTCGACTTTGATGACGATCTTGCCGAACTGCTCGCCGCGTTTCATCAGTTCGAAGCCCTGCTCGGCACTCTGCAGTCCGTCGAGAACGTGCGAGACAATCGGGACGATGCGGTGCTCGGCGAGGAAGCGTGTCGCGTCGATAAGGTCTTTATGCGAGCCCATCGTCGACCCTGATTCCACGCGATGCAGATGCGAGAGTGGGACGAAGACAAGGTCCGTCAGCTGTGCTAACTTAGCCAGAAACACGGAGATGGAGCGCACCGATGAGCTGCTGGTTCTTCAAAACCTCACGCATCGAGACCGCGATCTGCGGCGCCGCCGTCATGCCATAGCACACGACCCGCCCGCCCGCTCTGAGCAAGCCACCGGTCTGGCGCGCGATATCGCCTCCGCCCGAGTCGATAACGGCGTTCAAGCTGCTCTGCCCGTCCCGCTGCAGCAGCTTTCCCAGCTCTTTTGGCCAAGAGGCTAGAAAAGGTCACGGATGCGGGTGGTGAGCGGGCGAGCGGCGACTGAGGGGGTCGGCCTACCGTTCTTGTAGTTCACGCCGCCTTTCGCTCCAAGCCCGATAGCTCTGGCGATCTTTTCTTCGCTGCCGCTGGTGACATATACGTTGGCGCCCTTTGCGAGGCACAGTTGAAGGGCGATGAGGGCGACGCCGCCACCAGCTCCGGTGATGAGCACATTGTGTCCTTTATCCACGCGTGCATTGACCATAGCAGCCCTGCTTTGATGTCAGTGATTGAACCACGGGACGTATCACCACCAGAAACGAACCTCCAAGCAGTGACACCTCCTACGGGCCAGGCTGAGATCTGCACGTCGTCCAAGTGGTCGGGGCTGAGGATGATCTGATCCCTTTCGACGGCGACGTACTCAGAGAAAGTCCCTATTGCGAGGTGTTTTGTGCCTCCCATGATGGAAACCCCGGCTCTGTGTGTAAATGAGCACGCACCCTGCACCCGAAGTGAGCGTGACTTACCCCGATTCGGGCGCGTCGGGATCGCTTTCCCACCCGCGCATCGGGACCAGAAAGACGCGTTTGTGGAGCAAGGGGTCGGCGGCGTCAGCGGAGGCGACGACTATCCCTAGAGTGACATAGTGAGGGCTGAGGCCTTTTCTGGATCATGCTGAGCGACGGATCATGCTTACCTGCGCCATCAGCACCCAAGGTATTTCCGAATGTGATACCAGGGTACTGGCCCTTCCGAATCCACAGCTGTACGGAAAAGTTCGATTAACAAAGAAACAAGAAATTATCAGAGGCGCATACATCTCTGTGGTTGAAAGCAGCGGCCCCGATCTTGACCAGAATCTCACCGTGCTTCAATGTGGGAATGGGACGCTCAACGACCTCAGTGCCGTGATACACAGGCTTGCGCTCCTGCGCGTCCTTCTGGACGACGAGTGCCTTTGTAGTCCGTGGTAATGAAGATGACATGGCAAGGTATTCTCAACGAAGCTGCAACCGAGCGGGGGAGCTTCTCATGAGCAACGACGATAGAAGCGTCTGGGAAGATATATATGCGCACCAGTGAGATTCCCAGGCCCTGTGTTATATAGATCTCGAACGACGACTCACTGTCGCTCCCCAGTAGACCTGAGTCCAATTTCAAGGAGTTAAGTATATGCAGTGGTCTTGTGATTGGCCCTAAAGCACTATGACAAACGGTACGCCGGCCATGAAATAGACCGAGAAGTTACAGCACGGCGCAGTGTTCCTTCGCACGGCGCCCGCCGACTCCATTGAATCTGCCCCGGGGGTGCAAGGCCAGCCAAGACGCAGGTGAGCTCCAGGAGGGGTTCAATGTTGAGCGAGACGACGTCGAAAGGGCGATGATGAACGCTCGGGCCGCTCTGTGCCGCCGGTAAGATCTGTGCGAAGGCGGCCAACGCATCTTGCTGCGGCTCTGCATCTTTAAGTCAGACGCGCTTCACGAGATGTCTCGTTCACTCCGTCCTCGTAGGTCACGCCCAAACTACGCGTCTCTTTTCCAATACGAAGACGAAGACAAAGACGGCGCAGGTCCGTCAGTTCCGCGGCACACCGACCGGGAGTATAACTCGGGCAATGGCTACGCAGAAGATGAAGAAGAAGAAGCAAGCGAAGAGGAGGTCGACGAGCTCGTTGGGCTAGACGATGCTCCTGAAAACGAATACCATGGCCCAGAACCAGAGGATCAGGCGATTCCAGCTCCAGGTGGACGAAGGGGAAAAGGGAAAGCACCCACTCGGCAGCCAAAGCGACAGCCTACCGCACCTCCAGGTCTTTCGCGCCCTGCCCGACAGATGTACACTCTCCCCGTGCCAAGCGTTAGCCATCGACACAAAGCCATACCCATTTTCCACCGCGAAAAGTGCGTCGAGCGCCTCACGCGGCCACCGGTCTTGTTCGGTGCGAACGAGACCGTTCCGACCAACAGCTTCACCTCTGACCCAGCCGTGACCGGCAGGCTGAACAAGGCTTGGGGGTACAGCATCGGTCCTGGTCCGCTGTGGGAGCTGCTAGAGGATAGAGGGTGGTACAAGGAAGCAGTTGAACCCGAGGGGGGAGAGGAGAAGGAGGAAAATCGGAGACCGAGAGTATATCCAGAGTTAATCATCGAGGACAGTGGGTCAAGTTTGGATACCGAGTGTGTATATTACTCCATGCAATACATGATGATTTATCTGTTTGGTGATAACTTTTTCAGGGAAGCCGCTCTGTATTTGCCTTCTGACCCGTCCGCGAATGAGCCTTTAAGAGCCTCACCCCGAGTGGCATGCTTAGTTGGTCCCTTCGGGAGCCAGGCGAAGCTAGATCTCGACACCTTCTCGATAGTGAATTTGTGTAGGTTTAAAGATTGTTCCGAGAACACAGGGAAGCTGACATCGCGTAGCTGAATACATTCCAGAGAGCAGGTCGCATATGTTCCATGCAGGCGCACCCGTCTGGGGCCTCGATTGGTGTCCCATCCACCCCGAAGACCGTCCCCGTGAGTCGTTTGAAGCCGTGCACAATTCCCGCCCAAGTTCACTCATCGCTGACCGGTTCTCGCAGATTGCTCGTACAAGCAATATCTAGCGGTCGGGCCCTTCCCCACTCCCGCACACTCCCCAACAATTGGCGTACGAGTATCGAGGCCGTCTCCGGCCTGTATCCAAATCTGGAGCTTGGGCCCCGCACGGGTCGCACAAAACACCAATGCCGACGAGCTCCAAGCCGAAGATGAAAGAGGCGAGATGAAGTGCGAGATAGTTCTTTGCATCGACAGCGGGCCTGCGTACGAACTCAAGTGGTGTCCACTTCCATCACACGATCGAGTATGCAATTTGACCACCTGCAACTAGAAAAAGCTATGTTTGACCCTCATATATGTACCAGCTTTCAGATCCCAAGACCGCAGGCCCTCGCAGGTTGGGTCTCCTTGCTGGGACATTCGAGGACGGCTCTGTGTCCATATATGCGGTCCCGTACCCTCCTGACCTCCCTGTTGCACAAGGCAGTCCCTCTGGGCCGAAATATGGTGATGATTTCTCATGACTCACGACGTGCCGTGGGCTGAGGTAGCGGTTCTGGCAGTCAAAATTTCCGAGCCCCTTCTCCGCATCGAGCTCGAGGAAACAATGTGTTGGACGCTCGAGTGGGCCAATAGTGAGGTTATGGCTGTGGGCTGCACAAATGGTCTGTATGCTCTGTCTTTCATCCTCATATCTCTTCTCATAGCCATTGAAGGAGCATTAGCAGTGTACAACATCGGCGACGCCCTACGAGGAACTCGCAACCCGCTCGAAGGTACGTTCACCGCCCGCATAGATCGATCGTTGATTCTCATCATCTCTTGATAGCAGGGATTCTGCCGACGCATTATATCTTGGCACACCAGTCTGCCGTCCGCGCGCTCTCGTGGGTACGCGCACCGATGCTCTCCGCATCGAAGAGACACTTCATGGCGGAAGATCCTACTGTTATTGCGAGCGGTGGGTACGACGGCGTGGAGTGTCTGACGGACATCCGTGAGCTTACGGCAAATACCATGAACAGAACGCGAGGTAGGGACCCTTCGCTTTTTACTGTTCCCTATACACCGCGTCATTGTATCGAACGTATGAGTCGTTCTCAGAACGGTGATCTGATCTCTTCGGTCTCCAGATGTCATCAACAGCATTCCGTTTTCCCCGTACGCGGGTGGACCGGTGACGATCGACCACGAAAATATTGTCAAGTCGTATTCCGCGTCTCCTAGCATGCTAGGGAGGGGGCATACGCTGATGGAGCCCGGTGGTCCAGTATGGGTACGCTCGCCCGTGTTTCTAAACTGTCGGTCATGAGACGGTTGCTGATTGAGCGGACGGACAGACTGCCTCTGCATCTGACTACCATCCGCAACTGGCGGTCGGATCCGCCGACGGATGTTGCAGGACGACCAACATGCTTCGCTCGACGCGCAGAGGAGGTTCAGTCGTAAGTCCCAGTTCCAACCTAGCATAACGTCCCTTAAACCACACCTTCAACCGAAAAAAACGACTGCGCTCGAACGGGCCACAGCCCTTCCTGATGCACAAGGTTTTCCAGCTCGACTACAGCCGCAAATCGCGCACGTTCCGCATGCTCGAGCGCTTCCTCCCCGAGGAGATCCCCGACCGCTCCTCCGCGGCCGTCCGCACGCGCAAGGGCGGCCCCGCCCCGCCTGCAGGGACCGGCGCGTGGCCCACGGAGGTCGGGGTCGTGCGCGTGGCGTGGAACTCTGCCGGGGGGCTCGCGCGCGCGCCACTGCTCGCGTCCGCGACGGCGGCGGGGCTGTGTAGGGTCGATTATCTGGACGGCCGGTGGATGAGGGACAAAATGCCATACGGTGGCGTCCAAGGGATCAGGAAAGAAGGGGATGGGATGGACGTGGATGGGGTGGACGAGGACGGAGAAGAAGATGGAGAGGATGACGGCGAAGAGGACGGAGACTCTGATTAAGACCTTGTGAGCATGTACGATGAAGCCCTCTCGTGGAGATCCAAGCCCCTGACAACGAAAGTCACGCATGTATCGCCGAACCAGGTGTATTCAACAAACATATACAACTATACCATGGCATAATATAAGCGATATCAAACATACCAAGTGCGAGGGAATGTGGACAGTACTCCAAACTTGTTATCGCCAAACAGTCGTTCGGCCTGGATCAGCTCGTCGCAGCCTCCCACGCTTTGCAGCCCGGGACAGTTGTGTCTTCTGGCCGCTGAGAAGTCTACGATGAGCACCGACCAAGAATTCATCACGTAGTGGCGATAGTCGGCGAACAGATTGCCATGCTCGATACCAACGCTATGCAGCTTGCAGATCGCCATCATGATACGACGCCTATTGTAAACTCGGTGTGAGCGAGGTCCGAAGCAGTGATATGGAAGGCAGTGGGAACTTACTTGAACTCTGCGTAGTCTGGCAGGATCACGTCTGTCCCGATGCACAGATCCATCACAAGGCATCCGACCAATACGCCCTCGATCTCGGCGCCGAAGAACCCGTAACAGCGCGGCACGGCAATGCCACCCAGGGACTGCAGCTCCAGTGAGTAGTAGTCGTATTCCCTGTCAAGGTCCCTGTATTCCTGGTCGCCATAGGCAATCTTAATGCAACACTGCTCTGGGAAATCATATTCAGGACCATCAAAGGTGAGCTTTGCGGAGTAAATCCGACTTCGCCGCTGGTCAATGCGCTCTGGGAGTTCCAGCAGGCTCCGGGCAGTCAGGCAGGATCCCTGTAGGCAGCCACTAATATTTGCGATGGCATTGATGGGCTCGGTAGATATCTGGGTCAAACAGTACTTGCGGCCGTCCATGAAGTGAAGGTGAAGGCTACTGAGAAATGTCGAACAAATACCCCAGGACATAGTGGCTGCGAGAACGGCGAAGGTGTGTTAGCCTGGAATGACGAAGGAATGGGACTAGGATGGAGGAGAGTATCTTGAATGCCACTTATAAAATAACGCAACAATGGGCGCGTCTTCGGGACCATGAATCGTGGCTCCCGATGGTGAGCCACTCGTTGACACTCAAGTATTGTGGCCTTCAGTCCAAGTCACCCTACCGCCACAAACTGTCCTTAACTGTGCTCAGGCATTGAGGCTAAGAGGACTGCCAAGACGGGTTGGAAACGGGAAGCGTGCTGGGTTGAATAAAACAATGGTGGAAATTGAGATCGGGCTGGGCCAACATTCAACAGAAATATGTCGCAGAAACGATGCTTTTCGACGGCACGAGCGGCCTGAGGAATGCGCAGAAGATGGTGGGGGGGAGTCGGGGGGAGGGGAATGCCAGCGGGTGTCGCAGAACGTCGCGACGGTTGCGGGAGCTTGTTGGGTCCAGCGATCGATCATCGGCTGCGACTGAAACCGGCCAGACTCGTCGCCGCCGCCTATATTCATCGCCAGGACCACGACATAGTCACCACTTACTCCTGAATATCTGAATCTTCGAGTTGGGAATCGTGTTCTATCCACGGTGTACTGTACTGCACGCCCTCGCATCCACTCTCGGCTTTCAGTTGGCGCTCAAATATTTCCCGCGCGTTCATGCACGTCCGTGATATGGTCGTCCAATTTTGTGCTGCAGTCACTACTTGATATTCGACAGTCGCCCCACATGCTCCTCTTCGCATGCACGGTAGCGCATTCCACAGAAGTCTGCTCAAGCATGAGTGCTTTCGCCCGCAGCGTGCTGCAAGGATCTGGGAGCCTCCACCTACCGCACAAGTAGGCTCAAGCGTGTGTATCGCCGTCTTGGACGGCGAGTCTGTGCTGCTGCTCGATCCTCGAACATCGCGCTGTCATCTTGCCCAATTTTGCAGGAAATTTTCTGTTCTCCAGTTCTGGACACGCAGGCGAACACGGCCGCCTTGGGCACCCGCATCCCACCCCGTTTGGGTAGAATCATAGACGGGACTCATGGATCCTCGGAGCGGATATTATGAAGAGCATAGAAATTTGGACGTGCGCTCGAGTGGATCAAAATCCCGATTCTTGATGACTGGCAAGCTGGATTTCATGGCAGTGAGATGACCAAGGGGTGCGTTTATCGCAGTGGGTCGCTCTCGCAAAGAGCTCAAGACTTTGGTATGTTTTCTGCCATACCGCTCAGTTAGACTTTTGATCCTAGGCCCGGATCCTCGCTTTTGACGGGCGCGTTAATGTCACATCACAACATGGAATTATGGTGCGTCTTCGCTCTTGCTCATTTCTGTATGTTGGATCTTGAGGGGACACATGCTGGAACGTGGTTGTATGCGCTGCGCTCTTCGCTGAAACCATTTTGTCGCGACGAGGGCTCACGCGCTAGGCTTGAAGCTCGCTGAAATACCAGAAATGGCGTGGATGACGGAAATTCACGTTCATCCCTCTGTTAATGGGTTGGTTCAGCGAAGACGCAACAGAGTGTTCGTGGTCGCGAGAGACACCTGCCTCAGCTCACATCGCGCTTCCATCCTATGCCGATTTGTGACACAAGTATGGTCACGTCTGTCACGCAGTGGGACATGGACTTGGTGGTCTACGGCTTGCGAGCGCAATTGCGCAGCCTGGTATTGTTCTGGAAAGTCGAGGATGATAGGAATGGGAAAGAGGTTCACGGATGAGGCTCATCGATGCGACCAGGGTCTTTGTTCTGGAAGTGCGGCTAGAAGGCGTGACAAGCGCGCAGCTGAGCCCACTAGGCATGCGTTGAGAAGGGACTGAGAGCGGAATATTGCATGCAAATATGCGCAGGAACTGTCGTTTTGACTGTTGGCATGCGCGTATGTCGTTTATGTGGAGGGGGGATGGTATCATCGCGTTCATCTGGACTTTCACTAAGACCGAGTTCGATCGTAGGCCTCGGTCTTTGCATTTTTGTCAAACTTTCAATCTAGCACACTTGAGCCCGTGTTTCTCATGCTGTTGAATTTGTTACTTGGATTTTTGACTCACTGAAAACATTCTCCAGACTTACCGAATCCCAGATGCTGCCATTCTTCGTTTGCCCAAACTGTTCTTGGGATGGAATGTGAATCACCTCCGCGTAGTCCAGTGTCTTTTGAGGTGGTCATCTCGATTCCATGAGCTACGTCAACGTGAGAGTGTTGCCGTCGAACGGAGGTATTTCGACGACGGAGGCAAATCTCACACAGCGTTCAATTGGCGCAGGTCGAAATCGGTCCCGTCTACGCGACTCGAACGCCGTTTGATCGTGGGTGGCTACTTTGCCCAAATAGGACGCGGAGACCCCTCATGGCGTGGTGCACGGTCTCGAGAGCCATTCTCGTCAATTTGCCGACTGAATTCATTTGCGAGTTATATAAGGGCATGGTTCTCTTGCTTTACGCACCCCTTGCGTCCTTTCTTCTCTCTTTCTTTTCTTCCCCTTCCCCTTCCTTCATCCTTCCCACCACATCTGATTCTTCACCTCGCCCCCCACTCTCTTTGCTCGTTTTTCTCTCTCCCATCCACGCCACGGGCCACAGCTCTTTCATTTTACACACAACTACTCTATCAGCGGGCCTCGCCTGCCGGATGCCCAGTATCAACCCACCCTATCCGTCTTTTACCCTTGTCATGTCCAATAACATGGGCAGTTCTGGCACTTCTCGCCCATCCGCATATCGCGGCTCCCACTCCGGGAGGTATCATCCATACCCCCGCGCATACCCATTGCACTACGAAGACCATATGGTAAGGCATTTCACGCATTGTGCTGCATCGCTGGATGCTCATCGCCCCTCACGTACAGATGACCGTTGATTATCGGTACAGCGAACCTCCGCAAGCTTGTCCGCGTTCGAGTTTTGCCCTAGTGAGTGCAGGCCGATCGTGTTCCCTTTTTATAGACTGCTGTTGTATTGAGTGATCGCTCCTGATCTGCAGCCGGCGATCATAGTTGAAGACTGTGATCTTGAAATAGAAGCCGGCGCCGCGGACGATACAGACACCGCCGTCGAGCGTCGCGCCAGGCCCAATATAAAAAACATCGGCGACTATATCTTGGTGCGTCATTCTGGGTTGTGTATATACATGCGCTTATTTTGGGCCGAATATGTCAAATTGTCACTCAAGGCGTTCGTACTTGCCGTTCGGCGTAAATGCCGCAGAGCGTTGACCGTCAAGAACATCGAAGACGAACTCCGGTTCGAATTTGTGAACTGACTCTGCACTCGTTCTTCTTGAGGTGATATCAAGCTCTTCGAGGGGGCAGAACATCAAAATCACCGCCACCTGCCACGACGTCTTACATCCTTCCTAGCTATTGTATCGCTTTGAAATGTCGTGTTGACACCGTATTCCCGATTTCTTGTGCTGGTCCATCCAATGCTGTATATATACGTCCGTCCCGCTCGTCGCGTGGTCAGCGCTACACTGTATCGTAGTCGTCGTTCCTGTTTGTGAAAATTTTGTCGATTGCGGTTCGTTGCACAATCTATGCAGTCCTGTCTTTATCGTTTGAGGCCTTGAGGTCCACGTCTTCGTTTGGAATATTTGAAAGCCGCTCGATGTGCCAAACTGTTCGCTCTACTTTCTACTAGTCGGATGGGGACAAGCGGTCAAATATATTTCAAAAGGACCACAATACTCTTAGCGCATCGAGGGGCCTGTATCGACATGACCCATCTAGTATTCAAGATCATGTTCGCCGAAAAGAATATCGGACCAGAATAGCTCAGGGCAGGAAACGCCTGGGTATTCACCTATCCTATCGCTGACCCGTACCTGCGGCGTGCCAATCGGACAGTCGCGTGAGTGTGGGCGTGCCGTTGAAAAGTCAACTACCAGGACCGAGTGGCCCTGCATGACGAAGTGGCGATAGTACGGATACGGCTTTACGATGTTCGGGACAAAGTGATATAGTCGATCGTGAATGACTCCAGCCAAGTGCAACTTGCAGATCGCCGCCATGATCAGGCGACTGTTGGAGGAGCATTCGTGAAGAGCGAGGATTCGACAGCGCGAAGATGACTTACTGGAATTCCTGTCGTTCCTCACCCTTCCTGTAAGAATTCATTTCCTCCACCGAGCAATTGCCCTCGGCCATTGCTTTCTCCACGAACTGATCCTTTGGAACATTGACGGTTCCGACGCACAGGTCCAGCACTAGACACCCGACCAGCTTGCCTTTCACCATTTTACCGAAGAACCCATGACAGCGCGGCACAGCAATGCCACCAAGTTCACGCAGCTCGTGGCTGTAGAGATCATGCTCACGCTTGAGCGAATAGTACTCTTGGGAGCCAAAAGCCATCTTGATGCAGCACTGGCCTGGCAAGCCATGCTGTTGGCCGTTGACCGTGAGTGTCGCAGCAGAAACCCGTGGCCCCAGCGGGTCAGTCGCGAGCGTAGGACGCAATCGACAGTCCGCTTCGAGGTCCATCAGTCCCACAGCAGCTGGGCAGGGGCCTTCCAGAGCGTGATTGATCTTTGCGGTGGCATTGAATGGTCTGTCGGGCCCTAACAGTGACTGGATCAGACGGAGTGTGCCTTCGTTGTTTCTCTCGATACGGAGAGTGCCAGTAATATTTGGCATGGTATTACGAGGTATCGAGATGGCTGGGCGCGAGGTGGTTTGGGGAGACGAAGAAAGTGAGCAAGGAGCCAAGGGATGCCATCGAATTTATAGGATGTCGAGACAATACTCGCCTCTTCGGAGCCTGGAACCGTAGATCCAAAAGCGAGTGGAGTGGCTTTGACTGGAACATATCTTGTGTGGTGCCGTATCGATCGATGCCTCGGTGCGGTGCAGCTCGGTGCAGCCACTCGCCGTCTGTAGCGTACGGTGAATTTGAAATCAGGAGAAAGGACTCATGCTAGACAGTGGGGCATGTTGTGAGGGACAAAAGATGTGCAGATTGCTGAGCCAAACGAAGATGGGTGGGTAAAGCTTGACGGTTGAAACCAGATGGAGGTGCTGTGAAGTGAGCAGAGGAGAGGGGAGGGAGGCGCAGTGACAGAGCGACGCGCGGAGCTCGCTGGGTCTCTCGCGATCGGTTGCAACTCAGGCTCAAACCGGCCTGACCGCCTCCCGCCGCATCCGCTACCCACGACATATCCATCACTTGCTTTGCTTCTGAATTGTCGAGTCGAACATCGCACTCCATCTTGCATTCGCGGGCCTGGTGATGCGATGGGTAGCGGGGCACTCAACCATTGGGGGACGCCTGAATGGTCTTGGAAGTTAGGCTGGTGCTCAAGCGTTTCGCACGCTTGAAGAC
The DNA here is from genome assembly GCF_000320585.1 of Heterobasidion irregulare TC 32-1. NCBI lineage: Eukaryota > Fungi > Basidiomycota > Agaricomycetes > Russulales > Bondarzewiaceae > Heterobasidion > Heterobasidion irregulare. The sequence continues at coordinate 3,148,467 of NW_009258198.1, read as the reverse complement.
GCTTGAAGACGGTCATCTTCGGTGCTGCGGTCTGCAGTGGTCTCCCGAATCCAGCTCTTGCCTCGCATGCGCAAGCGATAGCGCATACAGTGGACGCTTCCCAAGTACGGGCGACCAAAACGCCCGGGGTGAGCCACTGCGAACCTGCTCTACCACAGCGCGCGCCGTACGGGCGCTTTGGTCTCCCGCATCGTGCTGCGAGGATTGAGGAGTGTGTGTCCATTCGACCCCTGAGCAGGCTGGAGTTTCTAGAGAGCATGGCCTCACCACGGTTCGGGCACACCTTCCCGCGGCGTCCTCCATGGTTGACGTCGATACAAAATCCGCCTGGGATGTTGAAGTCGATGGAGAATTTAGGAGTCGGATGTTCGTAGGCAGTGGGCCGTTCTCGCAGAAGAGCTTGAAATTTGGTATGATTTTCGATATACCGTTCAGCTATTTTTTTGATCCTAGGTCTTGGATGAGCCGGTGGTGATGCGGGGACGGCTCGTCAGAGCGTGAAGCTCAGTATTCGGTGCGCCTTCTTTTCTCTTGTTTCTTTCTGTTTTCTGGATTTCAAGGGAGGTTGGTTGTATGTGTTGCGCTTGTCGAGTTCATTGGAACTATCACGCTGCGACAACGTCGTGCGCGCTTAAGCTTGAGGCTTGAAGCTGTTTGCATTGCCTTGTGATAGCATGGGTGTCTGCAGATGCACGCTCATTGCACTGTTGGTGCTTGGGTTCAGCACACATGTTTTTCGTGATGGAAGTCGACGAGAGACACCTGCCTCAGCTTGAGCTCTGATATCGTGACGATGCGTGACATATTAGTCACGCACGTCACGCTGGCGGGCATCGACTTCAAGCGAAATTGCGCAACCTGTGTGTCTTGCAGAGTGTCGGGGTTGGCAGGATGGGAAACATAATAACGACCTAAAACACATGGATGTGGAGACAGTCAAGGGCCTTCACGCTCTTGTTTCTAAGTTCGGCCAGTGGATGTGACAGATGTGTTGCTGTGCTCGTCTGGCTGCATGGTGGATGGAATGTAGAATGTGGGGATTCTTGCATGCTAAACGTCAATAAGAACATGGTTGACATATGTTTTTATCGCTATCATAGAAGGGGGACGAGGGTTTGTGGATCCGGGTGTTCTCGAGGTTCAACTGTGTAGTGGGGTGTACGTCTTCATCTAGCGGGGATTTCGAGCCTGCTATATCGCATTGATATCGTCTTTTCATGCTATTGAGTTTTGAATTTGAGCTGTTTTACTCACCGAAATCATCCTGCAGCTATGTGTTATCTCAGACGCACCTCATCACCCGTTTGTCCACCCTTTTTCTCCACTCCGTTCGACGGGATGTGGATCGCCTCTGCGTAAACTTGTATCCTCTGAGAGGTCCATCTCGACATCACGAGCAATCTCCATGCGAGGGTAGCACTGTCGAGCGGAGGTATATCTGACGACGGAAGCAAATCTCACACGGGGGGGTTGCCAATTCCGCACGTTAATCGGTCCCGTCGCCCTGACGCGACTCGAACACCGCCTGATCGTGGGTGGCTACTTTGCCCAAATAGGACGCGGAGACCCCTCATGGCGCGGTGCGCGGTCTCGAGCGCGATTCTCGCTACTTTTCCGACTGAATTCGCTCGTGGGTATTTAAGGGCTGGGCAACCCTTCTTACTTTGCGCCCCCCTTCGCATTCTTCCTTCCCCCTCGTTTCTTCCTGTCTCTGCCTTCATTTCTCCTCTTTCCGCCCCCCCGCCCCCACCTTCTTTGCTTGGGTTCCGTCCTCTGACCACCTCACATCCTTTCTACACACAAGGACACTACTAGCGGGCCCGGCCTGCCGCATGTCTAGCGTCCGCCCGCCCTACCCATCCTTCACCCTCGTCATGTCCAGCAACATGAGCACCATGAGCAATCCGGCGGACACGTCACGTCTACCCGCGTACCGTGCCTCGCACCTCGGGCGATTTCACCCATACCCTCGTGCACACCCTTCCTACCACGAGAACTATATGGTACGCGTCCGCCGTTCCATCTTCTCGCGCGTTTCTCTGCATCGCTGGACGCTTACGAGTCGTTTCCTTCATCCGCGTTTGTGTGCGATGCGCAGACGACTGTCGACTATCGGTACGGCGATCCGCCGATTTTCCAGCCCCAGCCGCGCTCCAGCTTCGCTCTGGTGAGTTCAGATCTCGCATTCCCCCGTTCCTCTTTGTTTTGTGCGGTTATTTGATCGATTGACCGACATTTGATTGGCAGCCGGCGATCATCATCGAGGATTGTGACATCAAAATAGATTCGGATTCGGGCGACACAGACACAGCCGTCGACCGCCGCAACAGGCTCAATCTGAAAACCTTCAGCCATTATGTCCTCGTGAGTCGCGAGGTTTCGTCCTTTGCTCACGCCTGTGCTCAGTCTTTTCATATGGGGCTTGTTGAAATCGCAGGCATTCGCTGTGGCCGTGCAGCGTAAATGCCGCCGCACGGCTGTCGTGAAGAAGATGGGAGACGAACCCCGGCTTGATCTCCTCGACTGAATGACAAGTTCGTTTGTCGTCCATTTCTTGACACAGGGGCAAACTTCTTCTTGGGGAGGTTGAGTCTCACAATTGCTGCTTGGCGGCACTCGCGTTCTCATCCTATGCTTAACATTGAGGCGTCGCATTTGGATTCCATTTTTGAGTTCTTGAGTGATCTTGCGTCCGGTCATTGAGTTGTATATATGATCTAACGTCGAGTTAGTAGAGTCGAGCAGGTGACTCCGTACTGTATTATAGTCGTATCTTTTGTCCTTGAACTTGCCCTGAAAATCATGCTGTCGGCGTCGTGTTCTTTTGCAGCCCCTGAAGCGATTCAGAGAGTTGAACCCTGTTTGTTTGGGAGATCGCGCGTCCGATGAGGTTGAAGCAGGCAATTCTATTCGAAACTAGCATAGCAGATAACGGCGTGCTGAGATCTCGCAGTATCTCCCTACCCCTTGCAACCCGGTCGATGGGATCGTACAGCACGTACAGACGGAAGCGCCGCCGATTCGAGGGGGATTTAGCTGGAAGGACTGGGAAGACTGGCTGGGTCAATCGACGCCTAGGACGGGGGAATCGAATTCCGTCTGAGATACGTAAGCTTTCGAGCAGAGAGCGAAGCATTAGTGGGCAATTGGCGACTGGATGAATTTCTGCACGCGAACCAGCGTGCGCAGAGTTGACTCGGGCGTGGAGAGATGGTGTTGGGCGAGCCGCGCGCAAACATGACTGCGATCTTTCTGTGTTGAGATCCGGAATTCACACTCTGAAGCATGGCAAGGGCGAGGCTGTCAGTCGTCTCGGGTATGAAACGACAGTTCAAAGATTGCCTCACCATTTTTTACCTCTTCCAACCGCCAGCCTCGGTGAGGAGTCGCAGCAGCTTTGAGGCTATATCCCCGCATCGACGCGGTGGGAGTTTGACAACCGGGGCGAGTGTACTCAAAGGCGACGAGGGTAATAGATTGGCAATAGCCAAGAGAATCCTGGGATGAAAGGCTACCATCAGGACACTCACAACGCTCCATGCAGGCCACCGCTGCTCGTGGAGGACGCGTATAGTCTGTACAGTGTGGTTTAGATGGAGGGAGTGTCGGAAGAGGCTGACTGGGCGGCCCGTGGGCCCCGCGGGCGCCTATGTGGTGCGTCTGCGCACCCGCCGTCCAGGACGGCGAGATGCCAGCACTGGACCCAGCTACAGCTCCTTTCAACAAAAAAAATTTCTTCGCACCACAAATGTCCCAACCGTCTCCCCAGCGACGCGTTCGCAGACAAACATACAGTATATGAGCAGACTTCCGAAGCAACGACGAGACATTGTGTGCTTTGGCCAGTGGCAGTATCGCGATGTTCGCGACATTTATCCTCGGCGAGAGCTGGCACGTTTTTTTGTCTCATTTCGTGAATAGATCCTTAATGTTATACTAAACCCCTGTGTTTCATTTGTTTTCAGTTTGGTGGAGGCAGCAATACGAGCACTTTGGCACCTCGGAAGAAAAATAAACTTGTTGTCCCAAATATGTTGCTGATATGACGAGCATGCATGTTCGTCATGTCAGAGCCGCATCTGTGTCCATGAGGTAGGTTTTTTTTATCTCTCGAGTACAGGAAACGAGACTGACATGACGAGCATATATGCTCGTTATATTAGAGTCTAAGCTGACCTATGTGTGCTGTGAGGTCAGTCCTATCACACATCTCAGAGCGACCTCATCACGGCAAGGTTGCTTCCAGACCGCTGTCCGTGACCATCAATCATATTGGCGGACGCGCAAGCCATCGCCCTTGAGCGCGATATTTTATTCTGGAACGGTTGGCCAGGTTCTGTATATCTGCATAGAAACAGGGCGCTTCCATTGATGAAGCCGAGCCCGCGCCCGTGGCAGACGTCCGCGGTGCGCCTTTGACTTGTAAATAGGCGACGGACACCGAGCGGAACACTGGACTCGTTCGGCCACGGACTGTCCGCATTATCCGTCTGGATACAGGTATAGCACACGAAAACATCACCCATGGTTGTAGCCCCTGTATTCTATACAAGCGGGAAGAAGCACACCTAGCGTGCGCAGGGCACTGGACGATCGCACGGCGCTGGATGATCGCACGCCCGCGGGTCGTCGTCTGACTTGCGGGTGCTCTATTGCTAAAACCAGACGCGGCGACCTCGCCGCCGCGCTCTGGTCGCTGTCTCGCGAGCTGGTGGGTATATAACCTCCTCCCCCCTCCCCCCGCCCGTCTGTTCCTTCTATGTTTCAACCCTCTTGTTGATCCTCGCCTTGCTACCCTATCTACCTGTCCTCTCGACATGACTTCCTACAGCTCGCGCATTCACGACCACCGCAGCTCCCGCGTTTCCAGATATCATCCTTACCCGCGCGTGCGCGCCCCACGGCACCACAGCGGCTTGTCCATGGTACGTGGCTGCCCCCCCAGACGCTCAAGTCGCGCTCATCCTCCGCGTTTTCCAACCCGCAATTCCCCATTCTACTCGCTTTTTTTTTTGCACAGATGCCTCTTGCCCATCTGCACGACGACCCGAGCCGCTTCCAGCCTCCGCTGCTATGGTGAGCCCGCCCGCCCATCCTCAGTCTATGGCTCGTTTTTCGCACCGTGGCCGTATCATACTGACCGCGTGACCAGCTCCCTCCGCAGCCCGCGGCGCTTGCAGGCGAAGCTGGCGACCTCGAGGTCGAGGCAGAGAAGGGTGTCGAGGAGGGCGTAGAAGGGGGCGTAGGAAAGGATGCGGCCGTCGAGCGTCGTCCCGTCCAGCCGGGCCTCGCGGTCCTTGGCGGCCATCTCCTTGTACGTCCCCAATGCCGCGTCCATCCGCCCGCTCGGTGCTTATTTCTTTCCTCAATTCTTTGCTTTTTCATCTGGTTCCAATGAACGTTGGCAATGAAGGCGTTCGTCACGGCCGTGTGGCGCAGATGGCGCATGTAGTGTAATGCCGATGTCATTTATCAAAATAAAATTTCTCGCTCGAGGGGGGATTCATGCGGGTAACGTGATATCATATTCGAGGGGAGCGAACAGAGAAAGCCAGTCCGTCTGTCCAGCTGTTGGTGGGAGGACGGACCAACAAGGACCTGGCAATCGAACGAGGGGTTGAATTTGCCATACCAAATCTGGCCAAGCGAACGTACGTGACAGTGACGTGGTCACGGTCACTCGCGCGCACTTCATTCCACCGCAACACCGCACGCACTTTTGGCACCGACGGCATAGCGTGCGCTCCTCACACAGGACAAACGAACACGACACACACACACAGGCAGCACCATGTCCCTCTCCGTCCTGCGCGCGCTCAAAGCGGGGGCCCGGCGTCAACGACAGGCGTGCGCGACTTGTGGCGGTGGGCCGTCTTTTTCGCGAACGGGGGGTGCGGCGTGGGTTACCAGGGCGTATGCGGTGAAGAGCGGGGGCGGGGGCGCGAAGGGCGGCGCGAAGAGCGCAGAGGCGGCGTCTGAGAAAGAGGGGGAGGCGTCTGTGCTTGTGGGGGGTGGAGAGCCGGGTGCGTAGTTATCCTGCGCGCGACTGGACCGACGGCTGTTGACGCTGACTATCTACCCTCCCTCCCTCCTGCGTGCGTGCGTGCGTGTGCGTGTGCGTGTGTGCGCGCTGGCACGACAGGCTCGCGGTCGATGTGCCCGCCGAACGCTGTGCTGGCGGGGCTGCAGTGGCTGAAGAACCAGCCGCCGGTGCTCGCGCTGGCGGACGATGCGTACCCGGGGTGGCTGTGGACGCTGCTGGATGCCAAGAAGGTGGAGGACGACGGGCCGGGCGGGCGCGGGGAGAAGGTGCGGCTGCGGCGGGAGAACCGGCAGCGGATCAGGGACCAGAACTTCATGAAGACGCAGTGAGGGCGGGCGGGCGGGGGTCGCGGGTGCACACGATGTATCTACACGGGTTTAATAATTGCGCGCAGAGCCGCTGGCTAGCAAAGGCGAGGCGGCCGAGGAGGGGGTGTGTGGCGCGCGTCGATTACGTACGCAGCTGGGCGGGAGAGGAGCTGCGGCGAACCGCTCGACCGCCTTGCACTGTTCGCCCATGACGGCCTCCTTCGCGGCGTATGCGTCGCACTTCATCTCCAGACACCAGCCGTCGTCCCTCGCGTCCTCTCAGCCCCTCTTCTTCTCCTTCACCGACGACGGCGGCGGCGACGACGACGACGACCAGCCCCACGCCCCCCATCGCGATCCGCACGCCGCAGACCTCGACGACCTCGACGACCCCCACCTCCGCGCCAGCGCAGCCTCCACACATCTCTCGGTAGCTGATCGCTCCTATCCCCACGGCGCTGGCCGCAGCTACGGCCCAGGCGTCGGCGACATCGACGACAGCGACGATCCGTATCTGCGTCTCGACGAGGACGACCACGCGCCCCTCCCCGGCGCCTCGTCCGCCGCCGCCTCGCGCTACGATCCCCACCGCGCACCGCTCCTCGCCTCCCACGCACTCTCCGACATCGAACGCAGCCGCGGCTGGCTCGCACACCAGCCGTCCCCGCTCCGCTCCCCGTCCCCCGCCCCGTCCTCCTCCTCCTCGTCCGCGGACTCCTCAGACTCGGGCACCCCCCCTGCCGACCTCCTCAATCCCACTCTCGCCCGCGCCCAGCACCGCCCGCCGCCGCCAACGCATGCCGCCGCCGCTGACCCGATCCCTCCGCCGCCGCGGACGATCCCGTCGCTGTCTCTGACCGAGTCGCTGCTCCCGCGCGACGGCCGCGCCCGCCCCCTCGACGTGTTCTCGCTCCCGGATCCTCGCCACACCGCCCACGCCCGCGCCCGCCGCAAATACCACGACGCGCTCTGGACCGCCCTCTGGTGCACCGGCCTCTCCGCCTGCCTCCTCGCCTCCGTCCTCGTCCTCTTCCTCACCCACCGCCCCGCCCCGGGCCAGCACCCCGGCGCCTCCCTCCCGTACACCACCCTCCTCCACACCGTCCCGCTCCTCACTGTGCTCACATTTGTCAGCGCCGCCGTCTCCTACGCGCACATCTTCCTCCTCCGCGTCTTCGTCAAGCCCGTCGTTATCGCCACCACCGTCTTTGTCCCCGTCACCCTCTTCCTCTCCGCCGTCTGGGCCTTTGTCGGCAGCTTCATGTGGGACGGCGACACCGAGCCCACCTGGGGCGAGTCCTGGGGGTGAGTGTCTCCCCGTTGCCCGCTTCGCCCCCGCCTTCTCCTGACCGATCGAGATCCCCCGCAGCCTCCGCCTCTTTTCCCTCGTTCCGCTCGTCCTCGCCCTCCTCACCGCCCGCCGCCTCCTCCACCTCCCACGCACCATCCACGGCACCTCCACCCTCCTCACCCTCACCACCACCCTCCTGGCCGCCCACCCGCTCCTCCTCGCCCTCTCCCCGCTCGTCCTCCTCGCCGCCCTCCTCGCGTCCCTCCCCTTCCTCACCCTCGCCTTCCGCCTCCTCCTCATCGGCTACTTCACACGCACCCCCGCCGCGCAGCTCGCGGGCTGGGAGTGGCACGTCCACGGCTGGGCAGGCTGGGCCATCGCCGCCACCGTTGGCGTCTGGCTCTGGAGCTGGGGCATCGCCCGCGGCATCCTGCGCGTCACCACCGCAGGCGTCATCGGCGCGTGGTACTTTGCAGAGTGCGTCTCCTCACTACCCCCTTCGTCTCTCGTCTCTCGTTTGGCACGCCCGCGCGCTGACTTTCCAACCCGCACAGCCCGGACCTGCCCCCGCCCCCGCCCACGTCCACGCACGCCCTCCACGCCGCGCTCTACCGCGCCACGCGCCCCGCCCTCGGCACCGTCGCCCTCTCCGCGCTCCTCGCCTCCCTCGCGCGCTTCCTCGCGCTCCTCACGCTCCTCCTCCGCCGCGTCCCGGCCTACCTCCCCCCGCCGCTCCGCGCGCACCCGCTCGCGGGCGCGCTGCTGTGGGCCGCGGGCGTCGCGGCGGGGTACTGCGAGGAGCGCGCGGGGAGGGTGGGGAGGTATGCATTGGTTTATGTGGGGCTTACTGGGGACGCGTATTGGGTGAGCGCGAGGAGAGCGGGGGAGTTGGTTGCTGGGGGCGCGGGTGCGGGCGCGGGTGCAGGCGCAGGTGCGGGTGGAGGGGGCGCGGCGGGCGCAAAGTATAAGAAGCGGTTCAAGACCGAACGTGCGTCCCACCTCCACTCACCTCCCAACGAGCCGCTCACCGACCGGCGCCGCACAGCCCCGCTGACGCTGCTGACGATCGCGCCGCTGACGCTGACGTTCCCCGCGGCGCTCGCGGCGTACCTCTTCGTCGCGCACACGCTCGGCGCGCCGGGCGGCGCGGCGCTCGAGGCGGCGCTGCTTGCGGGCGGCGTGACGGCGCTCGTGGGCTTGTTTTGTGTTGGCCTGGTTCGGGACACGTGCGTGCGCTTTCTTTTTTCGCTTTTGCTCGGCCGCTGGGCCTCGCGCGCGCGCGGGGGTGGGGGCGTGCGGGGTGGGTCTGTGTGCGTATGTGCGTGTGCTGATGCCTTTTGGGGGCGCGCGCGTGATAGGGCGGACACGCTTTATTTGTGTTATTGTATCGATCGGGACGTCGGGGAGCGGCGGCGGGCGGAGGTGTTCGAGATGGTGCGTTCGTTTCTCGTTCTTTCGTCCCTGTTTATTGTTTCGCATTCGCGTCCCTCGTTTCGCGTTCCCGTCTCGTCTCTTGTTTCCGTTCTTCGCTCGGCGCTTTCGGCGCTCTCGCCTCTTTTTCGTTGTCGTCTCGTCGGTGCGGGACGCGAGCTGACGTGAACCTCTCCGATTGGCTGTTGCTGTTAGTTCGAGTACGATCCCCGGCGCGGTGCGCGGGCGCAGGAACAGTCGCAGGCGCGGTATGGGCGGGCACCGCAACAACAGCAACAGCAGCAGGTGCGCGGGCAGCGCGCGCCGTTGGCTCGTGCCCAGCAGCAACAGCAACAGCCGCCCCAGCCCCAGCCCCTGCAATATCACCAGCAACCTCAGCCCCAGCAGCATCAACGACAACAGCCACATCAGCAACAGCAACAGCAACAGCAACAGCGACAGCAGCAGCAGCCGCGCCAGCCGATCTCGCAGCGCGTGCAGGGCATGGCGTCGCCTTCGCCGTCGTTGTCGCCGTCCCCGTCTGAGGGGGGCAGGTCGCTTGGCGGTGGGGGGCGCGGCGGGGGGTCGCCGGAGGTGAGGGCGGAGGCGCGGTTTACGGGGAGGGGGAGGGAGAGGAGGGAGCAGCAGGGGCGCGTGGGGGAGCAGCAGAGGGAGAGGGAGTATGGGGAGTATGGGGAGTATGGGGAGTATGGGCGGCGGGAGGAGCGGCGGGAGGAGGACGCGCACGAGCAAGCGCGCGAGCACGAGCGTGAGCGTGAGGGAGATGTGGACCCGTTTTTGAGGGCGTATACGCCTGAGATCCAGGATGAGGAGCAGGGGTACGGGCAGGGGCAGGGGCGCTCGTTCGAGCACCGGTACACGATTGAGCAGGATTCAGACCACGATCACGATCACGGCCAGGATGCGAGGACGGGCAGAGGGGGGCATGGGGCTACGAGCATCATGGACATGGGCATGAGCGGGAGTGTTGGCGGCGGTGGTGGTGGCGGTGATAGCCGCATTGGTTCGGGCGGGCGCGGGCGCGGGCGGGAGGGCAGGGACGAGGAGGAAGGGATCGCGGCTGGCGCTGGGTCTGGCGCTGGGTCGGGGATGATGTCGGGCCTGTTCCCGCCTGCGGGGTCGGACCTGTTCTGAGCGCCGCGCCGCGCGTCCCTGGCCTCCGCGCCGCCCCGTCCATGCCCATCTCATGTTCAGCTCTACATCCTCTGGTATGCTCTCCGCCTGTTCCTCCTCGCCGTCTCGTCTCGTCTCGTCTCGTCTCGTCTCTGGACCCGCCCATCGCACGCTCAAGTTGCACACCACCGGATCCCGTTTCCTTTTCCTCTGCTCTCGCCCACGCCATTCATGTGCATATCGTGGTTTGTGGTATAGAAGTCGCCGCCGCCGCCGCTCGGACGCGCGCTCGTTGTTGTGTATACTTACTCGCTTTTACTTACTTACGTCGCTGCCTCCACCTGTAAATAATACTCGCTGTTCCACACGCGCGACCGACCGGCACCCGACGGCGCACGCGCGCTCGAGTTGAGTCGAGCAGTCGGCGACCCGCGCGCGAGCGAGACGACCGACGGGCCGTCGTCCGCGACGCGAAACGCGAGACGAATAGGTTATGAATAGGACCGAGAAAAGGTACTTCTAGGACAGAATATCTACAGCGAGCGACTATGCGACGCGAAGCCTTCCGCATCCTCTTCCGTCGTACACCCACACCGGCCACATCGATACAGCTCACCGCGCGTGTCCGTCTGAGCGAGAGAGCGTATACAGCGCCACGGCAATACTTACAACGCGTTCCGCGCGCGCATATACATACACACGCGCCTCGGAGCCTACACACGCGGCCGCCCGCCGCCTATCACGCGCCCGTCGTTGGCCCACCTCGCCCCGTGTCCCCACCGTCCTCCCGCGGCGGCTGCTCCGCCTTTCCCACGTCCTCCGCCTCCGAGCCGACGTCCGACCCCACGCTCGACCCGCTCGCGAACGTCCAGCTGCCCGCCGTCGGCGTCGTCTCCCCATCCACGTCCGCGTCCGCGTCCGCATCCGCATCGGTATCCGCGTCCGCGTCCGCGGTGTGGAACTCGCCAAAGTCGCCGAAGCTGTCGAACGACGCGTCGTGCGCGTCCTCCGTCAGGCGCGACGAGAACGTGAACGGGTCCGAGCCGCTCGCCGCCGCCGAGTCGGAGAACGGGCCGAAGCCTTCGTCCTGTGCGCGCGTGCGTTAAGTCAACGGTCAACGGTCTGCCGCGACGAGCGAGAAACGGCGGCGGGGCGCCACTCACATCATCGTCCTCCGTGCTGAATGGGTCGCCAAAGGGGCTCATCGACACGTCCCTAGGCGCAAACGAGTCCTGGACCCGTCGTTCTTCGGTGAGCCGCGTGCCAGGCGACAGAAAATGCGCGCGTGATGAGCTCACCTCGAACCCGTTGGCGCTCAGCGGCCTGCGCTGGGGCTGTCGAGGACGGGTGGACACGGGCGGCTGCCTATCGAGGTCGAAATGCGACTGCGCGAGCCAGCCGCTGTCTTCGTCGTCTGAATGATCTGGCGACGAGGACGACCCGAACTCGTCCGGAGAATGCATCTCCTGCGCGAGGTACCGCGCGAACTACGGTTGCGGCCCAGTCAGTTAGCCAGGCGCGTTCCGTCAGGGCGAAAAAAAATGCGACTAACATGTGGGTGGCCGCTTGGAGTGAAATCGTCGTCGTCGTCGTCGTCATCATCGTCCGCGAATGCCGCGCGGAAGTCCGCGCTATTCCCTTTGGTAGGTCGTGCACTTGTAGCCCTGCGGAACTCGCCTTGCACCCCCGAATGATTCGAGCCACTGCTGCCCGCACCGGAGCCGGATGCGCTGCTGGCGCTCGGTGCCGAAGGACTGATGTCTTGCTCGTCCACCCTCCATTGCGTGGCCCCAGGACGCGCCGCGCTCGCCACGATGCTGGGTTTTCCTCCCCCGAGGACGCTGGTGTCTTTCTTCTTCGTCTCGTTGTACCGGCCAGTGACGTATTCGTCCCAGTCGGGCTGGGGCGCAGTCTCCGCGACGGCGAGGCGAAGGTCTGGCGGAAAGGTCTCCAGCGCCATGAGGACGTCATCGGCCATCAACGTCAAATAGCCCATGTATCCCAGACGCACGCCCTTGGGCTTGGCGCTGGCGTATTAGGGTCAGATGGCCTGCTCCATCAGGTAGCATATATAAAGGCGGCGCATACCTTTCGGTGTCGTTCCTTCGTTGCCCTTCGACAATTCGCCACATCAGCTTTGCATCGCGGAACAGTGACAGGATAAGTGCACGGTTGGTGCTGTCAGTATGACCGGTCAGAATCTGATGGAACAGGTCGTAGACGACGTTGTGCAAAAAATTATTCCAAGGGTACTCAAAAAACAGATCCTGTGGCTCTCATCAGATCAAGACGGAGTAAAACGCGGGTGTGCCTCACCATCAGTGTTGACAGCACGCCTACTTCCAAGTATTTTTGCTTAAGCCGTTCGCCAATGGGTAGAGGGAGATCGGGCTGAGGGAGATCTTGGATGGTGATTCTTCTGGAACTTCGTCTCGAGCCTGCTGAACGTCGGCCCGTCGTCGACGTCTCCGAATCGTTGCTTCGAGTCGATCCCCGTCGTCGTAGAGGACTATCGGCGGTTTGCTCTGCGGTAGGAGACGAGGAAGCGCCACCGGGAGATGCAGATACAGCTATTGGGCTCGGGCTCTGTTCTGCAGGCGATCGCGAATGCGTTGGCGAAGGAGGCCCGGGGCTGCCCTCCATTTGCTTCGGCTCGTCATACATCGCTATCTCCTCCATGGCATCATCATCCGAGCTTCCAGGTCCATCACCATCGCTCATGTCGTCGTCTGAATCTGACAGAGAAGACACGTAGTGCGATGCGCCATGAACCGGTAGCTCCAATGCAGGCTCTAGCTCTTCTCCGCCTTCGTCCATGGCCTCCTGGTCACGATTGCTGCCGGGTCCCATGTCGACAAATTGAGAGAGTTCGTCTAGGCCTGAAAGCCCGCCTTGGAGAAGCCCTTCTGAGTTGTACATGTTGTCAAACTCGGCCGGTCGATTGAGGAGTCCCAGTCCAGAACAGTGGAAAATCTCGCCGTAGAGCTCGCATATCCGGTATCTCTCAAAGGTGAGAGGCGCGATGTTACCTATCGTGGTGGAGATGGTTCCATTCTGAAACCTGTCAGCACGCGGAAAATGTGCGGAGCTCGCAGTCCGATGAAGCCACTCACGATAGACCGAGGATTCCGCAAAAAGTGATTGAGCTGTTCTAATCGGTCGCAGATGATCTCAAGCAATGGACGAAGATGGACGACGCCGACGTGATCCGCTATCTCCTTCATGTTACGCTCTAATGCGTCACGGTCGTAAACTTGCATCGTCTGTTGAGTGTGCATCAGCCGATTCCGCAATATGTAGAAGAGGTAAGGCTCAAAATAGTCCGAATTGTTTTGGCGCATGAGTTCGACGATGATGCAAATGGACTGAACAACAGAGGAGGTGGAAGATTCGACGTTTGGATAGGAAGAAGTTGCAGATACGCTAGAGTCGTCAACAAATGGTCCTTCATCAGGATTTGAACCCTGTTTCTCTGCCGCCCCCGCTGAAGACTCGGGAGCCGCGCCGGTACCAAAGTCGTGGAGAATGTAGTCAAAGAGCTTCTGCACATTTTCCTGGCGAGCAAGCACGCGAACGAGTAAATTTGATGGGAGGCTGTTCTGCAGCCCGTCAGCGATGCCCGCGCCGGTGCCAGGGGTAGCCATTGATATGATGCCTTTCACGAGCTCGGAGACCACGGTATGCATATCAGGAGAATAGGAGGGCGAGAGTCGGTCAATGAGCCGGGCGATGAGATTTTCGTTTGAAAGCCACTGCAGGCTTTGGTATAAGAGGAGCTCATCGGTGAGCATATGCAGGCAGACGACGACATACTTCTAAAACTCCAGCACCTACTGGCTGTTCATCCAATTGGATGATACGGACCAGCAGGTCAGAAAATGCGGGTGTTTCAATGTGTTGCAGTATTCTCTCCACTACGGCAGGTTGGGCAAGGATGAATTCAAGCATCTAGCGGACGGAGAGGGAAGACGCGTTCAAATGAACAGGGAACGGGACAGTACAGTGCTGCTCACCTCCACCGGCTTTTTGTTGAGAAATATGGCATTGATTTTGGCAAAGTGAGAGGCCATGACCATCTGCATTCTCATGTCCTCTGGAGATCTGTCCAGGACGGTCTCCCAGAACGGGATCAAGAGTTGTTCCGAATGGTTGATGCACGTCTCGACGATCGACCATATCTCACTGCAGAGGACCTCGGTAGCAACATAGGAGTATCTTCACAAGCACAGGTCCGTCTGAGGGGAGGCCGAGACATTATCAGAAATGGCGGCGGTGCTCACTTGGATTTTTCCTCCACCTCTATCTCGCCTGTCACATATCCCAATAACCGCTGCAATACGTCTACTCGCTGGAAATAATCGATGAGCCTTGTATTCTGGGCCTTGCACTCTTGAAGGATGTCATCTTCGTCGAGGATAGCCTCGAGGGAAACGTCTTCCTTGTCGAGGAGGCTGTCTATTGAAGACCCGTTATTGAACCCGAATCTGGAGATGAATATCCGTGAACGGGCGCTCGTCGGACGACATGCAAGGCTCCTCGGAAATACCTCCAAAACATGCGTTCCTGAAGTTATGGGGTCACTGCGCTGTATTTTTCTTAGGTCGGATGATGGAAGATGGACATAAGCGTGTTGTGATCGAGCAAAGTTCGAACGACGCGTTGTAAGGTCGGAATTACGATTCCTAGTGGCACCGGAGAATGTTGCTATTTTGGCACTCAGTGCTGCCGCACCGTAGCGCTTTGACTGATAGTATGGTATAATGTTGCTAGTATTTAGATATATCCTCCGGAAGAAAGCATTGTGATGGCTAAAGTAGTGTAGCTATGATGATACAGAGAAAAAGCAGTGACAGAATATCAAAACTGTACAAAGGCCATGAGTATCCCGCCTAGTCCGTACGCTGATAGAAGGGCACTTACCCGTATCTGATACGACCCACTAGCCTTCGTTAAGTATCTGACCCATTTGATACTGTGATAGTTGCTCTTCTCGAATACCTTGAGGAAGCGCACAATTAAACCAGAAGATGTAAACATCAGGACCTGAAAGTCGACGTCGATGGGCGGGCGGGCCCACACTTGTCTACGCGTCGTACTTGTGAGATCGGCAGTCGCGGTGAATGTACATTCCTGTCCTCCTTGTATGCGCGGGATCCTGGAACGAATATGAGTATGGTTCACAACCTCGGATCATGTCACCCACTTCCAAATTACAACATTCTCGGACGGCTGATACTTTGCTTTACCATTTTGGACTTTACAGTCGACACTTGTGGTATTCAAAGGCGTCGGTATTCGAAGAACCACGTTCGTAGCGGATAACTTGTTGTTGAAGTTTGTCTTGATAGTTATCACGTAAGAAACTTGGGTTGTTCCAATCTCATTCACAGTTGGGATGACTCTCAAGGGTAGCTTGACGTTCGATGTCGCGCGATAACTGGTCAAAAAAGTACTTGAGGGCTTTCTGACATTCAAACGAGACGGAAAATACGCACGTCATGAGTTCGAACTCCCCGTCTGGAGGAACGAAACTGATGGTGCGCGTCTCGTCGAACTCTGTCAGACGCACACATTGGTGGAACCGGCAGTCATCCAATTCAACAGCGTCGATGGATCCATGCTCGCTCTTGTCTATGACGAGTTTGTCGTTGAGACCGAATTTGCATTCCGGCGTCCCCGATAAATATGCGCGCATCAGGATATGGCCGTCGACATCAGCTCGAAGAACAGTGCCTGCACATCTATTAGCAGGCTGCATAACTATAGGTTGGGACAAACACACCTTTGGCACTCATACTGAGGTTGACTGTCTCCACAACATCAACAAATGCTTCGTTCTTCTTGTACTTGACATCTCCACGCCTCCAACTCGTCGCTCCAGTCGCTTGGGTCGTGATCTTAGTGGACTCTTCCTGACAATGATTTCAGCCAAACAGTAGCCAATTAACAGACCAGGAAGGCTCACTGCTGCTATCTGAGAGGAAACAATGCTTTCCGTAGTGATGTAAGTTTTCAAAGTGTCAATTTCGCTGTTTTGAGGGTATCCGAAATCGTTGATTTCTTGTGGGCAATCAGATAATACAAGACATTTTATAAGCTAGATACTCACCGTCGATCAGCTCGTAAATCAAGACAAAGTTGTTCTTCACAGATTCCTCGTCGACCTTTCCGAAATACGACTTACAGATCGAAATGACGCGGTAGCAGAATTCGAAGACGAGCGCTGCGTTGGCATTGTTCCTAAGAAACCCGTGAGTACCATCCGCCTCAAGGCGACAAGCCATGACGCACTTTGTGACAGCAACGAGGTATAGGTTGTTCACCCGGACATGGAAGAAGCTAGTCGAGCCAAGGGTGACAATGGGTGAACGGACTTCGCTACTGGAGATGACTTGGATTCGAAAGACATCCGAAATAGATCGTCTGAAAGATGGGCAGCCATTCAGAGGGAGTGCGAATCGTGCCCCGGTAGATTGCTCACCTTACATCCGGGCGATAGAGTCGAGAGATGAGAACCTGTGTGAAGGATTCAACAGGACATTTCTCTCAAGATTTGTCTTCAACGCACTTCACCCTTCTGGTTGAACACAAAGAATGCCTGCGAGCTGCGTTGAGTAGTGTTAGGCGGCAGTGATTGCCAAGGAAGACATACCGAGATCATAGATGCGCTCAGGTCAAGGTTTCGGCCAGCCACAGTGATCGTTTCTGTTTTGGGCAGTATGCCTGTGGCGTTACTGCATCTCACAAGTCCATCCCTTCACTCAACCATGCTTGCATCTTTTTTTCGGATCTTCGTCAGTTCCGACACCGTCGTTTGTCTTGCCTGTCGTTATTGGCGAATTTCCGATATCATCAATATTACGACAATTCTATGATGTGCTGTAATGCGAATTCGTCTGGAGTTTTGTTTCAATCTCATCATATATGTTCAAAGGCGCTTTTCAGCAAGCTGGCGTTGCATATGTTTGTGGGCGCTTCGCCTATGGCGCCTATGACGTTGAGGTGGAGGAGTAGTGACTATGGCGCCTCGCTATACGCGCTTGCTATTACGGTTTGGGCCAGGCGTCTGCTGAATCTTGGTGTGTAGGTCTTTAGGCGCCCTTCTTTCGCAACCTGTGCAAAGTGCCCACATGCGCACATCCCAGCGTGATACTTTGTCCACCTTAGCTCCTTCATATGAGCGCTTCACGAACCCACTCTTCCACCAGGGATCTAGCCTGAGCACGTTGTACACACTGGAGTCCACGAAGCCCCGGAGAAGTCTCAGAAGAACACTATATGTGCAAGCCCCTCTATCTCTCCTTCTCCCACACTAAACATGGTCCTGGGGCGTCTTTTTCTCGTTCCTCGGCTGCCGTCTCAGAAGCGCATCGGGTGAGCATCGGAATTCAATCGGTGGGAACAAGGGATCGGGGCTCCTTACCGTTGGCGTTTTTATCCCCAGGTCCCCACAGAATCCTATCACCCATCTGCTTGTGCAATCGGACGATCGCTAACGAGATAGACCGCAATGCTGTGCATTAAAATCAATTTGGTGGCCTCAGCTCTTGCTTTTGTGCTTGACGGACTATAAAGAGACTGGCATCTGGCTCAGTGGCATGTTTTCTCCTGCTATCAACCTCACTTTTGTAAATCAGGTGAGGTTCATTTGCTGTCGCCTTTCCCTTGAGTGATTTTCAGACATACGCCCATGTCGAATATCAATACTTCCAATCCTCCGGAGGCATCTATACGGCTAGCGATCGAGCGTACATTCCGGCTGTGGATCACAACTACGGTCATGCCTCTGCTTCTCTGGGCGTCTCCCTTCCATATCGAGACGACCGTTTCTTCATCTTGCCTTCTATCTCGATTTCATCTCACATGGACATCTTCTCCATCGGGACTCCAGGTTCTATCGAGATTGTGGAGAAAGCCCGTCCCGATAATCCAAGGCATGTGAGCCATAGGGCCACCTTCCCTCCTCACACTGACCTTCTCGAACTGTATCCACAGACTCCTGCGCGCTGCACGGATCGCACGAGGCTCAGGGGAAACGCCCGTTGGGAAGACGGACGGATGCTTTCTGGGCGCCTGTGGGGCCTCACCCTGCCGCACACGGTCATCGCGGGCGAAGCTGCCTCGCCGGCGCTTGAGCGCTGAGCTACCGGGACTGAATTTATCGATGTCATTCGGAGCCACAGCGGAACGACCTGGAAGGCGCCTGTGCCTCCCTGCGCGCTCATCCTGACTAGATATCTTTAGCTATCGGGTCACCCCGCAATCCCGTGCCCTGGCATCTGAATTCGCCTCCTTCCAAGCTTTGGTGCACTCATGCCGAGGCTCTGCCGTGCAAGGTGGCCCTGCCGATGCGGGGTATCAGGGCAGCGCGCCTACGCAACTCATGCCCGGCGATTCCTGGTCAGTTTCTCGCGGAGGGCCCAAATGAAGAATGCAGGTTAATGGGCTACAGTTCGCAGGACGACATTCTGCGGGTGCTACCTTGCCTTGGCTCCGCTCATCTGGCTTTGTAACGGCTACACAGCTACGTCTATGGATAGACGGGTTCGAGGGCACCTTGGAGACCTACTCTGGAATATTCTGGACACGGTACTACTTCGTGCAGGTTTGCGCACAGTCTGGTTTA
Organism: Heterobasidion irregulare TC 32-1; assembly: GCF_000320585.1. Classification (NCBI taxonomy): domain Eukaryota; kingdom Fungi; phylum Basidiomycota; class Agaricomycetes; order Russulales; family Bondarzewiaceae; genus Heterobasidion; species Heterobasidion irregulare. The sequence continues at coordinate 3,129,655 of NW_009258198.1, read as the reverse complement.
TTGTTACCTCCCCCACGTTGCACGCCTCACTGCATTGGGATGAAGTCTCATATTGATCCTATTCTACCCGTATGGTCTGCTCGGCCTGCTTTACTCGTGGTCTAATCTATCCTGGAGAGTGCACTCCCCATCCTATGCTCTCTGAAGATCTTCTTGGTAAGTGGTTGACTGCAGTGTCCTTTTCCTGTCTTAAGCTGCCTCGAGGATGTCTCTTTCACGGCTCCCTGTGATCCTTCACGATATTGCTCTGCTGTTGACGACTGCCCCATATTTTCTCATCCGTCGCCGAAGCCGAAGTCGCGCCGTCTCGTGAGGAGAGTTGACCCGAAAAGGCATATCGCGCCTCGAGGCGCGCCATCGGGCATCCCGCACCTTCTCCCGCTCTACGCCTGCTTTGTGTTGCTCAACGGCTCCAGGTAAGAGTCGCGCAGGTGCTCACGTCACGCGCCCCATAGCATGTATCCTAGCACTCCTTCATCGGATTGAGCGCAGCCTGCTTACGGTTTTCGAATGGTGCTTTCGACGAACAGCCTCATCGATCCTCGCGGACGTCAGACGACCTGTACTCCTTTCTCCCATACAGCTGGTTGAACGGTGTTGCTCAGGCGAGGACAGGAGTCATCCACGTATGAACGCGTCTCTTTTGTTCTCGGTCTGACGGTGGCTCCTATCTGCATGCTGGCCGGTCACCCGACTGTAGGTGTGGGCGCTATCTATCCTCGATCTATTAGCTGTGAGGCTCGTAGACTGACAATTGTAGGATCGCTGCCTGCATGTGTTTTCATTTCTGATGCTTGATATGAACAGAAGGATCAGGCTTGGGATCCATTGAGTTGGTCTGCTTAGTTCGCGTAAGTCATATCAAGAGGTAGACAAGCATCCGCTTAGCTAGAGCTGGAATGCAATTCCAGATACAATTCATTCAGTCATTCGCGTACTCGTCGAGGTCGTGAATAATACCGAGGAACATGGAAGTGTGTAAGGATGTCCAGATAAGATTGTCACGAGATCCGAAGCGGATGAGATTAGATTTCGGACGATGACGATGACGATGGAATTGGCTAGTGCGCTCAGATCCTTCTCCAAATTCTTTTCTTTACATGCATCTTGTGTCTTGACATCATATCTCTCTTCAAGTTTTGAGCGATGACGCGACTATCCTACCACCAGGTCTCGATCTGCCAGGATCTTTCCGCCGCACGAGGCCGCATGATATCCGCGATCTGCTTTCTCGAATCCTCGGCCGTCGTCGAACACACGCCCAACAAGCTCGCCCAACAACTTCCCCGGAAATATGTCTTATCTTCGCCTCGTACACTGCCTCATCGGACGCTCTTCCATGACAAAACCGAGTCAAGATTATGAGGATCAAAATCTGGATCAGAGCACATCAGTGCCGGGACCAGCATAGCACCTCGCCGTAGGCCATTAACGAATGCGACCCATCTCATGCGGATCTTCAAATCCTAGGACCCATTGTTCCATGACCGGCGGGACCTGGCATGCGCACGACAATACAACTCGCGCTCAGCGCTTCTGCAGCCGAGATGCTGCGCGCCGTACGCGTCGATGCGGCTGCAGCACGGGCGGCTCACGCTCCCAGCTCCGAACATCTGCTCATCGACCTGCGCAACCAGGTCCATGCATCCTCAATGGCCCACATCGAACCCGCTCGCTCGCTAAACCTAATACAGGCTTTCCGAGTCGACGGGGGCCGGGTACGACAGCGCGGTCAAATCTTTCGATCCGAGCTTCGAGCTATCCACGCCAAAGCTGCATTCCTACTACAGCACATACGAGGATAGCGACCTTTTCACCATTATCGAGCACCTGAGCGCCCAGACGTTCCGAAGAATCCGTCTTGCTCAGTCGATCCGTCTGGCACCACCAAATATACACCTGAGCCATCACCACCCGCAAACCGCACCCTCTCAGCGTGAATTTATGCCTTGACTGTTCTGCATCCCGGAGCTTACGCACTAATGAAACATCAGCTGCATGTCAGGCCACCCAGGACCTCCTATTCCGCGCAGACCAAATTCATCCTTCTCTGCCACATCATTGCGTAAGAACCGACTAGCACCTACCCCACCCCCACGTTCGAGCGGGACGCGTGCAGATCTACCTGCCCATCACCAGCTGCGTGAATGCACGCCTTTCCGTGCGCCACGGCCTCGCTGTATCCCCAGAATCCGCACGAGCGATGTCCTAGGGATCTAGAATCCTTCTCGCCGCAGCCGGGCCTTGCGCCCGAGCTCGCCGCGCAGTGTCCACCTACACCCATCGGTCCTGCACAGCACACCTATCGTCGCCTCGCCTGCTTTCAAAGCCGTGCTGAACAGTCAGCTGAACAGAGTGGCAGCTGGCAGCGGCCAACTGCACTCCGGGTGGCCCCAAAGCGACGATCGACCTTCCCAGAGGCGTACACGCACGCACACACGCACGCACCAATCTTCGGCGCGAAGACGCGCGCGCTGCGATGTGCGCCGCGGGATTTATCAACGATTATTCCTCTTCCTTACGCGCGTGCCCTTCATATTGACGTGCGTGCTGATTAGATGCGGCTGCTTATCGCGATGTCCACGAGAAGACGCGTGCGGGGACGTCGTTTCGTCATAGCCCACGCCGCGCAGGCCGCATCGCCGTCCTCGAGGCAGCCACGCGCCGGGCAGCGCGACGCGACGAGGACATAAACGCGCACGCGCGCACAAACCCACCCACCCACCTGTAGGGCCTCGACGTGCAGGCTGGTCACCTGCCCGCGCACGGGCACGCAAGGTTGGCGGATTTCGAACGTGGCGTGATGGATCGCCGTCGCGGCGCCGTGCCTGCCTGCTCGCCAGCCTCACCAAAGTCATAAGCCCGCGCGCTTGCGCGCTCGCCGTCGGTCGAAGGCACGGAGATATCATCGGACCTAGGAAATCGCGCGCGTTCGCCACCTTGTGTGCCGCGGTGCGGTACCTACGAGGTAACGGAGGAGTCAGCGCCGACCTTCCACACTGACATATGATCGTCGCGTTTTGCTCACTGCTGGTGCCCTGTGACGCGGGTTCCGCGCAATCACGATACGCGGGCGGGCAGATCGTATCGTAAAGGAGCAGCAGGCCCCAGCTCGGCACTGAGATATGCTTCTCCTGGTCCGATCGCAGAACGGACATGCGGGGTCGCGTCGCTTGCTGCTAGAGCGACGTACACCTGTATGATGGCCCTCCAGCTGTGGACAAGCGTCGCGGTGTAAGCACCTCGTGGCCACCCCTCAGCCGAAGCCCCTGAGCGCCATGGCGAAATGAAGCTGTAGGCCATAGAGCGTCATGACGCAGAGAAGCATTACATTGTGCGATCGAGCGTTGTACATACGCCCTACAGAATATATGCATCCGTGGCGTGAGATTAGATCCTCCCCAGTGTCAGCGAGTGCATGCGAGATGACGTCGACGCCACTTGCTTTGTCCCGTGGCGTCCCTTTGTGTGTGTGCTCGCCACATCTCATAGCTGCACCGTGGCGTCCGTCACCATCGAAATGAAAGCGGCAAGCCAACAGGCGTTCTGGTAACTCGTACAACAAGCCGCGCGCACGACAAGGCTGCAACCGCGTCCCGGTGGCCGTAGCTTTGCGTTGTCCGCGAAGCGCACTTCTCTCGCGAAACGTTGTATAGAGGGGGTCAAAGCAAGAGATGCACATGCGATGAGAACAACCAGAACCACATGAAATCGAATCGTCGCCCGCGCTCGTATGCTTGCTCGCGTTCGCATCGGGGCCCGTGATCTTGGCCTGCCCCAGCCCACAGCCGGCATCCATATCCATATCATGCTCGATGAACGCAAGCCAGGCTTGGCCTCCGAGCTCCACAGGGGCGCAAGGGAAGCAGCGGAAACAGTGCCGCCCCGCCAGTGCATGTGAGATCGCGAGCGTCAGAATTCCCGATAGGCCGCAATGGGCCGCAATACAACGAAGTCGGCAAGGTTCCCACATCCAAGGCGTCAGCGAGTGGGGCAGGCCGAGCGAGCGAGCGAGCGATCGTGGCAAGCATGACACCATGAATGCCGGCAGCGACGATACGCTTTGCGCGATCCGCCCCATTTGCAGGGCCGGCTTCTTCAAGCGCCACTCGCTTCCACATGCAGCATACAGCATAGACATACGCAGGCGAATACCTACCGGTTATTTATGGCGTCGCGCGGGTTTGCTGACGTGCGTGCGTGCACACGTATAGGAAGCCGGCAAGCGCGGGCGCCAGAACACAGAAGCAAGCAGCGTGAGCAACAAGCAGTGGTGAGCGAGTGAGCTATATCGGTGGCCAATCTATCGCTGTCGATCCGATTCCGATTCGATTCCGATGGCGACGATGAAGACCCAGATGCGGCGTCGCACGATGGATCCATTGAGCGTTTATCGTATATACATACGGGCGTCAAGTGCGTGGATCGCGAACTCGAGTTCGGCTTCGGCCGTGAGCCGTGGGTCGAGCGTGCGTTCATAGATCAGGATCAGGAAGCGACGCGAAAGATTGGAGAAGCTAGATGCCAGGCGGATTGACGCGCTGAATCGAATGCAGAATGCAAGATACCGGGCGAGTTGGGTAGACGCGGAGGAAGAATGCTCGGGAGGGAAAGGAAGGGTCGAGTATCGTGTTCGTGGCGCCTGGAGGCGCGCACGATGAGGTCGGGCACCCTGCGAACCGGGAGAAGCGCGACGGCGCCATCGACGGGACCGGCACCCTCCGCGAGGGCAAGCGCGCGTCGACCACACCCGTTGAGACCCGCTTGAGATGCCGCTCGAAAGTTCAGGAAGGCGCCAGTGGGCACGACGAGGATCCACGCGTTGGCGCCTGTGTTAATGAAGACGGGACGCTGAGGACGCCCCTGCCCGTCCTTGAAGTCGAGGAGCTCGCAGCACGGAGCTCCGCGTTTGGCGGGCCGCCGCTCCGCGCGCCAGCCTCTAGTGCGCACCCTGGCAGGCGCCAGCGTCAAGCTACAGCAGCATCCTGTGAAGTCGCTAGTCAAGTCCCCATAGATTATAACGCCAGGTGATATTTAGTTAGCCAGTAGCTGTGGCCAATTGCAAGCTGCTAGAAGAGAGCGCCGAATGCGCTAATTCTCAGATTTGCATGAACATACGTGGCGCATGGAGCGCCTGGTCCCTTGATGTCCGTGGTGACGCGCGCACCTGGGCAGGCGTGTGTAAAGAGCCCGCACGGCGAGCGCCGCCGTCGGGCCTTGCTCACGGAGGACCACGAGATTGTTTTGAATTTTTTCACGAGTCACGGTTGGCGGAGAGACCAGGCACGGTTGTGGGGGTCTGGGACTGGGGGCAACCAGATGCGGGAGCTGATTGAGACTCCGCGAGAAAAGCAGAGACGGCAGGAGACTGAGCCGAGCGGGCGCTAAGACGGATTGGATTGGCGCGCGATTGGCTGAGGGCGGTGAGCGCTGCGGGCCGGCAAGGAACGCGGTTGGGCCTGCGCGGCCTTACGGGGGGAAAGGGTCCGTGGTGGGTAGGTGGGTGGGTGGGTGGGTCTGAGATTGGACGAGATGGTCGGAGAGAAGCACCGACACGGGGTTTGGATTAACAAGAGAGGGATGACAGAGACAGGGAGAGGAGGAGTCATACTCGGGCGAGGGTGGGTTGGGGAACAAGATAGGCATGGGGCAGGATCTTGGAAAGTGTCTAGGGATACTGAGAAGGCAAGGAGGGAGGTAGGATTTGTCAGGATGCGGGGTGGAGGGGGAGAGACAAGGGAGGGAGTGGCAAGGCGAGATTGAGACTGAGGCCGGAATAGGGAAGCGGACGCTGCTTTGTGTGTGTGTGCGCGGGCGCTGGTGCGCAGGGCGCAGGAGCGGTGTTGAGCTGGGAATAGGACACGGTCGGGAGAGTGTGAGGCAGGAGGTGGGGATGAGCCGATGCCGGGGTGGGTGGAACGGGCGTCTTGGAAGCAGGAGAAGACGCGGTACGAGGCGCCGAAGAGGACACGAAGAGGAGGAGAGAGAGGCCGAGGAAGGGCCGGGAGATGACGGAGAGATTGGCTGAATGGAGAATTGAAGGGGCGGCCGGATATGGGAAGAGGTGGGGGGGAGGGCCCGGGGCCGGGGCGGGGAGCATGCGCCTGGCGGGCGATTGGGCGAGGTGTGATATAAAGACGGGGGCCCCTCTCCCCTCTCACAGGCCTCGTCAGACACAGTTCGACCCACCGTCCTCCCATCCACATAGCAACCCCCGGCCACCAGCCAGCCAGACCTCGACGCCACAACCGTGCCCCCCTACCACTAGCTGAAACAGTTGTTCCATTAGCCGACGTGAGTTCCCGCCCCTCGTCCGCCTCCGCCACAGCGACCCATATAAACATCTCCCTGACCGATCCTGTCCTCCGTCTGGCTTTCTTCCCCCAGACCATGTCCCCCACTTTCGAATACGACGTCCCCATGCGTTCTTCCCCTTCCCCCATATTCCCTTCCAACAAACGCCTTTCAACCTACTCTTCTCACCCCGGCAAATATTCTCCCTCCTCCCGCGCAGCCGACATCTCCCGCCTTCTCGACCCTTCTTATTCGTCCTCCTCTTCTTCCTCGTCTCCCACATCTGTCTACGTCGACCACCAAGGAGACCTTCATGACCCTGACTACCGCGACTTCCCCGCTGTGCACGCTCGCGACCTCGCGTCCCGTCGTCGGCCCACATGGGAGCGCTATAACGATGACGATCATGAACCTTTCACGACCCAGGACGAGGATGCCTATGCTTACGACGCAGACGCGTTCGACGAGCGCGCCCGCCTCCGCGCTGCCGCTCGCGACATCCGTCGCCGCTCACACGAGCCTCCGCGCCGTGCCACAACCATTCCCTCCTACAACCACTACCAGTATTCGCGTAGTCCCTTCAACGACGACGCCAGCACCCCCACAGAGATCAAGGAGAAGCGCGTTCGCCGCAAGCTGCGCTCCAAGAGCGAGACTCGCCGCGAGTCGGCCTGGTTCGTCGAGGAGGAGTACGAGAGCCCTGCCATGTTGGAAGAGGAGCCGCAGACCAAGTCTGAGTACACCCCGACGCGCACTGAGACTCCAGAGTGGACGTGAGTTGTCGCGTGTCTCTTTACTCCCCATGCCACAGCTGTTGACCCTCCTCGCTGCAGCCCCACCTGCGGCCAACAGTTCCGCCGCCAGTGGCAGGCACTCTCCCTCAGCCTGCGCTTCACCATCTTCCGCGCCCAGCGCAAGCTGCGACGCAAAATCCATAGCAGTACTTGACCTTCGATGCCAGCCGCCGCGCCAGCCCGCTCCCGGCCCCGACTTTGTCTGGCCTGACCGGTCTCTCTTTGGCTCCTGGCTCTCTTGGCCCAATATGCCCACAAATCCACCCCATCGCGTTTGCGCTCGCGGCTCCCGCGTGCGCGCGCATACCTGCGCGCCGTGGCCCGCAACGCGCTTCGCACACGCATTGACCCCCGCACGCGCAGCGATAAAATGAAAGCACGCGCGCGGGTGGATATGTTATGTCTCGAGACGACCTCTTCCATACCCGGATCGCGACGCCCTCTGCTTCTCACCGTTTCCGTCTCCGTCTCCTTTCTGTTCCTCTTATGCGCGCAGCCTGCGGCCGCGCTGCCCCCTCTATCCCCACCAGCTCTCCTGTTTTCAAGTATGCAAAGGGCCCGTATTCGATCGCGTCCGCGGCCACTTCGATTTCCCGCCCGCGCGCATCTATGTGTTTACCCCTCAGGCTCTGCTTTGCCTCCATCGAGTCGGCCACCACGGGACTCTGGACAGGCAGTCGCGGGATTGCCCCGTCAGTACATATGTGTTATCCCGCCCGTTGATCCCCATCCCGTTCATCATTGCACATACGCTTCCGTTCCTGTTCCTGTCCCTATCCCCCTTCCCACCCTTCCCGTTTCATCCCCACCCCCCTCCCCACTGTCCATTGCCCGCGTTCGCTTTCTGACTGTGAACTGTTTTGAACCCTGTTTTCGTTTCCTCTTGCTGCTCGCGCTGCTTTATTTCCGATTCCCCGCGATCTGTGCTGCTTATATTTTTTTGATTGGTTGATTGGTTATAGCACGACGACGAGTCGACGTCGACGAAGAAGACGTACATACGGATACCTACATACTTAGGGTGTATGCGCGGATGTGTTACGATACGAAGAAGACGAACGAACGAACGAGTAAAAAAAAGAATTATGAAGTTTATTGACATGCATCTCATCCTCCGTGTGTCCCATCTGGAACATATTGACGTGGTCTCATTAAGAACAAAGCTGTGTGCGATGAGAGGTTTTCGGAGCGTGCGAGTCTCCGTCTTAGAATGCACATGGTCGACCCACTCAAACCCACTCCCCGCGGGAGGCGGAGCAAGTCGGTCGGGCCAACACCAACGCCTGAGAACGCCGTGGGCTTTTTCCATTAGGCCCCGGCCAATCCTCCAGGCCTTAGCTCAAAAATCGGCTTGGTGCGATCGACGCCTCCTTCGTCAAAACTTCCGTCATGCCAGTGGCACAGCATGGCACCTTCGTCATTCCAGCTGGATCTGCAGCATCGACACCGCCCCCGCGCTCTCAGAGTGGCCGTGGGCCACTGCAGATTCTGAGATTCGAGATGCGTTCGTTCGAGTGGATTCAGACCGCCCCAGGCTCGATGACGTCTGCCGCCCTCGGTCGGTGGGGCTTCACGCTCGCCTGTGACTTGTGCACTTCTTGCTCGTGCGTGCAGTTTTGCCTGCGTACCTACGTGGACGCGTTTGGTCTTAGTACAGGCGGTCATCGACGCATCGCAGGCGCATTACGCCCGCTCACCCCACCAGCTACGCTTCCTCCTGCGGTCAGAGCTCAGCTTTCCAGAGCCGTGGGGTCGTGGGGCCGCCTGCGATGCGCGCAGCCCCGCGAAGACCAGCACCCAACCGTAGTACGTCGCAGCGCTCGCCGCTGCGATCGCGCGCTCGATCCCCACACACAGACACACGCATACATAGCGGGCGATCACGGTCCCCCGCTATGACGCCACGCGCGGCACCCTGCGATCGCCAAACTTACACACACGGATCTGCAGCCGTTCGCGGAAGCTGCACCGGACGCGTCGGGCGCGCAGCGCGCGATAAGTAACGCAGGTCGTACGATGGCCACACAACACAAGTATTTATTTTATCGCGCGACGCCGCGCCGATGCGGCGCGCCATCTGCGACTAGGACTGATAACCCCTGCCAACGAATGAATGGGCGCAGTGCTTAGTCCGACGCTGTGCGCCGTTGAGCGGAAGCACCCTCGGACCTCCCCCTCGCCTGCGATTCGTCGAAAGGTGCCCGGCGAGGCCGGCCTCCAGGGGGCTCCCACCTGCTCGCGGGATTGGCTGATGGCCCGGGTTTCAAACCGCGGACACAAGCGTGGCAGCCAACTGGCGGCCGTCGTGGAACAAGAGGACAGCGCGCATCGATGACGTCGACGGGCCCCTGGAGGTGCGCCGCGCTCGACGATGACACACGCCCCGAGTGGCCCCAGTCAGACTGCTGGCCCGTATAGGAAACCCGATCGCGGGCTCGGGCTCGGATTCAGATCCTGTTTCCGCAATCGGTAACTTACAGTGTTGTGTGCACCTATGCGCGCCAGCGTGGCGAGGCGGAGCCTAAACGGGTTGGCGATCGTGTTACAAGCCCCTCGACAAGCGGAGGAGCGAGCTGCCTGTTTGCGTTTGTGCGCGAGTGCCGTGTCGGTGGAGCGGTGGATGTCGCTCCTCATTTAGATGGACGGTCTTGTTCGCGGGCGCGTATTCACACCAGACGACTCGATGGTCTTGTCCAGCGCTTTTGGACTCCGTATCGCATCTGTCTGTCGCCAGGGCTGGTCAGGCTGGTACAGCAGCCGACGGATCTGATGGGCATGCAAGATCCGTGTCGAGTCATTGCAACCTCAGCGTATCTGCATAAATGCTGAGCGAGCGAGAGTTCCGCTGAGCAATCCTGTGAGGCCGCATGGGAGCTGAGACACGCCTGCAGGGCAGCACGGGCAGGCTAGAGTCTATCTAGAGACTGGAGAGTTACAGGCTTACTCATCTCGAGACGGCAAATGCGCCACGAATCGCCACGGCATACGGGCGACACAGTAATAACATGCTGTTACCCCTTTTGATCGCGCATTGTATCTGTATCTTGCTGGAAAGCTCTGGCAATGCCAACACTGGCGTGATGTCGGTCGACGAGGGTCAGCTCGTCATTAGTCAGCGGGTGCTGATTCATACTGCTCACGTACGCGTTTATCTGTGGTGGATCGTGATCTATCGTGATGCGTTCAGATCTCTGTTCGTCCAATATTGGACAGCGGCGTCAGCCTGGAGGGGCTTCAGAGCCGACGGAGCCCAAAGACGTGGGCCAGTAGGCACATAGATAGATAGACACATATCCGGGGCTTTCAAGGGGGCCAAGGACGAGCGCGCGTCCCGACCCTAGAAGGAACGCAGCTAGACAGGACCTTGCGAGCAGTTGGGGCTGCTATTAGCCATCTGCAAGCAGTGGCGTACGGAGGACCGAGCAGCAAAAGGCCTTCCACGTACGTGACCCCGAGTCGCTATACAGTCAATAACAATCTCGGACGACCGGATTTCACTTTACGCGATACAGTGTTTGTGTTATCCCGGCATGACGCCAGTATCCCTTGTGGACAGTTGACGCGGAGAGCCTTGGGACAAGGAAGTCCGATTTGAGGCCGTTGGCCATGAAAGTCAAAAGACCACCACGATATCATCCGACGGGCGCAGGTGACCGCCACGTCCGACGTGCCGAATCGAGGAGAAAGAAAATCCGACGGGCGGATGGCCGTGGCGAAAGAACGGACGTGGGTGCGGGTCTGTGCGGCGGGTGCGGAGTCGCGATTAATTTGCTGCTTGCTAGCGCAGAAAATGGAGGAACATCGCGAGGATCGTGCTATAGCGTCGCTGTTGGCTGGAGTGAACGCGTTACGGGGTTTGAAATGGACGCCGGACCCCAAACAAGGGTTGACCGCCGTTTGCGCGTGAATGCAGCATATCGATGACGACGCGGGGATGTGGGGGAGGTACGTCAGGCTTTGGTCCTCAGCTCGGCGTAAATGGTTCTCTCGACTGAACTTCCACGTTCCCCAGAGCTTCAACCCCAGCCTGCGCCGCACGCCACCAATCAATCAATCTCGCGAGCCTTGACATACCTGGCGCAAATGTGTCCTCTTTTGCGAACTTTCACATGCACGGGTGCGCATATGCGCATATACCCAACCCCAAGGACCACTACCACGACCGCGGTATAGCCGCACAGGCATGTGCGTGTGCGCTCTCATGCCGATAGTGTCTACTGCGAGCGGCCAGGTCCCGATGCGCATGAATAGCTGCAGATCATGTGTTTGCCCCGCCCTCGCAGGAGGGAGCACACTCCCAGCGTTCGTGTCTGCGACCCAAAAGCACGCAGGTGTCAGCGCACATGTGGCTCACGCGTCGGGCCTGCGCAGCTCCGAGGTCTCTCCATCCTCGCCATCTTGCTCATGCGCCACGGATCGTGTACGCCACACTTTGCGGCCTCGAGACCATGCGTGCAGGAATCGCCAATTATGTGTGTCGTTCTGCTGCGGAGATCCGCGACGAGATGTCGAGTATCGTGCTTCCCATCGCGCTTTCGCCGACATTTCTCTCATCTTCCTTGTTGTGCGGCCCTGATTATCAGCTTAGTATCAGCTGCGATCCCTCCTCGGAGCTTCGTGCTCGGACCTTGATAAGATTCACGGATCGTGGAACCGCTCCCCGCACATCTCCCCGCCATCTCTGTGCGAGCCTCGAGGCGTGAGCAGATCGCACAACCTTGATCAGCCTTGATCGTGTCTGATCAAGGTGTAATCCTTATCTCGGGATGCGATGCCAGATGCAAAGATTACCTGAAGATCGCGTGTAGCTGATTTCGCGCTTTTCCGGGGCTCGAGCCTGTTGATGTCAGTGAGCCATTCGTCATTCACGCTTGTCGGGTAGCAGTTGTCTAAACCCATGCTCAGGCAGACACAGGGAAGAAGACCTTGTTCGCGAATGTCCGCTGCACACGCACGTCCGTGCAGTAACCGGATCGTCTCCAGATAGCCCCTGAGGAGGACGGTTGTATATATGCATAGTCGTCGGCTGACACACGCTAACATACGCCCATGCATTCCCGACAGGTGAATAGGTTCGCGTCTTCATAGGACGTACGCATCAGCACGCATGTTGATCCCTACGTGCTTCACCAGCCTCGAGTCAAATGGAAGACCGTTCTTTCGCGTACGAACAAGCTTATATTTAGGAGATCTTGACCCTCGCGTATCCTGTACCTACCGCTGGCTCGGTCCCAAGGCCCGAGCAAAACGTAACATCGCGTATGCCGTGGCACCGCGCATTTGGACTCGATTCATCATCTGTTAAGTAAGTAAGACGCACATGCTCGAATAGGCGAACCGCTCTTCATACGGTTTGCATCTTTGTTACTCATTTAGTGTCCAACATTCAACGCCAGGTCTTTTAACCCCTCAATCGCTGATCAACTTGAATGCAACGCCGTGATCCCTCATTGCACATCTGCGTGTAGATGATATAAACACTCAACTCGGGGCTTCGGACATATGATCGTGGACCAGGTCGATATGTCCATGATCGCTCGGTGAGTGTGCATCTATGTGCGCGAATAGCCCAATTGCCAAACTCTACCCAAGCGACGCGTACACGGACGTCCGTACAACATGCACGTCGAACGCTGCGTGCTCAGACTCTGATCCTCTGCCGGCCGTCGTGATCTCCGCCTTGGCCTTGAACCATCTCGGCACGCCCGATCAACACATTCGGACGAAGCAGGCTTTGGCGGGAGGGCCAACGTAGCTCTCGTTATCCTGCTCCAGCTCGCTCAGGCTTCGTTGTGCATCTCTGCACTTCCCCGAGCGCGAAGGACGCGAATCATCTAATACCCCATCCCCAAATTCGAGCACGATAGCAGGTGATTACGAATGCCGTATCGACAGGAGCCGACGACGTCGGCGAACTGCCAGGAGGCCCGTGCAGGGCCATATGTGCCTTTCGACCCTGGCTGGCGCGATGCTCCAAGACGACGAGAAACGGCTGGCATGAGACATCCGCATCCGGTTGCAACATTGTAACCTCGTCCATGTTGGTCTGGAATTGGACCCGGCCAGGTGCAGCATTCGTGATAAATTAAAACCTCCGATGCTCGAGGCTCGACTCGCTGCGTCTACATATCCGTCGTCTAGGGTATCAGTGGGATAATGCCCTTTGCGAGTTGTAACTCCCACGGCAATGGAAGGATTGATTTCTGTTGTTGCCGCAGCCTCCGTCTAGGCATCCGTATCTGCGTATCTCGTCGCGCGCCACTTTTGAAGGCGCCTTTATGCCTGCACATTGTCATTTAGCGTGTGCCAGTCGATCTGAAATCTCGTTGACGAGATTGTTCGGCGAGATATGTGCTCCCCGACGTGCGCCCGCTTCGACCAGCGACTGTGATGTACTCGTGCCATCGTGCCTTGGTCTACGGAGTGACATACGAACATTGAAGCTGCGTTTTGCATGCCTACGACGCCAGAGTTTGAGGAAGGCAAATCACTCTAGTTTTAGTTTCGATAAATATAAAGTCATCTGGGGCATGAGGAATTCGACTCAAAATGGATGCGATCATAAACGCTGCATTCTGAGGCCTGAACTCAACTTGCGACAGGACATATAATCGCTAACCTAGCAAGCCTGAACACTACGACCTGGGGTAGCCTGTCGCACTATACAGTCCGAACACAGCCTTGTTGATGAGGCGCTCAAGCGCTCAAGAACGGCGCGAACATTTAAAACCGAATAGATGTTCATCTAAAAGGACTGCCCCAGTGAGGCTCGAACTCACGACCTTCCGATAGTTGCTAAGATCAGTAACAGTCGGACGCTGTAACCAACTCAGCCATGGGGCACATACTCGAGCACTGCAGTATGGTAATATGAGCAGCCACCTTCAAAGCTCGAAAGCCCTTGGCCAGTCCTTGGCCGTCCATCCTCACATCGCCATCATGGCCGCATTCGTGCGGAACGGCAAGAAGGTATATGCAGCGTCTTGTAGAGCCAACATTTCCTGACGTCTATAGATTGTTGCTATAGGGCGGAATTATGTTGATCATGTCAAGGAGCTGAACAACGCCATCCCCAAGGAGCCTTTCTTTTTCCTCAAACCTACGACTAGCTATCTCCCGTTCGGGGGAAATGTGGAGATACCCCGAGGAATTATAGCGCATCACGAAGGTATGTGTGCCTGTTTCAAATTCTCGGTGAGAGTCTTGACGTGTGTCGCGAGGAAAGTCGAGCTTGGACTGGTTATTGGCAAGGGTGGTCGGGACATTTCACAAGAGAATGCTGGTAGCCATATTGCTGGTTACGGTGAGCTAACTGTGTGAACATTTAAGTTCTTCTGCTGATCCGAGCGAATGGGCAGCTCTCGCTGTTGACATGACCGCGCGGAATTTCCAGGATGAGGTTAAGAAAAAGGGTCTACCGTGGTCCGCCGTGAAAGGGTTCGATACCTTCACCCCCATCAGGTGCGACACGATCTGCTTAGCCGTTTCCGCCGCTGACAGTCGCTCACGCGCAGTTCTTTCGTTCCCAAGTCGGAGGTCACCGACCCGCATAATCTGAAGCTATGGTTGAAGGTATGGCTCTGAGCAAATCATCCGTATCAGCTACTCGACATATTACACAGGTCAATGGCCAATTCAAGCAGAACGGAGTAACGTCGCACATGATATTCCGCATCCCCCGTCTTATTGAGCATATCTCGTCAATTATGGCTCTGGAGGTCTGCACTACTTGCTTCACACTAGCCCTCCAGGATCTAACTTTGTTCCTCTTTTTGTCTCGCCGCAGGAGGGAGATCTCATCCTGACGGGTACACCATCTGGAGTAGGTCCGCTTTCAATAGGCGACCAGGTTACCTGCAGTCTTTCGGATGGTTCCACAGACAAGGAGCTGGCAAAGCTCGAGTTCGGTACTGTGTTAAGAGGCGGCGGATACTTCTACCAACCTCAATAGTCAGCGCATGTTGGAATTAACTATTCTTGTTACGACTGCTGGCATACCTCTCACATGAAGAGAATTTCAAGAGACCTGCTGATACCCAAATTATTGAAACGGACCTAGAAATCTCATCATATGGAGATGGCTTACGCGTCGTCGAACTAGAAGGTATAAAGCCCTTCGTTCAAGCAGCATCCACGCAAATCCTGCTGTTCATCACACGCTGAGCGCTGAGCAGCATGCCTGTTACTGAATTTGCGAGGCTCGAGTTCGTAAAACCAAATGACTTATTCTCACCGCACCTACTCCCTCTTTTCACAAAAGTCTCCGAGCTCCAGGCAGCGTGGTCGGGGTATCCCCTTCTTTTCTACCGAAATATCAACAAGGAGGATGAATACTTCTTGATCTCGGGATGGAGAGACGTCCCTGCACATGAAGCGTGGATGAAGAGCGAACAGAACCAGGGGTTGCTGAAGGCGTTGGGCTCCTCCGTCGGTGCGATCGATCTGATACACCTCGACATAGACTACGGCCAGATGCCGAGGGATTTGGATACTTTGGTGTTGGAACAAAGTTCTGGAGAGTCTGAGGTCGGCAAGGGCACCGGGGGCGACAATTCTGATTGGCAGGCGATCGGGAAGGATGTCGAGGGAAAGCGAGACACCATTTTCCATTTCGCTGGGTATCGCGTTGGAGGAGAAATAGGTACACACGAAGGTTCTTCTATTTTGTCCCGTGTTGTGGTCTAGTGGTGGATGACGAAAGACATTTCATAGCGGAGACTGTACAGACGTTGCGAGATGTTGTGATGTGACGGCCCGAGATGTCTTTCGAGCACAGTCTATAACGCGTTCAAATAGAAGATAAAGGTATTCTAGATCAGACTTTTTGCCATCGCGCATGAACGAGGAAAAATTAAGATGATCATCAAACTGGTGTGTTCGCGACGTGAGAGTGTAGCACGCGACTCACGAAACGTGATCGAGCATGCCTCTCACGTGTTGTTGCCATTTTGGGTTTGCAGCACATTTAACTCTTGCAGTTCGTCGCAGTACCAGGCAGTACCCCGCTCTCCTTATGGCAGAAAAAAACAGCACGCCCAGATCATCACGACCGCATTCCAGAGAGGCGACCGGAACCCCATCGAAACCTGGAACCCCATCGCAGGAGCCGCGCCGCGTTCGACGGAAAAAGAAGGAGAAGGAGCGAGAGCGGGAGGAGAAGCGCGGCGAACGGGAACGGGAGCGGGGGGATGACCGGGATCCGACGGGTGCTGTTGCAGGACCTGGGCCATCTACACTTATGAAGGTGAGTAGCTCGGCTGGAGAGAAAAAACGGAAGTCGAGGGCCTCGACACCCCGCAAGGAAGCGTTGGTGATAGAACCGAAGACGAGCGAAGTGGGCTTTGCGGAAGGATATGATTTTTTGGCCTTTGACGAGGACAGCGGATTTGAAGATGGAGTAAAGAAAGGCGATGAGCGCGATTCGAGAGACGGGAGAGGGAAGGAGAAGGATAGGCCAAGCGAGCGGGAATGGGACAAGGGGAAGGAGCGAATGCAAGATTGGGATCGCGACCGCGACAGGAACCGAGGGGATGCGAGAAGAAGTAGGAGGGATGAGTATGATAGGAATGATGGGTACGCGAACAAGAAACAGCGACTGGACGCTGCGTCAAGGAAGGCACCATGGATCGCGGACGTTACCTGGGAAGGATGCACAAACGTCGCTGAAATGTCAGTGTGATACTCACTTTCTCTATCGGGTGTGACTTACCCTTTAAATGAACACTCTCATCCAGGTTGCATCGTGAAGTTGATGCATTCGTCAAGTATATCTCGCCCACCCCGGAAGAGGACGAAATTCGGTCGCTAATCGTGACCATGATACAGCGAGCAATCACCAAAAACTTCCCTGATGCCAAAGTGATGTCCTTCGGTAGCTTTGAGACCAAGCTGTACTTGCCCCTTGGGTGTGAACGTTTCTTGTGGATCATCATGTGTTGCTGATCTTTTTTTCTAGGGATATTGACCTTGTTGTCCTTTCCAAATCTATGGCCTATTCTGACCGCGTCACCGTACTGCACGCTATGGCCAACACACTGAAACGTGCACACATCACCGACAAAGTCACTATCATCGCGAAGGCTAAGGTCCCTATCATCAAATTCGTGACTTTGCACGGTCGGTTCGCAGTTGACATTTCTATCAATCAAGCCAATGGTGTCGAGGCTGGCAAAATGGTCAATGGGTTCATTGCAGAAATGCCTGCTCTACGGAGCCTTGTCATGATCATCAAGGCTTTTTTGAACCAACGAAGCATGAACGAGGTGTTTTCGGGCGGACTTGGAAGCTACAGCATCGTTTGCCTGGCCATCAGTTTTTTGCAGATGCACCCCAAGATACGAAGAGGGGAGATTGATCCGTCAAAGAATCTAGGCGTTCTGGTCATGGAGTTTTTCGAGCTCTACGGATGCTATTTCAATTACACCGAGACGGGCATCTCGCTTCGAGATGGAGGCACCTATTTCAACAAGTCGGATAGAGGGTGGGCCAGCTACGAGAAGTCTCTTCTCTCGATAGAAGACCCTGGAGATCCATGTGAGTCCACATTGGCACCGCGAGATGTATATGAGCTAAGAAACGTTCAGCGAATGATATATCCAAAGGGTCGTACCAACTGCACCGAGTGCGGCAGACATTTGCTGGTGCATTTGGTATCATGACCGCTGCAGCGTATGCTAAGGCTGGAGTGCTCAGTTCTCGCAGATCGGGTCGCTCGATTGTCTTGCGTGGTCACACTGAACCGGAGGACATGAGCATTCTCTCCAATGTTCTGGGTGTGACTCAAGAGGTATGTCTTTTTGTACATGCTTCAATCTGAGTTTGACTGTAACATTTGATGTAGACAATCAACCGGCGGCGCCTCATCCAAGAGCTCTATGAAAAGATGACCTTGCATCGACTTCTAGATATCCCTCCGAAAGGCGTCACCGCCCGTGACACGAACGGCGCCTCATCTTCAACAGGAAAAGGAGAAAAATCCTCTGGGGTTGAGTCGGTCTGGGCGAAAGCCGACGTGAGTGATGGCGAACTCGGAAATATATCGCGTCATAAACCGTATTCCAAGGAGCGGAAGCGCGAAGCGATCGATGTGGATGTAGGCGAGGAGGAAGAGGGGAGTAGGTATGATATACCTCCGAGAAAACGTCGGCGCTCAGGGACCGCTGCCGATGCACATACCGTGTACACGTCTGATGATGACGACGATGACGACGACGATACCAAGGAGGACATCGTCGTCCACACAGTGGACGGCAGCAACGATAGTCTGGCCAAAGAAGACGAAGAGTATGATGTGCATGGCAGTGAGGAGAAGGGGAGTGATTCGAAGGACGCTGCAAGAGTGAAGGCGAAGGTGAAGATCGATAGGAAGCGAGCATACTGGCTTGCGAAGGGAATGTCGACTGGGAGGAGTCCCAGTCCGATATGAGTGCTGCACGATGTAATTGATGTTTATTTTAGATGTATACCTGTCTCGCCGTCCACACATTTTGTTGGGGGTAATTAGCTCCGCCTATTTACATACCGCGAATTTTCCCCGCGATCTCATTCGACGGTCAAGAGAGGGGTGAGGTAATCGGAGTGGTTGCCAGATATTGCCGTCGGGGAAACGTGACCCTCACGCTGTCAGTCCACCGTTGTAGTAGCCAAAGGCTGTAGTAATTACTGCACCCCTCCTTCCCCTCGTTTGTGTGTCACTCTCCTCTTTCTTTCTTTCTTCTCTGCCTTTGCATCGTGGAGCATTTGTTTCTAGTCTGGGTCTCCCATCAGTTTCACTATCAATCAAGTTGCCGAACATAGGGTCTAGAGTCGCTGGTCGTTCTTTGACTGTCGTCCCCTCTCTTTCTCTCGTATTCCATGTAAGTGCCAGCACATCCCTTCTACGCACAGCGCCCCTCTCCATAGGGCAACAGCTGCTCATAAGTCACTTTGATTTTTTCACGCAGGGCCGCATCTCGTGTGCAGCCATCGCAAGTCAACCTAAAAGAACGCATCGCAGCCCTACAGCAACGTAACAATGCATCACAGTCCTCTAATGGGTTATCACCTTCCAATTCAAGTCATGCCAACCCTCCACGAAACACTCTTCGCGAGAAGATAGCGAAGTTCGAAGAGAAAGGTGGTACGCCTATCCCTCGCGGCAGCTTCGGTTTGGGGGCTCCTCCAGCGGAAGAGGGTGCAGTGAAGAAGAGTAGAGAGTTATATGGAAACCGCATTGCAGCATTGGGTCAAGGCCGCCCTGGTCTTACTCCGCAGCAGGTGCAAACACGAGCGGTCACATCGCCGTCTATGCCAATTTCGCCCCGGAGGAGGTATCTCTCGACCTCCAGCTCTATCTCCGGCGGTTCTCCGACCCTCTCTGATCTTGTTGCATCTGATGTACCCCCAGCATCTGGCAACTCTTCACTCCCATCGCCAGATCTGTCCCGTCGCAACTCAACCGCGGCCCTTAATCGACGGAGCGTCGTCGACATCATTGTCAAATTCGATGAGCCCTCATCTGTGCCCCCTACTCCCAGGAGGACACGAACCGTGTCAGAAAGCAATATCTCGCCTTCTTTCGCCTTGCCCCTTGATTTCCCTACGTTACAGACTATGGAGGAAACCTCCCCAGTTGAAGGAGCATTTCCAATTGCTCTGAAGGATCAGCCAACTCCTGATGTTCCAACAGAGCTTCCAGGGTCCGTGCAATTCCCCTCACTCGCGCCGTCTGCCCCTCTCGAGACTGAGCAGTCACCTCCGAGGCCGCTATCACCCCCAAAGGTCGTTCAAACTCCCGAGGCGGCCGTCACAAAGCTTCCTGAGATCCCCGAGTCATCACTAACTGTGGAGTCTACAGACTCGCGGGAAAAAATCAGCGTCTCTATTCCATTGGACTCTACAACTCACAGCGTCCGATCACCCTCCGTGATTTCACCCCCGATGGCATCATCTGTTTCATCGCCGGCAGTTGTTGACAAGCCCATAGGCCGGAAAGGAGGGAGTATCTCGCTAGACACTTCTGACACTCAAATATCAAGGTCAACACCCTCGGTCGTCTCACCCTTTCCGACTCAACCCACTCAATCCAGCTTGCCTTCAACCATGTCTCCCATCGAGTTCTATGATGATGCTGTCACGCCTACAGCAGGTCCGAAGGGATATTCTGTCGTGGTTCATGGAAGGACGAGCGAAAGTGGACCCGACCGCGTCTCCAGGCCTAGTTCACGAACGGGGACCTACTCATCTTCAGGGCACAAGAACAGCCTGGACAGCACAGGCAGCAATCATCCGCATCCCGTGCTGCGCTCAAAGAGACAGTTCAAACACCTTCAGAGCTCTGTTGCTGACCCGCCTGCCAGCCCCAGTGCAAACGACTTAACGGCACTGCTCCAAGAGGCTGCTTGGTTAGAGCAGAGACTCATGGATGGTAATACATCATTTCAGGAGCCGGTTACACCTGTGTTGGAACCGGATGTCCAGTCTAACAGTCCTATCTCAACGGATGCTTCAACGACACCTTCTCCCATTCTCATAACTCCGTATCGCTTGCAGTCGATCGAGATCCAGCATTCTCAACAACCCATCAGCTCTTATTCCCCACCCACTCTCCAAATTCATGCGCCAGCCGCGTCTGCCGCAGATGAAGAAGTGCCGCCTACGCCTCCACCCAAGTCTGCGCGTACCCGTCGCTACTTCTCATTGCGCTCGAAGCTGCCTACTATGCCAGGCGCGTACCCGCGCCACAGCATGTCTTCTGAGATATCCTCAGAGGATTCTGCCCCTGTCACAACTCCGCCGTCGCCTACGTTCGACCTTGTTATGCCACCTAAACATTCGCATGATGGAATGAGCGTCAAGAGTGCGAAGTCTGGCAGGTCCTTCAGGAGCGCATTGAGTGGCAAGAGTGGGAAATCAGAGACGCCCTCCATGCGCGAGTCTCTCAAGCTGTCGCCGAGACGCGGTGTGGCGCGTGCGACATCGTTCGCGGAGAGATTGCTTAACCGCGCGTCGAGGACGAAGTCGATAATTGAGGATAGCCCCAGTACGCTGTGTGTCCCTTTCAGCCTTTGGGGAATATCGCTGACCGCATTCGTTTTTAGCTGAGTCGATCCCAGAGTTGTCTCGCCTTGAGCCTATACCCCAGATAGAGCCGATACATCCTCTTCCCGAGACGCCGACATCCTTCATTTCATCAAGCTCTGCAGATACATCGCCAAACAATACCATCTCGTTTGATCGAGATATCTTCGATGCGTTTCCATCTGTGCCGGAGGGGCTTCCCCAACGTCCCGCATCTTTCTTGTTCCCGAGCCCTGGCGACCAAGATAGCCCAAGTGCTCTGGCGAGGTCTAGCACAATGCCGGCGCGGCATCGCGGACCCGCCGCACAGCACCAGGCGAGAAGTGACAGTAGGAGCACGTTTGCGTTGAAGGAAGTGGATGAGCGAAGCCCGTGGTTGCCTCTACCGGGAGGCGAGAAGACGCAACTCTTGTAAACGGCTATCCTGCTTGTCACCTGTTTCATTCTACCACCTGTGTTTTGTTCGTGCCAATGCTCGCGCTGTAGTATTTCTTTCCTCTTTCTTCGATCTATTCCACTAGCTCTACTGCATCCTCATACCCTTAGATGGGGCTTCATTACTTTACTCCAGCATCTTGCTTCATCTCAATCGTTAACTGGAATTCATAACGGAATCATAGTTTTGAACAAAATCTGAATGCCGTCGTATTCACATGAGCTGGCGGTTTATAGCTTTGCATATAGTCACTGAACAAAGAATAGTGGTGTATATGTGTCTACATTGATTGGTTGTCTCTCTTCCCTCATCCTCACCAACTGTCAGCAACCGTCTCTCTGGGTCTCTCCGCCCTTCTTTTTTCCTTTTCAAAGAACTTGACTCAGTCTATACGCGACCTTATATACGCAAATCCACCACCACAAGTTCAACCGCCCTTCCTTGCACTCCTCTAGCAGAAGCTATTGACGCAAAATGCCACAACAAAAATCAATGCAGTCTTTCTTTGGGTATATATACCTGTCCCTGTCCGTAGCTGGGTATATCACGCCTCGCACTCGAAATACGATCAGTTTGCAAAACGTCACCTCGCTGCGGCATAACCGCTCTAAACTGTTGTTGGTCCGGTATCAAAATCTTCCTCTTTGCTTCCTCCCACCATCAACAGCGCAGCGCGTCCCCGTCTCCACGCCCGCCCTGTTTTCTTGTCGCAAGAGAGCATGCACTCTGATGCTTGTTTGCCGCAGGTTGCCCTAGCCTGGTTGCCGCCACCAGTTTCTTCTCGTTATACGACAAAGATTGCCAGAAGGATGGCTTCCACCGGTGAACTGTTGCCTGGCAGTGTAACGGACGCCATTCCTGATCTGTTGTCTTGTCCTTCCCACTCAATCCGCATGCTGGTGTGGGAGGGTGCCCGATGTGATATATCTACATCGTCCCCGAGGGTAGAATGGTCGGCGCAGGGACTGCTGTACTATACTGTCTTGTCGATGTTTTGGGCACTGTTGGGAGATCCTGGGGTTGAGAAACTGGTCAGATGGCTCTTCGGTGCGACAGCCCCTCTCGTTCAAATTCCCGCGTGAACCTAAACAGGAGCGCTTCGGCCCTCACTGCAAGGCCTCAAGAAAAGAACCGGCAACATCAGTTCGATACTATATCTGGGTCATATACAAAAATCGATGACCCTAGATTTTTGGACGCGGTACTTAGCGGAGACTTCGGCCTGCACATCCAGAAGACTACTATGTGGAGTAATGGAACTGAACGAATCAGACCGTGCCGCGACATTTGCGCCACACGGCCGTGACGAATGCCCTCAGTGTTCAAACATTTACGTCGGAGCCAGATGGAAGAGAAAAGAAATAAGAAAAGAAATAAGCACAGAGCGGGCGAGGGACGGACGCGGCATTGGGGACATGCGAGGAGACGGCCGCCAAGGACCACGAGGCCTGGCTAGATGGGACGACGTTCGACGGCCGCATCGTCTTCTACGCCCTCATAAACACCCTCCTCGACACCTTCCTCTGCTTCGACCTTGCGGTCGTCAGATTTGCCTACAATCTTCACGGGCCAGGGGTAGACCAAAACGCGCGGTCAGGATGGTCAACGCACAGCAAACGAGTCGTAAATCGATGATGGGCATGCGGGCTCACCATAGCAGCCAAGCCTGGCAGCGGTTTGGCGGAGGGCGAGGAAGGCCAGGGGGCCAGATCGTCGTGCGGATGGCCAAGGGGTGCCTGTGCAGAAAATACGAAAAGGGTAAGAAGGAGAATGTGAGGAGGATGAGCGAGCATCTGGGGAGGGAGCCACGTACCATGGACGAGTCGCTGTGGTGCTGTGGGGTGCGCACGTACGGTCGGTACCTAGGGAATCGAATCGCAGGCCATACGGAGAGGACAGGTAGATATAGCAGTGGTTGAAAGAAAGAAAGAGCGGGAAGGCAGGCAGGGGGTCTTTAAGTACTCACCAAGTGAATGTAGGGAGTCAATCGCCCACGAGACAGCGACCAGAGCCACGACAGCAAGGTCGTTGTGTACAATTATGGCAAATACACTGCCCGCAAGTCAGACGATGCTCTGCAGATGTGCGATCGTCCAGCGCCGTGCGATCGACTCACCGCACATCGTCCCTAATAATCCCCAGGGGATATCTGTGGTATATTAGCAATATACCCGGAATCAACCGCGAATATACCCACCTCCCCTCCGGGGATATTCACGGTCGATTCAAGGTAATGTCTTGAATATACCGTGAATATACCTGGGTACTGAGTATATTCACAGTATATTGTGGGTTTATTCGAGCTCGATATCATTCCAATCACTTTATATGCGCTCCATAGATAGAGAAATAAATATATTAACAAATCATAAAACTAATACATGCTATTGAAGGCTACACGACAATTCTAAGGCTTGAAAGATCTACAAAATATACTTGAAGAGGCGAGAGGTGCGAATCCCGGCTAGATGTTCCCCCGCATACGCAAGCAGCCACGGCGCGCATCAGGGATGGGACGACCAGCACCTTGACGCAAGAATCTATTGCGGTGGCGGGAGCGGTGCGTCCGCGCGTGGCCTCGAATTCGAGGAGTACATTTTGGGGGGTGCGTCGGGCTGCGGCACCGCGCTGTCGAACACGAGCACATCTGGTAGCACGCCACGCGCACAAACGCAGCCGCTGGCGAGTGCATCGGTGCCGGCAACGTAGAGGCGCATCCTGCGGAGAAGCGGGGTGAGCATGCGTGTCAAGGCTGAGAAGATCAGTGCGGGAAGAGACAAGGTCACCAGGAAGGGTTGCAGCTTGATAAGGTTGGCGAGTGCAGGGAGCGAGGGGAATGGAAAGAATGCGGTGTAGTGCGGGGGTCAGTACTGCCGTGCGGGGGGTTAGCACTGTGACACGGAGAGCCCAGATGAACACTGGCCTCACTGATGTTGCTGCTGCTGCTGCTGCCCCGACGACATTGGCACTTGCGCGCGCACCGCAGACTCTGAGGCTAATCCGAGCCACCATGTGCATGAGAAACACAGATGCTAGCACCCACGCCAACGCCACCAAGCTCAGCCTGTGCTTACCCTTGATCTCATCCATCCAACATTCACGCTCACACCCGCAATACCCACCGTTCTGACAATTCTTGCCGCACACACGTCGTAGGCTGTGCTTGCAATCTCCTTCAGTCCCACCCCGGCCCGCCCTAAATGGACGCATATATGCGCTCTGATCCCGCATTTTCAGGCATTAGATCTGATTATATGAGAAACCCGGAACTATAGAGCATATGGAAACATGTTTCAGTGGGAGAAAGACTCACCAAAATATGTGCACACTGGAGGCTCCTAGAGAGTAAGACGAAGGGAGCACTTAAGAGAAATCTCGACGCTGTCCGACGACGCGCACTCATCAGGTGACCGTCGAAATGGATGAGTCATCTCCCAGTTGGGATTGACTAGGGGATATTTGAGGGATATTCCCTGACGAGTATATTCCAGGTATATTCCAGGTATATTGCTAATATACCCCGAATATCCCCTGGGGATATTTGGGGGCAATGTGCGGTGACTAGTGCCGTGCGCACATTAGGTTTGCTTCTTCCTGCTGGTACAGAATACATAGACTTTTTGTGTGCCAAACCAGTATCCAAACGGATACTACATCCCATTCTGCCAGCACCAGATGCATGCGGATGGTCCGTGGCCGACTACAAGTCTAGTGCTCTGCTCCGTGTCCGGCACCGATCCACCGGTTGGAGGCCCACCGCAAACGCCTGTCGCATGCACGGGCTGGACTTTGTGGACAGAAAACCTTCTAGTGGATGAGCAGGTCCTGTCATCCCCAACTTTCCAGATAGTCCTGACTAACCATTCCAGAATCCAAAAAATCATACTCGAAGGCGATGGACTATGTCCCCTGGTACGACTGGAAGTCGTTGACAGTGACCCAGAAACAACCTTGCTGCAATGAGATCGCTCTTTGGGGTGATGGACAAACATATGATGTCAGCCTCTTTTCCGAAAGAGAGATTAGAAAATATATGTTAAGGACCCAGATACGTTGCTAATATGAGGAGCTATAGGCTTGTCATGTCCGAAGCCTTGCTTTTCAAAGCAAAGAGATGCGAGAAAAATCAACCTCGCAGCTTCAAATATGACTGGCTGTACTTCGAGAACACAAGCATAAAGACACTTGACCATCTTCACATCCATGTATGCCAGATCATCATTCTCTTTCCCATCCTGCTAATTTCGATGCTGCGAATTGCACAGACTGTGCTTCAAGACAACCAAGCCGACGGCCACCTGTGTGACTAACATGACACTAATGTGTCACAAGCTGGTGTCTTTTTTATTTTATTTTCAATTCAATGCATTTATATCCCATATGGTGTAACACCAGTGGTGGCAGAAAATACAGAAGAGTATAGCCCCATATACTACATAGCAAGTTAAGGGCTCAGTTAAGGTCTAGATTGTCAGCCTAGCTAAGGCAGGCAATTGGAGAAAGCAGTTGGGTTCCTAATGATTAGGATACAGTATCTACTGAACTCTACACCTGATCCCTCCAGCATATCCCATCATGGATTAGGTGTCAGTGCACAAGCCCTACCAGATGTAGGTTTTGCAGTGGCATTGTGGGTAGTGTGGTTGTTTGGGATGCCTTTACTGTTTGTCCACTTATCACCTAACCTATTACAACTCCCTAGCACCTTTGACAATATAGTATATCCCATCTGGGCATTGGTTTTGCATGGATGTGGATAACAAGAAGGTGGTTATGAAGGGCAGACACTTACCATACTAGCAAGGGGGTTATGGGCACATATAGCACCCTAGGTAAAATATAAGGTGCTATAGGCACCACTAGGAGGATATGTGATCATTTGGGGTGCTTGACTACCTGTGCACTTGTCACTATCCAAGTAGTTTAATAACTTTTTAGTCTAAGAGGGGAAAGGGCAGGGTTTTACAAGGGGATGCAACTATAATCCCATCCCTAAGTGACTCTCCCTAAAAATATAGAATGTCAATAGAAAAACCAGCTCCTAGGGATATCAAAGAATAATAAAGGAGTATAGCACCTATACCAGAAAAGAGTGAGGAAGGAAGAGACTCAGGACAGGTGATAAGCTGGCAGTGTCCAAACCAGAAAGGCAATGGTATAGGTGCAAGAAGCACCATAAGCTAGTGTCTCTTGTCAACTTGCATCACAAAAAACATTTGGGCTGAACCAAAGCACCAACAGCACAATGAGTGTACATTTGCAGCTACCATTGGGAATGCACAAGCTTTATAGCAGCAAGATAGTTTCAATAAACTTAAAGAGCATAGCACATATACTTCAAAAAAAAAATCCAAAATTTGGAGAAGCATAAGAGAATTGAAGGCACACTAAATACTGAGCTTGAGACTCTAATGAGACTGAGAACCACAAATTATCACTAGCTCAATTAAAACCTAGAATCAAAAGTCTAGCCAAGTAATATAGCAAAAAAAAAAAACTACCTTTCTTTGAACATTCAACTTTTGAGTTCTCTATTGAGTTCTCCAACAGAGGAGGCCACTAGAATGTGTGTTTGAATAGTGGTGAAGACATGTCCTCTAGAAACTCTAGCATGCTTAGGAATCAAATAAGCGCATACTACTCAATCCTTGCAACATGATGTGGGTAACCAAAGCACCCATGTGATGTGCACTATGGTATAGCAAGTGTGCAGTGGCTTGCCCTAGGCACTTTAATTAGTAGCCTATGCTTGGGAAGCATTTACTATTGAAATATAGGCTAGAAGTATTACTCAGCATCTATGTAGATCACTTTATATTCAATCGGGAAGTACCTAGAAGTATTACTATGTGACAGAAGCATAAGTAAAAGTGACATGTATGTCTTAAGAGGAAGTGAGCTCACCTTAGTGTCTATGTAGATCACTGAGGGAAGCCCAACACCGAAGGCATTAGTAACTACAAGCACGGTGGCTGGGAACTGTATAGTACTTCGGCAATCTCTGAGCTCGTCAAGTAAGTAAGTAAACGATAAGTAAATCATAGAGAAAGATATGACGAAGGTGATTTGCCTCAGTCCAACATCCACTATATGCGATATCCCTGGTGTTGGCGCATCGAGCTTCATGTCGCTCTGTTACCGCGCCTCCTTCCCCTCACCTCTACTCACCATCGAGTCTCGACCATCAAGCTTCAAGCTTCACCTATCCGTCTTCGTTTGGCTCAGCAATCTGCACATCTCCCGTTCATAACGTACCTTATATGAGTCGTGCTCGCTCCTGGCCTGAAACCTCCTCAAATTCACCGTACGGTATAGCTGCACTGAGGTATCTATATGGCGCCAGGAGATATGTTCAATTCAGAGCCATTCCGCTCGCTTTTGAACCTCCAGTTCTAGGCTCCGCAGGAGTGTGTTTGGTCTCGACATCCTCTAAATACGTTGACATCCTCCCTCATACAAGGTCTTGTTTCTGTTGCCACGGACGCCTGCTCGTGCACTGTGTGTTTGCTTCTGAACGCATTGTTAGTAAGACGATTGTGACATTTGCAGCGCGAAGACTTTTTTTGACAGGAGCTGTCTCGTTTGTGGCCATCCTGGACGTCCGTGTGCACTGCGTGTGCAGTCAAATCAGCCGCCCGTAGCTGGGTCCAGTACTGGCACCTCGCCGTCTTGAACAGCGGGTTATGAATTGACTCATTAGGCGCCCGCGAGCCGCCCAGCCAGCCTCTCCACTTCCTTCGTCCAAGCCACACTGTACTCACCATTCGTCCTTCACGAGCAGCCTTGGCCTGCATGGAACGTCGCGATTGTCCTGCTGGTAACCTTTCAGACCAAGATGCTATTGGCTGTTACCACTCTAATACCCCCGCTGCCTTTGAGTACACTCGCCCTGGTTGTCAAATCCCTACCACGTCGATTCTACGACTCCCGAGGCTGGTGGCTGGAAGAGTCAAAAACGGTGAGGCAATCTTCGAATTGTCGTTTCATACCCGAGACGACTGACGGCCTCGCCCTCCTTGCATCAGAGCGAATTCCCCTTGATGAGCCGTCAACCGATACCTAGGACGGGGGGAACGATTTTCGTTTGAGATACGCAGGTTTTCGAACAGAGAGCGAAGCATTAGTGGGGAATTGGCGACCGGACGAATTTCCGCACGCAGACCAACGTGCGCAGAGTTGACTCGGGCGTGGACAGATGGTGTTGGGCGAGCCGTGCGCAAACATGGCTGTGATCTTTCTGTGTTGGGAGTCCGGAACTCACACTCTGAAGCATGGTGACCCAGCCACTCTTCCCAGTCCTTCCAGCCAAATCCCTCTCGAATCGGCGGCGCTTCCGCCTGTACGTGCTATACAATCCCATTGACTGGGTTGCAAGGAGCAGGGAGATACTACTGAGGGATCTCAGCACGCCGTTATTTTCTATGCTAGTTTCGAATAAAATTGTCTGCTTCAACCTCATCGGATGAGACAAAGCTAGAGCAATCCCCCAAACAAACAGGGTTCAACTCTCTCAAGATCACTTCAACTCCCTCAATATCACTTCAACGGCCTCGAAACAACACGCCAATGACAGCATAAATTTCAGAGCAAGTTCAAAGACAAAAGATACGACTATAATACAGTACGGAGTCACCTGCTCGACTCTACTAACTCGGTGTTAGATTATATATATAACTCAATGACCGGACGCATGATCACTCAAGATCTCGAAAATGGAACCCGAACATGACACCTTCGTGTTGACCATGGATAGGATGAGAACGCGGGTGCCGTCCCAGCAGCAATTGTGAGACTCAGCCTTCTCAAGAAGAAGTTTGCCCTTGTGTCAAGAAATGGACGAAAAACGAATATTTCAATCAGTTAAGGAAATCGAACTGCAGTTCGTCTTCCATCCTCTTCACGGCAATCGCGCGGCGACATTTACGCTGCACGGCCACGGCGAACGCCTGTGGATTCAACGATCCCGTATCAAAAAAAAATGAGCACAGGTGTGAGCAAATGTTGAAACCTTGCGACTCACGAAGACATAATCGCTCAAGGTTTTCAGATTAATCCTGTTGCGGCGGTCGACAACTTCTTCTGCGTCGTTTGACTCTGCTTCTATTTTGATGTCACAATCCTCGATGATGATCGCCGGCTGCCAATCAAACGTCAGTCACTCGATGAAATAACCGCACAAAGACAAAGACGGAGGAAAACAAAACTTGAGCTCACCAGAGCGAAACTTGAGCGCCGCTGGGGCTGGAAAATCGGCGGGTCGCGGTACCGATAGTCGACAGTTGTCTGCAGATCACACACAAACACGGATAGAGGACATGGATCATGAGCGTCCAGCGGCGCAGCATGACACGCGGGAAAATGGAATCGCACGCGCGTACCATATGGTTTCCGTGGTGTGAAGGGTGCGCACGAGAATCTGGGTGGTACCTTTCGAAGTGTGAGGCACGATACGCGGGTAGACGCGACGTATCTGCTGAATTGCCCGTGTTGCTGGACATGACAAGGGCCAAGGATGGGTAGGGCGGGTTCACGCTAGGCATTGGGCAAGCCGGGCCTGCTAATAGTGTACTGTATTTGTGTAAAAAAGAACGAGGGTTGGACTGAAAAATGAAAAAAAGAAGGTGCGGGGCGGGGGGCAGGAGCAGAGGGGACGAAGAAAGCGAGAAAGAGCAAGAGAGAAGAGAAGAACGCAAAGGGGATGCAAAGTAAAAGAGACAAGGCGCCCTGCCCTTATATAACGCACAAGCGAATGGGGTCGGCAAGCACCTGGCGAGAATCGCCCTCGAGACCGTGCACAGCGCCATGAGGGATCCCCGCGTCCAATTTGGGTGAAGGAGCCACCCACGGTCAATCGGTGTTCAAGTCGCGTCGGGGCGACGGTACCGACCGTGACGCGCGCGAGATTACCCTCCCGCCTGCGCGATCCGCTTCCATTTCTGTCGAAATGCTTCCGCTTGAACGGTTTCCTCAATTAGTGGTTGCTCCTAGCACCCAAAAGATTCTCGAGATGCGAGACTGAGCAAAAGCAGTTGGCATCATAGGAAGGCTCGAGGATTATATTCGGCAGATGAAGGCGGATGCCGTTCGCATCTGAAATTATTGGTATGTGTCTGGAGAGCGATTTTGGTGAGTAATGGCCCAAGCTACGAGTCCGACGTCACAAAGATAGGTTGGAAGTCTCTGTCAGATGAAGATGCACAGACCAAGGCCTGCACAATTAGACTTCATCTTTGTCAAGGTGAACGCAACCATATCGTTCCCCCTCCATCCCCTCCGTTGAAAAGACACATGTGCGTTTATCGAAAGTCAAACAGACTTCCCTGCAGATGCCTTGCAGGACTCTCCATCCACAGTCCATTTTCAATTCTCCGCGCAGCCTGGCATGCGCAGTGAAGCGTCTATGATACCAACTGGCTGTGCTCCCGAAAGAAAAATCCTTTGGTCGTGCCCAAGAATCTTTTATCAACCCTCCTCCCCATCTTGTCATCCCTGACTTCCCAGAACCACACCAGGCTGCACAACTGTACTCGCAGACGACCAAGTCCATGCCCACTGACTTGACTAGCGTGACCCCATTATGTCACATCGTCACAAGACCAAGGCGTGATGGCGAAGGCAGGTGTCTTTCGTCGACTCCTAGCACCCTATGACAATCGCGCTGAATCAAAGCATCAACAGTGTGATGTGCTGGCGTTTTACGCTGTACATGCCATTACCAGGCAACACAGCAAGTCTCAAGCTTCAAGCCTGAGCCTGCACGACCTCATTGCGGCGTCCCAACGAGCTGACAGATCGCAACACATCCAACCACCCTCAAGCATGCGCCTCTTCATGACCCAGAATAAAAACAGAACAAGAGAAAGGAAGGCGCACCAGATAATGGAGCCTTTTGCTCCGACAAAACCAAGTCGTCAAAGACCCAGGATCAAATGCCCAACTGAGCGATAACATACCAAATTTAATCTCCCCTTCAAGAGCGGTCCACTGCGCGATAAAATGGCCTCACTATCTGACTCCGCCGGATGCATCTTGCAAGTGGGTTGTGCATGGAGCTCGACCACGAAGAGAATCCGCTCGAATGCGTGTCCGAAATTTGGCGAGGCCATGCTCTCTAGTGTATTCAGCCCCCTATGGAGTCGGTTGAAACGCAAGCTCTTCAATCCTCGCAGCACGATGTGAGTGACTAGGGCACCGAGGCGAGCCCACCATTTTGCGTGGCGCACGTTGGGGCACCCGCTCTCGAGCGAGCGTCGGCAGATGTGCAAGATCGCTTGTGCGAGGCGAGAGCAGGGGATGACTGCCGAAGAATCAATAGTGGAGGACCGCAGCACGGAAAATAACCGTGTTCGACAGAACATATGTGCGAAACGTCTGAGCGCCAGCCTGAATCCGGAAACCCTCAAGCCCACGCTGCTCATCCATCAGCCCGCGGATATGAGATAGAGTACGATGCTCAGCTCGACGTTTCAGAAGCAAGTGGTGGGTATGTTGCAGGCTCTTGGCGGTGACAAGGTTGGCGGAGGCCGCGGTCAGGCCAGTTTGATTCGCAACCGGCCGCCAGACCCAGCGAGCTCCGCGTCGCACTTTGTGACATCGTCAAGCTTGCCCCTCCTCTATTACTCATGCTCACTCCACAGACTCATCATCTTCGTCTACGCGTCCCTCAGCTGCCGTCTCCCCCAGCCAGCAGGTCTGCTCGCACCCGAATAAGATTTGCGAATACTCGTCTCTCAGCCTTGGATCAAATGAAGTCTCAGTCATCTGTCGTCGATTGGCCCGGCAACCGTTTCGTTCTCACCAATTTCTAAATACTGGCCTTTGGATTGAGAGAGGGATTTACAGGGGCTCTATGGAGGATACATGGCTGCATCAAAACATCGATGCGGCGGCAGGGGAGACTCTCTGACTCAAAGCCACAACACGCAGGTGGCTCGCGACTCAAGGGCGCACGCATTGTCTCACCGTGGTGATAAGTGCTGCAAAATCTCCTCTCCTGTCCGATCTATCTGTGCAATTATCCCCACCGCCTCACAGTCGCAATGCCTCAGAATCTCGCGACGAAGATCATCTTGAATTTGATCGACGTTGCCGCCCTCAGGCCCCTCACCATCTGACCGAACTATCCTTATCCGGCAAGCCCATCCATGCCAAAGCAAAGCTCGACTGTCACCTTGGGGGTTCTTGTATACTCGCAACGAAGCTGACGGGCTCAGTCGCCATTCAGTCGCTTCAAGTCTACGCTGCAACGTTAACCTTTGACGGCCCACGGCATGCGTTCCCAGAATAGTGTTGCATCAAGATGGCTTACGGCACCAACGAGTATTCCGCGCTCAAGCGGGAGTGCCGTTTCTACAGCCATGCGCTGCGGAGTCTCGGTGGCATTGCAGTGCCGCGATGCCACGGACTCTTCAGCACAGAGGAAGACGGCGAGCTGGTCGGCCGTCTGGTGCTAGACCTGTGCGTCGGGGCAACATCTGAAAGGAATCCAGAGAAACAATTGGCAACAAAGGCAAGAGCTCAAGTAAGCCTCCTTTACGTTCTTGTACTCTTACATCTTATGAATTGTCCGTCGATAGTCGTCGGATCATAGTTGCAATTTGCAAGCTGCACTCCGTCGGGGTCGCACACCGGAATTTGGATGACTATCATCGCTTCGTTATGCAGGGCCAGTCCGTGCTCATAGTCGACTTCTCGCAAGCCAGAATACATAATTGTTCGGGTGGCACGCCCTTTGTGAAGGGCAATGATATTGATAGGTGGAAGAGGACACTCGTGGACTGCGCCGAGCTTTATGGATGTGAATCCAACTTGGGGCAATCATGTCACTTCCGAGCCCCCTCGCTCTCGTGCTTAGTCTGTCTTTGTACACTTTGATTATTCGTCATATCTCTATTGACATGTTGACGTCGAAATTATCGGAACTCAGCAGTACGTTGGGAAATTCAGTAGCAAGCTGAGTTGGCTATTCCAAGGCAAAGGTTTAGGAAGCGGCGGCGACTCTGATAAACCTCTTTAAGAAGCATGCCACCATTTCTGAGACGAAGAACTAGTATTCAGAAAAATGAATCTGGGGTGCGTCTTCCCGATGGTGTCAACGGCAGGCGCTCCGCAGAGAACAACTCAAGTCTTTCAAATATGACCTATGTGTTACCAAGACTGAAAAATTATTTATTGAGAAGGAAATCTTAAGCCGATCAACGGCCTTCCAAAACTTCTACTGCGCGATGGAAAGTGGAAGAGAAAGCGGACTGTTGAATTTGGCCTTAGCCTACAAGATAGTGATATAAGCATGATTGGAACTAATACTACAGAAGGGGGGAATCCTCAAGATACGCTACCTTGGTGAAGTGCGAATCTACCCCACTTATCCGAACCTCACGTCAGATATAAATAAGCATAAACCGAAGTGTCAACAATATGGATTGGAGAAATACACATAATAATGACAGACACCCAGACAAATATGGAAGAGACTTACCAGGAGGCAGGCGGATTGTCAGCCAAGTGCCTTGAGCGACCGGTTCATGGCTGAGGCGACGAGGCCCTCCTCTTCTTCTTTCCTGGTCCCCCACTCGTCGATCGTCGTGCTGAGGTCGATCCACCGACGCTGCTCGAACGCCTCAACGCAGGCGGGGGCGACTGCACTGTCGGGAAAGCTTCATCATCCACGGTAACACGCCGCGCCTGCGCGAAGAACAGCCTTGCCTCCCGATCCGAGATGTTCTCGATGAAGTAGGTGTTTCCTCGCGGAACCATGATTGAACCTCCAGAGCACAGAATATAGGACGACTCGTGTACTTTGAACGTGACAGCACCCTCAATGACGTAGAATATCTGAGTTAGATCTTTTAGCGCTGGAGGCTTCCACAAAATGAAGGGGGCAGGGACTTACGTAGGTATTGTCGTTCGTCGTTTTGCTCGGTTTGTGCCCTTTTGCAGGGATCATCAACTGGCCAGCGGCGGCATATTCCGAATCGCTGAAGATCTTCTGGAAGTAGAATTCCTTGCTCATCGCAGTCTTGTACAAAAGACGATGTGACGGATAGGCAACCCCTACACGATATAGATGAGCTTATATGAAAGCGGATGGGGGCGCAAAAGACTCACGCCTAGTGATTTCCTGGCCGGTGATGTAATCCCTGATAACACCGAATTCCTTAGTTCCGCTATCCCAGCCCTCTTCGGGATTGTACACCAGAACAGCATCTTCATCGACCGTCTTGCTTTTACTTCGTGGCGCAGAGGATCGCTTGTACTTCTTGCCTGCGATACCGAGAGGTTTTGGAGGCTCTTTGGGATACCGTAAGATCTCCTTGATCGATGGCACGAACGATTTGCCACCGTCTCGCCGTCCGTAAACAACCTTCTCTTGGCGCCACCATTCAAGAGGCGCGTATCGCATGCGTGTGCCGCGCCGTAAGCCAGTTGTATTCTCTGGGGAAGCTTGATGGGATATGTGAGACTGGGATGCTCGTGCAGCAAAGAACATCAGAAGCTTACGCGCTATTGGGATGATTTCTTTCTTCTTTCGTTCCCGAGGTTTCTTTGGCTGCTCGTTCTTTGATTTCTTCATCTTCTTCGAAGGACCTGGCCCCTGTTCTGGCTCGTCCTCATGTTCCGGCTCCTGCTCGTCAGAGAAATGCTGGTTCTCGATATCATCCAAACCTTCCTCGATATCATTCTCGACCAGATTCAATTCATCTTCATTGTCATCGACAGCACGGCCTTTACCCTTGACTGACGAGCGATTTGATGCGGCAATCGGCAGGTCCTCAAGATCCATATTCTCATCCTCGTCTTCGTAGCTTTCCCGGCCAATCTGAGTAAAACTTGTGCGCCTTGGGGTGACCGGGGACACATGAGACTCGCGACGACCATTGGCCAGCGGCGGCTCGTCAAACGGTTGAAAGCCACCGCCGAAATCGCCGTCGTCGTCGTCATCGTCATCGCCCAGATCATCGGCCATCAGCACATCATCATCATACTCTGCAGTTGTCGAATGCGATAAATGCGACGGTCCCGCAGATGATCCATTGTGGACGGAAGATCGTCTGGCGTGTGAGGTGGACGAGCGGGGGCGAGGGGAGGGGATACTGTCGAAATCGAATTCGGAGACGCGGGGGACGGGACGGGACGACGAGCCCGCACGGGCGATGCTAGAAGGCGGCACAAGGTGCCGCGCATTCGCAAAATATGCATTCGCACTCCCAGTGTCCACTACATACGCTCAGCGCCGAAAAAACATTAGCCAGCGGTAAGAAGGCTTGCACTCACCTAAGCCACTGTCGTCCAGCTCCATCGACATCTCTCCGTCCACGTCGTCAAAATCTTGCTGTAAAACGCTCTTCTTCTTCTTCCTTACGCGGGGCGGTGTCTTCGTATCCGCCTGGCCTAACAGTGCTGGAAACGACTCAAAGTCATCCGATTTATGGTCGACCATCCTAATGGCCATGCCAGTCTTCTTTCCTCGTTCGAGATCATCGCGTCGATAAGGTAGATGGATCCTCCCAGAGACTGATGAACGTCTCGATGTACCGAGACTCTTGCGGGCGGTAGGCATGACAAGATGACAAGATGCGTGTGGCGGCCGCGTCGACGTCGACGAACGCGATGACCTGCCGTGGGAACGGTAAACAATCGCGTGCACTCACGTGGTCTGCACAAGACTCTTGATATTTCAGCGGGATCTGAGTCACATCTCCTTAGGGCGTTGTGTAGAACGCCTAGTTTTTAACCGGGATAATAACAGGTGTTAATAACGCGTTAATAACGCGTTAAAACCAGGCACCTATCGGACCCCTTGGTTTTTAAGGTTAATAACTAATTTCCTAAAATAGCAATATATCTTGAATTTGTTGTTATTCAGTGCAATCTCTAAGTTACAGCTGTTTCTGAATGATTTTCAAGCCTCTATAAACTAAAATTAAATGGACTGGAGAGGTACAGATGGCTGGAGCGCAAATGGGGTGATTTGAGTGAGCAGTCGCCTCCCCTTGCGGCGGAACCAGAGAAGAGACCAGGGAGGTTAGGCTAGGAAACCCAACTCCACAACCGCTCACTCAAATCATCCCATTTGTGCTTAGCTATCTGAGCCTCTCCAATCCATTGAGGTTTATTTTCTGTATGTATACAACTGAGTGAACTGTGAGCGCTGTGAGCCATCATTTTGTCGACCCATTTTGTCGATTTTACTTTCATTTTCCCACGCTCACAATGTGTAGTTATTAACATTAGTTATTAACGCACTATTAACACCTCCTGGTTAATAACCGGTTAGAAAGTCCTGCGGAGTTCTACACAGCGCCCTACATCTCCTTTTCTTTTTTTGGATCAAGCATTTATATACCGCGCAGCGCTAGCCAGGGACGGTCAGTCACGCATCTCCAGATTTCATTCACGCAACGAAAGTGTTTGTAGATATACAGATACAACCCGGCCAGAGTTCCCCCCGTACCAGCGTTTTTTTTCCCATGTCAGTAAAAAATATAGGCGGGCAACAGAGAACGATAAGAATGTCGTGGATGAATGGGTAGTGCCGTATGTATGCGAGAGACGAAGAAATAGCGCAGCCAGATACAAGAAAAAGGGACGCTGGCCAGAGCCTATGCCTTCGATTTTGATGTGAGAGATGGGTGCAGGATTTGTTCGTGCAGAGCTTTGCCTGCAGGGACCTGTGCACCGTTTTTGATTTTAGTATATACAATCGTCGCTCGTCGTAAAGGCCACTTACCATGGGGAACACATGCTCGTTTGTCTCTACCACACACTCCATCAATATAGGCCGGCTGCCATCGTATTCCAAGAACTCCTTCATCTTGGCTGGGAGTTCACTCGCATTGTTTACACGAATGGCATGCACGCCCATAGCCTTCGCCAACATGACAAAGTCGGGGTTCGTCATGCGTGTGTGTGAGTAGCGACGATCATAGAACAGATCTATTGCATGATACCGTGAGCGTCGAAGTTCCGTTACAAGAGCAGTAAACCTATCATACCTTGCCATTGGAGCACCATGCCCTGGAATTCGTTGTTGAGCACCATGACCTTCACTCCGATATTGTACTGTGATGCCGTGGCCAACTCCATTGCAGTCATACTGAACGAGGCATCGCCATCGATGTCAACCACGGTCTTCTCTGGTGCAGCCACCTTCGCACCGATGGCAGATGGGAGACCGAAGCCCATAGTCTACGAGCAGAACTCGTAAGCACGTAGAAATCTGACAATGGCGATAGAAATAACGGACTCCCAATCCTCCCGAGGTGACCATCGAACGTGGGTGACGCCATCTGAAATGTTGCGCCGCCCACATTTGATGTTGACCAACACCGGTAGAGATGACGACATTGTCCTTGTACGCTTCGGTTTGTCTGTCCAGCTCCTCGATGACTTCCTGAGGCTTCATCTTTTCACCGTTCTCTGGCTTGCTCTTGATATACGTGAACGGATACTTCTCCTTCCACAATTTGATATCCTTGAACCAGGGCGCTCGCTCCGAATACTTAATCATGGGAAGGAGAGCGGACAGGTTCGACGTGACGTCGCCAAGAATGGGGATGGACGCTTCGACAACCTTGTTGATGTTTTTGGGCTGGACCTCGAAGTGGATGATACCGCCCCGACCCTGAGCGGCTGCGGCGCGAGCCGCTGGAGCGAAGGTATCGACTTTGCCGGTCACACGATCGTCAAAGCGAGCACCGAGAGCGATGATGACATCGGCCTCCTGCATCGCTATGTTGGCATACGCGCTACCATGCATACCGAGCATATGCAGACTCTTCTCGTCCGTCTCATCATAGGCTCCGAGACCCTGCAGAGTCGTCGTGACGGGGATGTTCCCCTCCTTAGCCAGCTGCGTCAGGAACTTTGGGCCCAACTCCGACTGAAGAACACCATTGCCGGCGTAGATGATGGGCCGCTTAGCTTGATTGATGAGATCCGCGGCTTGCCTTATGAGCTCGACATCTGAAGGAGCCAAAGGAGAGTTCAGAGGATTCGAGGGAAGGCCGAGAGCAGAGCCGGGAGTGGTCGCCTTGAATGGCAGCGCCTGGCGGAGAATGCCTGCAGTGACGTCCTTAGGGAGGTCAACAAGGACGGGGCCCGGACGACCTGAAGTAGCAATCTTGAACGCTTCGTTGATGCGCCGAGGAAGCTCCGAGATATCCTTGACCATCACATTCCACTTCGTGCAGCTTCGCGAAATGCCAACGATGTCGGCCTCCTGGAAGGCGTCCGAGCCTATCGCGGAAGTTGCTACCTGTCCACAAAACACCACCAGAGGTACGCCATCGCTCATGGCGTCCTGCATCGGTGTGACGACATTCGTCGCACCAGGACCTGAGGTGACGAGAATGACACCAGGCTTGCCGGATACGCGAGCATACCCTTCTGCCATGTGTCCTGCGCCCTGCTCGTGCCGTGGAAGGACGAACTCGAAGTGTTTCGAGTTGTAGATCGCATCGAAGACGGGGAGGATCGCCCCGCCGGGATAACCGAAGATGTGCTTGACATCGTGACGGAGCATCATCTCATGGAAGATTTGGCCTCCAGAGAGACCTACGAACGAATGGTCCAGAGGAGCATTTGTCTGGGTGCCGAGGGTAGGAGGTGGATTTGAGACATTATTTTTTGTGGGCAGCTGCTGGAATCCGGGTGCGGGGGCAGGACGCCTAAAAATGAGTCAGATGAAGTTAGGGGTCACACAACAATTGTAGAAATCAGCTTACAGAGCCGGGGAGACAACAGCATTCTGAACAGAGGAACGACTGATATTACGGGCGTGCTCTTTTACTCTCGACCTCGCGTCCAAATATGACGTGCTCGAGGCAGCCGTCGAGCGCGAACGAGTAAAGGAGAGACATGGCGAAACCTTGGAAGCGCTTGCGGCGCGCAGCGTTGGAGCAGATATTGTCGACAAGGACATATTTTGGAGGCGAGGTCGCCGGAGACAAGTCAAAGGAAGGGCTGGAGATGGAGGTCGCTGGCAAAGAGACTGGCCTGCTAAAACCAAAATGCTTTCGGACTTACTCCAATGACTCCATCCGTTGGTCCGTGTATGTCCGAAGCCATTCCTCGTTGCACGTGATATGCAGTCTCGTCGCGGTTGAGATCATTTCCAACAGTTCAACTCCTCATGTGGGCTCGCGCGTTCACGAGAGGTCTGTCGTCAAATGTAGCTAGGGTCAGGCCTCTAAGAGGGGACAAAGGTGGGCCTTGCATATGTCTGGTTCTCGTTCACAATACGACGATGCACATCCAGTGGTGGTCGCAATGTCAGGCGGAGTGGACTCTTCGGTCACGGCGAAACTGCTGTCAGAGAAAGTGCATTTGTAGTTTCATCGTGAAGTTACTTCATTCTGATCAACATTTTAGGATTACGATCTCTCCGCGGTCTTCATGCGCAACTGGGACACGCGCGACGAATCCGGCACGGACAAAGGCTGCGAATGGGAGAAAGACTGGGAAGACGTTCAGCGCGTTTGTGAGAAGCTAGACATACCTTGCCAGATGGTGCGTTCAATATATTATTGTGAGCCCACATGCATATGTGGTGACTAAGCCCAGGTCGATTGTTCTCGGGAATACTGGCTGCGCGTGTTCGAGCCATCATTGAAGGCATGGGAGTCTGGTGATACGCCCAATCCTGATATCTGGTGCAACAGGTATGTCAGCTCCTGTGAAACCGCATCAGAGTGGATGTTCATATCATGCAGAGAAGTTAAATTTGGTGCTCTGCTCGATCGCCTCACGGAAGGCACACAATTCATTGCAACAGGTATATAACGGTCATTTGTAAGAAGAGCGTATGTTCATAGCCACGTCCATTCCTCGCAGGACATTATGCGCGCAAGGGGCATCATCCGGTTTCGCAGCGGCCGCAACTTCTCCGGCCCGTCGATCGCCATAAAGACCAGACATACTACCTGTCTTCGATCACAGAAGCTAGTTTGTCTAAAACGCTCTTTCCTCTCTCAGATCTCCGAAAAAATGAAGTCCGCGAGATAGCAGTGCGTGCCGGACTGCACACAGCTTCGAGGGAAGAGAGTATGGGCATATGTTTTGTTGGGGAGAAACGTAGCTTCAATCAATTTCTCGGTATGACTATGTTGGAATCCTTCATATGCTATTTTTACCTGCCTCCCATAGCGGACTACCTTCCACCAAAGCCAGGTCCCATAATTGACTCAGTCACTGGTCACACAATTGGCGAGCACCAGGGTCTATGGACGTACACCATTGGGCAAGGAGCAAAGATACGTGGAATGCAGGAGAAATTATTTGTTGCACACAAGGACAAAGAACAAAATACGATCTTTGTCGTTCCGAGCAGGTACGGCCCTGATACCTCTCATCGTCACAGCGACTCATTGACGGAATGAGATGTAGTCACGAGGATTTACTCGTCTCGAACATGCGCGCAAAAGATTGGTCGTGGATCTGGGCCGATGAACCGCCCTCTGCTATCGACACCCCGGAAGGCTTCCATGCCCGCATGCAGTTCCGGCATCGTATGATAGACGTGCCTTGTGTGGTGCGCAGGTGAGAACATCTCAATTTTCCTTACGCCTCCCCAACGACGCTCATATTCTTGGCCGTTCTCTTACACAGAGTCGCCGACGGCTCTATCCTAATAAATTTAGACGCGCCTCAAAAGGCTGCAGCAACAGGACAGATTGCCGCGATATGGGACAGAGACTGGTGTCTAGGTTGCGGGACCATCGACGCTATTAACCTGTCGACAGCATCTGAGCATGTATTCCCTGCTTGATCCTTTGAATATCATCGTCGATTGTAGTAACGACCACCTTGT
The DNA here is from genome assembly GCF_000320585.1 of Heterobasidion irregulare TC 32-1. Lineage (NCBI taxonomy): Eukaryota > Fungi > Basidiomycota > Agaricomycetes > Russulales > Bondarzewiaceae > Heterobasidion > Heterobasidion irregulare. Next base: position 3,088,263 of record NW_009258198.1, on the reverse strand, counting down.
CGTATTGCAAACCATCCATCTGCCATCGGATCTTTGCCAATGCGACACATAATGAAGGTAGGGCATTCACATGTGAGGTGTCCTTCCGGATGACGACCCAGGAATCGCTGAGCTTAGAAACTCCTGACGCGCCGAACTGATGGGTACACGAACTTCAGATTTTGACTTTTCAGCGTGCGAAGTCAGCGGACTGCTAAATGGTCTATGACGAACCGATGGGGCTTTCCTGCAATCTCCGTAGCTAGCCTAACACAGAAGATATTATTTCTGTGTAAGCTTACGATGATATGGGCGTTGTCAAGGAACAGTGATTTCGTGTCGTGACCTGTTACCTTTCATGGCCTGCAGTCTTGTTTGCTCTATTCGCATGTATAGCTTACAAGCAATCATTGCAGCCGGACGATCAAATCATACAACAACTCATCTATTTTTTAAATTTCTAATATCGAGACGACCCAATACAACAGAAGGGACAGCTCCTGCGGCATGTGACTTGCCAATAGCAGGACCTCAGCAACATTCTCGCCGGAACCCAGAATGGCTGGGGAACATGGCGCTTGGGAGGGGAGGGGACCACGATGACTATCGTGTGCAAGCATATGCCCCGAAGCAGTCCGGCCGTCGCGGTAGGATGCCAAGAGTGCACATGGGTGCACGGCGCCAACTCGCACGAGGACATGGCCGGGTAGACAACCAAGAAGACTTCCAATGATACCTGAACGCGGGGGAATCAGGGGCTACCAAGATACGATAGCTTGCACCGACAAAGCCATCAACAAGTGCCCGTTGCCCGGAGCGCTCAGAATGCAGTCACACCGCTCTGCGTGGCTGCATACTGGCTCTTCACGTCATCCAAATCCGCCGCATCATCCTGGCTCTTGTAGTCAAATGCACTAGCCATGCTCCCGACTTCGGACGTGCCCGCCAAGCTGGAAAAGCTGGTGCGCCGTGTCAATCTGTCACTCTGCGAGTATGCCACGCGATCCATTGGGCCTACCACGCTGCTAGAGCTGTCTGCAGGTCCATCCTGCGAGATGATAGACGATGCATAAGAGCCATAGCCACCGCGCTTCGCGCCTCCCACAGCCCGCTGCATGCCTGCTCCAAATGGCCCAGAAGCGGCAAAAATGGGTAGACCAGAAGAGTAGGTAGCCTGAGAGCGCAATGATTGGACATCAGAGGGGATGTAATTGAGTGCGTCGTGTGTGCGGTAGAAAGATGCATCAAAGCGGCTCGGCGTTCCGGAGCTCATTGGCACGTTGTTCAATAATTCCCGCGCACTTGAGTCATGACGGCGGAACTGGTCCATTGACTTGCTAAGTGTGCGCCTGGGCTTGCTGAATTGGATCATACTAGGCTGCAGGTTGTTCAGGGGTCCCTCGACAAGGCAACCTTTCTCCTTGTAATGAGTCAGGAGATAGTGCCACAAAGGATGCTAAGTGGAAAGCGAGTCAACAAATAGTTACACGCATGGTGGAGTGAAAGAAAATCACCTTGCTCAGGACTTTAGGGTTGCCTAGAATAACAACACCGTATTTCGCACGAGTGAGCGCCACATTCATACGTCTGGGGTCGTTCAAGAAACCGATGCCCTGGTGCTCGTTGCTCCGAACACAGCTGAGAATGATATAGTCCTTCTCGCGACCTTGGAATGCGTCGACGGAAGCAACCTCAATCTCCTTGTAGAGATCTTTCTTGAGGGTCCCGTTGTACTGCATGTAATTGACGATGTACGAGCGCTGGCCTTCGTAGGGTGTGACGACACCTATCTGGCCCGGCACAACACCAGATTTGAAAAACTTGGTGACAATCTTCTCAACATTTGAAGCCTCCGTTCTAGGGAGGGTAAGACACAGTGTCCTCGGTGAATGAAAACAGCGAGCGGTACCTGTTAAGGAATGACGTCCCACTGCTTGAGATTTCTTCTTGACCAAGATTCTGATAGAAGAACATCGGGGTGTCCGGGACAGGCCATGGGAAGTCTACGTTTTTGCGCAGGCGCTCAGGCGCGGTAACACCGTTTTGCAGCGTTCCTTCGTAGAACATGTTCGAAGGGAACTCCGAAAGACACGGGTGCATACGGTACTGCACTTGAAGACGGATAGGGCGGTTGCTCAGAACGACTAAGCGTTCAAAGAGGGACTGAGTGAGACCCGCGCGGGCCGCCTTCTTGTTCATGATAACAGGTCCGAGTTGTTGATGATCTCCTACGAGCACGACTTGCTTGCAACCCAGAATAAGGGGGATCATGCATTCTGAATGGATGGTCTAAACGTCAGTGATCAGTCGGATGCAATAAAGAAGCGTATCGTTACCTGGCTCGGCAGCCTGCGTGGCTTCGTCTATCAATACTGTCCTGAATTTTAACTTGCTCAACCTTGGATCTCCCGCACCCACACAAGTGCAGCAAATCACATCTGCGGCACTCAATATCTCCTTCTCGCAATGCCGGATCAATGTTTTGTACTTCCTCTCATCGTTTGAGCTCAACTCTCCCTGCTCGTTCTTGAGCTGGATGAGCTTCTGCAGTTCCACATGCGAAGTGTGGTTCGCGACCTGTTGATGCAGCGTCAAGAAAGACACAGATGAGTCGAGCGCCTCGCGCGACTTGGCTGTCAGGCGCACGACTTTGAGGCCAGTAGCGTGAATTTTCTCCGTGAGTTGGTCGACAGCGACGTTCGATGGTGCGCAGACGAGCACCTGGCCTGGATTCATTTTTGCAAGATGGTATACGATCGAAGCTGATGTGACGGTTTTACCCGTGCCAGGAGGGCCCTGAATCAGACTGATGGGCTTCTGTAGGACGCTCTTGACCGCAAACATCTGCGAATGGTTCAGCTCCGGAAGCCCGGGGGCAGAGAATCGCTTGGGCATCTGAGTACGCAAGACCTGAGGCTCTAGTTCGTGGCCGAGAAGTTTGTGATACTGGTAGAATGAATGAGTGACACATCAAGGGTCAAGATTTAAGAAAATGTGTTCACAATATACCCGCTAACGCTCTTCTCATCGACGGCAAAAGTTTTCATGGCAAGCTGCATCCTATCAAAGCTCGTCGACTTCCACACGAAATCCGCAGAGAAGTTGTGAGTGATATCGTGAGGAACGCCCTCGGTTCTACGTAGCTCGAGACCAATTTCGTCCGAGACATCTAGGATCAAAACGAATGAGTACATATTGAACACTTAGAAGTCAAACGAGATACTCACTGTTCGGAACTTTGATCACATGTCCTACACCCTCCCAAGGTTTATGAAGCTCCCCAGAATACCTGAGCCTCAATTCATCCCCTACAGCCAACCTCACTTCCCCACTTTCCAACTTCGGCAGCCCGAACCACGCCACCCTTTTTTGATTCAAACCCAGATCCCACCTCACAGTGATATCCGTCTGGGTTTGACTTTCCTTGAGCCTCTTATCATAATCAGCTTCGATCTTCACAAGCGGCCCGAAGATATTCTGATATTGATACGCGTCCTCGTACCGCAACATGATCGGCTGGGGCTCATCATCTACACCGGGTTTTTCCAAATCTTCTAGGGTGGCGCTAGCATTTTCGCGCCACAAGTCTTCAAGGCGGTTGATCTGAGAGAATGAGATTTGGCGAGAGCGGAGCTGCTCGGTCTCGCTGGGCGGCTTGACTAGCCAGGAGAGGAAAGAGCGATCATCGATGAGAGGCGCCCAGAGAGCTGCATTCCAGGAGATGTCCTTCGAGATTGCTGCGCAAGGTTGTCTATACATAGAGCAAACAAATGAGCTGTAAGTAACATTGCACAAACATCAAGTAGGATACGCACCGGCACAACAGCACGACCACAGTATCGCTTTTCGCAGGTATAAAACCAAGCATAAAGACATTTTTGCTACCGCAATTGTAGCATTCGGGAGTCGTTTCTCCAAGCGGGCTCTCTGCATGAAGAATAACTTCTTTGTGCTTCGCACGCACAAGGTGGTTCACGATGTGCGATGCAGACGTATTCCCACGAGAATTGCAGAACCACTTGGAGCATACGAGACATTTGACAACAGACGCCGGATTGTGAATGCCACAGTAGCTATTAAAGGAATAAAATGAGCCATAGAAACCTCAAAGATGTTGAATAGGACGCACCTGCACGCGTGTGGGGGCAGATCAACTTGTGCGTCGTCCTTCAGATCGTCAAGGACAGCATCAAAATCCTCGTCCACACCCAGTCTAACAGAACCATTCTGAGATAGTGCATGCGTATGGCCGTTGCTGGCTGATGATCCAACGTGAGAGCGGTCATCAATAATCGAAAGGCTCTCAAGGTCCAGCGGCGTGTGACTGCTAGTATTGGCGGTGTATACGGACGAAGTGTCGTCCACGATGCCCATCCCTCCATAAGATGAGGCCGAGTCATACTGGAAATTGTCGAAGGAGTCCATAGTGGTTGCGGTAAAAAGGGAGAGAAAGAGAGGCGGCGCTGACTGGCGCTGAGCATTGGACAGGAATATCGCTGAGTCAGCGCTTCCAACTCTCGTGTCCACAAGCGCCTACACTTACTACAATACTCCTAGAGGCCCCTTCATCGCACGGCATACTATGTCGCGTAGCAATGGACATGCAGAGTCAGAGGTGATCGTTAGTGTATGCATTCCAAATCACCACATCGGTTGCTTCAGTGTTCACACTCTTTATGTGCAGTTTTCAGATGGGGGTGCATACTCCAAAGCCAAGATGGAGGATGCATATCGGGCTGTCAGCTCTGATAAGCCTCAGGCAAAGCCTACAAAAGCCCTCTCCGCCCTGAAAAGGGATGATGTAGATCTCATTGTCAGTAATGCCGTTCAATCATCTTGCACCTTCCTTTGATGGAATACACAGGTCTCCGAGCTTGAGATTCCTCGACCTCAAGCAGAAAAAATCCTGATAGAGAAGGATGGTGACCTCCGAAAAGCATTACATAGCCTGATTACTCCGTAAAGGATAGACAGATGTATATATGACAATCGTTGTGCTCGATCTAGTCGTGCCCAACGGCCCCAACCTTCACAATCCGGTTCAACGTATCTAGTAAGGCTGTCGTCGACGCAACCTTAGTGCTAGCGCTATTCGCTTGTCTCAGCGGGACAGATGATGCCTTCTCTCTTGAGCGAGGACTCGTCATGCTCAGGCGCCTGGTCTTGCTCTGGAGGTGTGTGCGCGCCTGTCCAACATACTTGCGCGATCCCGGCTTGTGAGGACTCCTCCGAATCAACGCCATCTCGGACATATCCCGCACTGTCGTCTCGAGCCCCACTCCTTCCAGTCCAGAGGGTTGTTCCCCAACGACGCGTGGAGTAGATAACAACTTTGCGGATGCCATGCGGAGAGAGAGATTATCCTGTACATCGGACGATCCAGCAAGAGTGGAAACCATCCCTCCAAAACTGATCATGGGTTTTTCTTGCACAGTAATCTGCCGTCCAGGCTGAGGCTTGACCAAGAAGAAATTGGTTAACGGGGAGGCGAGCGCATACGAGAGACCGGCGTTGCGGTGAGGACGTTGCTCGATCATACGGGAAGAGGGATCGCGGTACTGCTCCTGAACGGAATGCTGAAGGAATGCCTTGCGCACTAGAAGAGCGGAGGCTCGTTGGGCTTCCTCGAAGGGTTCTTGCACGATGATAGCCATGGCCCTGTTATCTTTCGCCCGCGCAGCTTGGGTCTGTTGAACCTGGTTTTTGAGGAACTGCTTGAACTGCGGCCTCTGCGCTCGAAGCTTTTCGACGTAGCTCTCGAACTCCTTGGGGCTCATGGCCATGATATTGGGGACGACTGCGTTGTATGCAGAAAGGGGAGTTTGCTCAGCTGGCTCTGTGTTTTCCACCATCTGCTCCTCGCCCGCTTCTGCGACCCGATCACCCTCCGCAAGTAATTCTGCATCCTTCGTCTTCTGCATCTGTGCCTTCTGTGCCTTCAACACCGCACCATCCTCGGTTCCTAGAGTGAAATCTGAATCGATAACCCAGTCATGGTTCACGGTCTGACGATCCCATATCCCTCTCATCTGAACTTCGGTGCCAACCTCGCTCCACCGTCGAATCCAACGGCTCTCCGACTCTCCAGTACGCCACTCCGTCTGCTGCTCTGGCGAGTCGATGGTTTGGATGGTGATGTATTTATCGCGCTTGCGGACAGACAGGGGGCGCTTGAGGCCCCAGTCCCCGCGGTGTGCGTACCCACCATAGGCGGTGTAGATTTGGGCAACTTGAGGGTCGTATGTCGCGAATTTTGACCGTCGCAGCATCGCCGCGAAAGGCGATGGCGGCGGGAGGGCCGCGACGAGAGCTGACGTCGCTACCGTTGCTGCCATGCTTCAGTGGAAATGTGAGTGTGCGCTCACAGATTCAGCTCTCGGTAAATAGGGCCAAACCGTGACGACGTCAAGTCACGAAATCACCAGATGTCACATTTTTGTCACGCCACTGTCACGGCTCTACAAGATCCTCAAGTTGTAAGCAGCTTTACTGATATCATAATACGCAACAGTGGTAAGTAACATGCACGTCTTCAAGCTTGTTGTTGGCACACTTATGCCCCGCACATTCCCTGCCACAATCCCTCAAGGACAGCTGCAACACCCCATGCCCCCGGATCAGGCGGCAGCCCTCGTACATCTCCCTCCCCTGGATCGTCTCCTTTTCCTTGGTTTATACCGACATATACTGCTCTCCCTAACCTAGCTTTCATGCCTCGTGTGCTTTCTGCACCTTCGCGTGCCCTCCTCACGGCTTCGCTCATGCCTCTATAGAACATTAACGAATCGCCGCCGGCCAAGGCGCTGCAGAATGGTGCAAGTGCATCAACAATCGTCCGATCTCCTGGTCGTGCTGGGGTGTGTTCCGAGAGGGCCTCGAGAGCAACAGATGGTGCGGTGTACCAAGCACCAGTTGAGCGAGTCGGGACTGCGGTCGAGAGGGACGTGAAGAAGATTGCCAGAACTGTGACAATGCACGTCTAGATCAAACTCTCTGTGCAGTGATGGAGGGAAGTACTCACGCGCCCCAATCGTCCCGCCCATACTATCCTCCAGGATCTCGCTGAGCTTCCCGATGAGCTGCGATGGATTTAGTGTCTTGATCTCGAGTTCGCCATCATCCAATGCTTTCAGGACCGCTGAAAACGCAGCTATCAACAATCACATCTTGGATGGATGCACAGGGTGAAGAACGTACCTCGGGCACCAGCTGCAAACGTTTCCCCACAGTCGCCGTCTCCAACGATCGTGTCAAACACCGTCAGCTCCTTCTCGGCGTCCAATGCACTGGCACATGCGGCACGGATTCCAGCCTCCACCATACTGACAGATATGTCTGCATCGCGCCAATAGTTGCCCTCATCGCGTTCATTTCTCGGTACGCCTTGGTCCTCCACATGATGGGCTGAAGTGTGCAATAATTTTTCTGATTCGGCCTCGATCTCCTCGCGTGTAGATAGCCTATCTGTAGGCCACGCTCGTACACCAACCCAGGCGTGGGCATCTGTTGGCGTGTCGAGGAGAGCCAGGATGTCAATACGTTCTCCGCCGAGTTGAATGAGGGTTCGCTGGATGCGAGAAAGATTGAGCAGCGATATAGAAAATCCAGGGGCATTCAAAGAGGTCATATATGCTGAGGAATAGATCCTCCGAGGGTTTATATTATTCGCCTCTGTTCGATATCAAGCAAATATCAGCCACGATGGGTCTGCATATGCTTCGACGAATTCGTCGAGACCTACCGAGTTGTGCCAGTGTGTCATCGAGTAGTGCACCCATCTCAAGCTGCGACATGCCGCCGAGATTGTTCACAAAGAGGACAGTCTCGTCAGTTTCAAGGTATGTCTTCCCGATCTCCACGAATGCCTCATGATCAGTCCCTACCGCACCATCTGTGGAGATCAACACCATCTCCAGCATTTCCGTGATCAACCCTTCAGGTGATGCAAATCTCCCGCACCTCACCCCCGGTTCGTTATGGAGTCCCATACCTACCTCGCACTCCTCCCCCTCATTACCATCTCCTGTGTCTTCTGCCACCTTTTCGATGCTTCGTCCAGGAACGTGACAATGCTCCAAGCCGACCCCGATACTCGCTAGGGCCCCGGCGACGATAGCCTCCCCTAATCTCTTCACATCGTCCAAACCCGCTCCCGTCTCTGCATAGGCCCCAAGCACCTTACATACCAGGATGTTGCCCGCAAGTCCACGAGGGCCGACAAGTGATGGCCCGCCCTCTTCTCGGAGCAACGATACATCGTCCGCGACTACAATTGACTCAACTCGCACATCGGGGTACAGAGCTCGCGCTCGCGCTATTGCCAGCCCAAAGTTGATGCGATCGCCAGTGTAGTTATTGATGATCAGCAGCACGTCTGTCGTGTGCGGTCTCGGGCCCAGATCCGCATCGGATGCACCAGAGGAGGAGGACTTCGCGGCAAGGAGCGCGAGCTCGATGGCGGCGAGGATCTGTCGCGCGCTGGGGCTTGCGAAGATGTCGCCCGAGACGGAGGCCGCGAGCATGCCCCGCCCAGTGTAGGATGCGTGCGCGGGCTCATGCCCCGCGCCTCCACCTGCGATCACAGCAACACGAGCTTGTGGTGAGGGATGCGCTACATAGACAGACTTTGACGGAGCGTGGCTAGAAATCGAGCCATTGCATCAATATCAGTAACGAGCAACAGTATTCATATATTGGGTGGATGTGAGCTGTACAGCTACGGGATGATATGGGCTCTCGTAGTGGCTAGTACGTACAGACGGAGGGTGGGGTTGAGTGCGGCTGCGCCGCGGAGAGATTTGAGGACAAGGCCTTGCGGTGAGTTGAAAACATGCTTGTTCGACATCTTCGTGGTCGACTACCTACGGTCGAACAGCATACATGAGGGTTCTCTGCTTGGTGTGTATATATATGAGTGGCCGTCCCATGACCTCTACTTTCGTCGTTCCATCCCAGGAGTCTACAGGCCAGATGATCAATGACGCAAGCATCCGGACTACTATAAGAACACCCCTCTACTCAAAATAGCGATATGAATGTCCTCCGAGTGCGTATAATATGGTGCACAGAGAATAGACAGTGGAGGCCGCAGCTGCGATGTCATGTCAATGCATGTCAACTGAGCTAACAGACTTCGAAGCGCGTCCAATGTTCCCGAAAAACAGGATGAGTATATTTCGTGAACTCGTGGGAACCGTCAAGGCAGAAGTTCAGTGAGGAGCCGAGATTTACACGGTAAGCTACAATATAAGTAAGCTACATATCCGGAAGTCATCCAGAAATTAACAGGCGTAGGTTAAGGGGAGGAAATACAAAAAGATGGACAGTGTCTCTACACATGCATCAGCATGAACCTGCGTGAGAGATCGTGAAAGGAAAGTGATGATGACCTGACGACATGGACGTCAGATATGCCATTAAATAGCAGTTGGACTCGAGCGGAACATGCGCGCGGGAGAATTTTGTGGGGAAGGTGGAGGGCTACTGGCGCCGCTGCTTGGAGGTCTTGTCGCATGGCGTGGAAGGGATTCAACAGGTCTGGAGAGGAGAAAACCTGAAAGATGGGATGTCTGAGCGGTCTGATCTGTCCAGACATAACGAGGCACTCACCCTTCAACCCGGCCTGCTTCTCGCCCTGCCTTCCAAAACCGAAGGTTGACTTATCCCGGACACCAAATTCGCCCGCGTCCGCCTTCCTACCGCCCAACGAGTCACGGAAGGACAATTTACTCAGGGACTGCGGGGCTGGGGCAGTTGTCGGGAGCACGCCGTTCTTCTCCGCGCGCCAGGCTAAAATACTGCGCTTGGGTTTGGCGGATTCGCGGAAAACGAGGCCAAGCACGATGTTGAGACAACCCACGGAGAAAAGGAAGAATGCAGCGACCAGGGTGAAGTCGTCTACGTGGTGCGACAGTACCGTCGCGCCGATTCTGCAGACATTGGTCAGAAACAAGGAAGTCTAAATGGATCGAGCGCCGCGTACAAGCATTCAAAGATTCCGAGTGCGCCGAGGCCAAATTGAGAACCAAGGACGGGGAAGAAGCGGTCAAAGAAGGACATGGGCCATTCGACCTCGGACAGGATCAGGAAGATGACTTGAAAGATGATGAGGAGGCGGTTGACCACAGCCCAAAACACGCCAGCTGGCTGATTTGGTACTGTACTGTCCCTATTGTTCCATGGCAGGCAGTTAGATCGGTGCTTGAGAGAAAGAAAGCCTGATACGCACTCAATATATTCGCAGTCTGCATCCGACGAGTTCAAACCGGCTGCTGTGAACCTGTTCACAGCTTTGATATCGGTGACCATGACGAATATACTACTAGCGAAGACTAGTATGAGAGAAATAAGGCTCAAAGCGCGAACAACGTTCAGGCCGATGAAGTAGACTATCAGGGTATGGCGGTTAACACAGGCTAACAAAGAGGCGCGAAGGAAACAGACCAGAGCGAGTAGGCATCATGTTGAGAACCAAGTATGAGGAGCAAGGTGTGTGCGAATGCTAGAGAGTCGTGGAGAGTTTAGGCGTCCCAGCACCGAGTGGATTGTTAACAAGTCGTAAGAGTCTATGAGGGAATAACCTAGAGGGGATGGAGGACCTAAGTCACAAACGACAGGGTATAAATGGGCTTTCATGTTTGCGAGAAGAATGCGAAGAGCTGTGCGGGCACGCTGGCTATTGTTGTTTGTCAAGCTCATTGTTCTGTTGAACAACAAGTGCGAAGAGGTCATTAGCGACGGCACACGTGACGTAAAGATGTTTGACACCACGTGGGAAGGAGGCAAAGGTGGAGGATTTCGATGTGTCCGACTCTACCGCAGCGACGAGCGGTTTGCAGGAAATACACAATCCATCGAATAGCATCAGCGCGCGCGCTATATAAAAAAAAGCCATTGTGCAATCGTCCGATAAGTTCTCTTTCTCCCGGACCAGTTCCTCTTCAGCCTCATGCCATCCATGTCGACCGTCGAAGCCGTCGCAGAGCAACAGCTCGCTGACATTGACTTATCTGGATACGATGCTGAGCAGTCGAAGTTAATGGAGGAGAGGTGTATCCTAGTAGACGGACAGGATAATGCCATTGGTGCTGCCGATAAAAAGACCTGTAAGTCTGCGCACATACCCCCCATGCCTGTGCACCGCTCATGGCCAGCACGTTCTGCGTATAGGCCATCTGATGGAAAACATCAACAAGGGACTGCTCCATCGCGCATTCTCCGCATTTGTATTCCGCCCCTCCGATGGCAAACTTCTCCTCCAGCAGCGCGCGTCTGAAAAGATCACCTTCCCCGACATGTGGACCAACACCTGCTGCTCTCATCCGCTGGATGACTTTGCCGAAGAGAAGATCGAGGCGAAGCAGCTCGGTGTTCGCATCGCTGCCTCGAGGAAGCTGGAGCACGAGCTCGGCATTCCGCGCGAGCAGACTCCCGTCGACAAATTCCAGTATCTGACCAAGATCCATTACCTCGCGCCCTCAGACGGAATGTGGGGCGAGCATGAAGGCAAGTTTCTGCTTTGTGGAAAGTCCATGTTCTGAGCTGATAGCGAATCCGATGCAGTCGACTATATCCTCTTCTTGACTGCCGATGTCACCGTCACTCCCAATGCCAACGAGATCCGAGACCATAAATATGTGGACAAGGCTGAACTTCAAGCCATGTTCGATGCATCTGGTTCGTTCAACCTGCATCGTCTTGGTCTGCTTGACTCATTTCTTTTTTGCTAGGTAACTCCTTCACGCCGTGGTTCAAACTTATTGCCCGTGACTTCCTCTTCGGCTGGTGGGATGAGCTACTCAACCGGAAACAAGATGGGCTGGTAGTTGCCACGAGCCTCGATGGATTGGTTGACGGAAGTAAGGTCATCAAGATGGTGTAATGCCTTACATCGCAATAGGCGCATATGTACAATAATTTATTTGTTCTCATTGGGTGAAGAATCCCTCAGCCCTTCTCGTCTTTGTCAATTCATGTCATTGACATATTACACCTTTGTGCCATAGATGGTGTATGCCTTTGTAGAATGATCATATAACCGGAATACATTGCCTATTTTTTTCCGTCTTCGTCACCCGCGAAGCCAAGCAGCCTCGCTGCCTCAGACAACACGACTCCTTTTAACTACTTATTTTTCACAACACAGTTAGAGACAACCACGCGCGTCGGTTCTGTTGCGAAGGGATACGGTGATATCATTGACAGGGTAGGTACATCGGTATCAGAAGCGTAAGCTCTGGAGTCCGGAATAGATGGCATAGAGTATTCAGAATGTAGAGTAAGATACGTCGACGTCGAGATCACCGAACGCCAACATGGAAAGTCAGGTGGTGATATCAGTACGCGGAAACGAGGATAGGCAAATCGGGACAACGAATGGCTAGCGAAGCGTCGAGATCGTCCCCGTGAACGTACAAACTCAGTACAAATAGCTAAGGGCATGTGCGTAAGATTCGTAAATGTAGTCCAGGCGTAGGTGATGCGCTGTCCGACCGTTCACTAAGGTCCAAGGTCTAGGGATATGCGGGGTAAAGAAAGAAGGGATACAAGGAAGAATTGCAAAGGGGGTGATTGAGGAGAACAAGAAGAGGCATTCCTAAAGCTTTTTTTATATCGAAATGTGGCAAAAGTCAAGGGAGTGAAAAACAAAACCTCTTATGACCAGTACAGCTCCTCGTGCCATCATAAACGGAGGCTACTCCGCGTAGGCTGGCGGTGGAGGTCCATTCAGGCCTACAACAGGCACAGTGCCTCCGTTTTGCGGGACCTGACCTCCATCGGTGTGCACGATGACGCCTCCAGGCTGCGATATTCTCCACCGCTTGGATGACTTGTGAGGGCGAGGTGGAGGGGGTGTCGACCCGCTGGCGCTTGCAACGGCAGCAGCTGCAGGCATCTGTGGCGGTGTTGCCGAAGAAGCTTGCACCGGAGCGGTCACAGCTAGGACGGGCCCAGGACTCGGCGGCACGCTGTAGTCCGACGAATAGATGCTGGGCACCGTTGACGTCGCGGATGCCCGTCGCGACCGCGGCGGCATGAACGGATTCGCCTGCGCCGAATGGAGGAGCGGGGGAACCAGTGCCTCCTCGACCGCGATGGGCCCAAAGTAGTCCGCCGTGGGTGCGCCACCGATGTCGTTCGGCGCAAAGTTGAACGTGAGCTGGGAGTGCCGCGAGAGCCGGTTCTCAGGGGCAGCGCTGGCATGTGCAGAGGGCGGACGCTGATGCCCGCTCCCGCTCGCCTCTATCTGGTCCGCGCGGCTGGGCCGGCGTGATCGCTCGCCGTGCTCTGAGACACCGTTGTCGGCCAAGTACGACGTCGGGAGGAGCGGTCCGGTTGAATCGCGGTAGAAGGTCGACGGGCGGGAGTGGTTCAGGCTCGTTGGCGCAGGGGTATGCGGCGGGCTCGACGTAGCGCTGAATGAGTTGCTATTGGAGTGTCCTACAAGACCGTATTGATACGGTTTCGGCTCGCTACCCTGGTCCGATTTGGGACGGCCTCGTGATGGGTATGGTATCACTTCATCCTCCGCGTCCCTCCAAGCGTCACGTTTTCGCCTGCTGTGGGTTGCAAGAATAGAACCGAAGGCACGGGTCAGTGGGTTGAGAAAGGGTCAATTGAACAATAGATGAACCTACATGATGTACCAGAGAAGGCCTACCAGAGCGATGAGCCCGAAAAACCCGCCAAGAACACCACCTAAGACCGGAGCTAGATTGCTCGATGAGTGGGAGGTGCTATCCTGTTGGGTAGTTCGGCTGGGCTGTGCTGCGGCGGATGCTAATGACGCATCTGATGAGGAGGGGGTGATTGTAAGGGTAGAGGTAAGCGCTGCAGCGGACAGGCTGGCGAGAATGCTAGACGTTTGCTCTGGGGTAGAAGACGACGAGGGCGAGGGCGTCGTGGTCGGTGAAGAGGCATCAGCACTAGTTAAAAGACTCGATGAGACGATGGAAGAGGACGCCGACGAGGAAGTGTCGATTTGGCTACTAGCACTCGAGGCAGATGAGGTGGTGATAGGTGTGGAAGAGGAGACGGTGGTGGATGTGACCTGTGTCGGAGTACAGCTCGCGAATAGCGTGAGTGTAGGTACAATCTCCGTTATTATTTCGGTGACAACAACTGGGGATCTAATCGTTGACAGAGCACCTGCAAGAAGACGCAAGAAAAGCACTCAATATATGACTAACGCAGCCGAATAATGGTGTAAATAGATCCCACTGCTCGCAGGCTAAGTCAAAAAAAGAACAGAATACACACCTGCTGCCTGACTTGTTTGCGAGATGGCGGTACTAGCGACACATGCACCGCTAAGCGAAGACAAACATGTCTCGACCGCGAACACAACTGCGGATCCTGAAATGGTCTGCACACTCTCTGGCGTCGAAGTAAACGTGCTCGTGGACAAAATGGTCGTGAACTGGGTCGCGGTAGGAGAAGGAACACATGCCATGCTGGACTGCGCAGTTTTAAGCTGCAGCTATGAGCCTATAGAGGGGACTTGAAAAAGAGACAGAAAAATGTGCGCGGTACAGATGAAGTGCAAGCAACGAAACTGTCTGTGAGCGAGAAAAGATCAAGGTTCTAGTGATTGTAAAGGTCCATGAAGGCCGAGGGAGAAAGAGAGGAGAGATAAAGGGGCCGAGACCTGTGCGCCCCAGCACCGCGACGGTCACAGATCCTTCAAATCCGCCTGTCCAAGGCGGCCTAGCGCACAGCCGCGCACGCGTCTCCCCATCACGTGATCGTCGCGATCGAAAACTCAGTGCGAAGCCTCGCATTTTTGGCATGATTCACGCCTTAGCTGGAATGGCTGTTCGTCCTTCGGTGAACGCGGTCTCTTGCAATCTCACAGAAACATCTCATGCATGAATCTAGTCAGCGTGTTTCCCTGTACTTTATATCCCTCTCCGCTCATGGCGTTGCACGGAAGGGCTATCTTTGCCGCCGCGGGAAACCGGGGATGTCGATCACAGAAGGCCTTCTGGCGATAGCACCAGCGCATGGTGTCTGCATCTGTCGAGAGCTGACACGACGGCTGGTGATGGGACTGGGCAGAAGACATGCTCGACGCCTCAAGAAATGTCTTTCACATGCGTTTGGCTACCAGCCTAAATGTTCGGACGCCTGTCGTAGAAAAATCGATGTGAACGTGGACGTACTGCGAACCACAGCCTCGAGAAAGCAGTAAGGAATTATTGGAACCCATGGGCAGTTATATATGTAGACCTGGATGGACATGAAAGGTTATTAACCCAAAATAGTTGGGCAGCGTCTAGATAAGTATTATACGTCAGTCGAGCTGCTGCGCTCTGTGCATGGCCGACATCGGCTGGAGTAGGTGGTGGACCTCCAGGGGAAAGAACGAATGTGATCCATTACACACTAAACTGAAAGTCAAAGTAATCCCAAAATCAGTAAATGCAAGGCACCTAGAAGTCACCGCGGGTATCGCAACGAGAAATAAACTGTACAGAGAAGTGCGGGGAAGTACCCGTGACTTCCTTCCGACGAGGTTACTTCGACGCCTCGGGGACTGCTCGCTGCTCAGCAGTGGGTGCGGCACTCGTCTTCGATACCTCCAGCATACTCTTCATCTCCACGCTGACTACGCTCGATCGCCTGATCCGTGCCTGCATGTCCTCCCCGATCTCCTCCTCCCAGACCCTTCCCCCCTGTTCAGCCGCGTTCGGCCCAGACACCTCCGTCGAGTCGCGGATGATGTGCCGATCTCGGGTCTTTCGTTTACGGCTTTTTAACGAAGGTGTCTGCGGCGGTGGCTCGATCGGCGCCTTCTGAGAAACCCGCCTCCAGAAGTGTTTGCCCTTGTCCATCATGTATCGCCCCAGCACTTCAAATGGATCCTCCGCGTCGGTCTCGTGCACAGGCCCATTTACGGCCTCTTCATCTAAGTCCGTCCACATCGGCGGTGGCCGCGAGAGCCCGCCGTTCATCATACGACGTTGTTGAATCATGCGTGAGCGGGCGGCAACGCCCAATGGAATGTTAGATTTTCGCTTTCTTGGCTCGAGGTTTGGAAGGGGTGCAAAGCTGATGCTAGGGGTAGATGAGGTAGAGCAGTTTGGGAGGGAGACGGAGGATTTGAGTGTGTGCGCCTCGGACGCTGGATTGCTCGCTGAAGGCCCGATTGACGATGTCGGTGAGGAGGATGAAGATGACTCATCATTGGGGACCGCATTAAAGGAGATTGAGCGTTGTATTATAGGTTTTGGTGTGATTACTGATGTGCGAGAAGCCATGGGCTCGAAATTCGAGGAGCTGACCAGTCAGATCAAAACGAAGGTATGAGGAGGGGGTGCTCGGAGGCGCTGGAAGTGGAGTTAAATAGGGGGTAATGCTGGCGCTATTCACGCGCAGGCTGTCATGCGAGAGACGGAGATGAGGGTGAGTGAGAGTGAGAGGAAAGGGCCGCAAGGGAGGACCGGCATCAGCTGCAAAGGCACATCACGCTCAGCCACTCGTATAATACATTACTTACGTCACGTTAAGCTGGCCGTCTTCAACTCCAGACACATCTTGAGATTTGCCTGTACACCGGTCTCTCGATAGAATTGCAGCGCGCATTCATTCAGGAAATTGGCCTTCATTTGGTCCAGAGAGGTGAGTATCGTCACGCAAATCTCGAATCGCAATCGCACGCATCTCGATCCTGCAGACGTGAAGTGAGTAATTGACGCGTTTGCGCTTGCTTTCTCAGGTTCCCCTCATGAGCCGCTAGTACTTCAAAATGTCTGTATCTCGCGCGGAATCGCAATATGGCCGCCGAAGGTCCAACACCGCCCAGTCCCTCTTCAGAAATTTACCAAGTCCGATGACACCGCAGCCGAAGCTTAAACTCGGCGACTCCAAAACATTGAGCGCTTGGGTACATGATACGATGGAGTCGAATGTCTTGTTGAATCATGCGTGGTGGCCTGGTGTATCGGAAGGAGATCTTATACAAATCACGCCAAACAATCCCGAGAGCAAGGACACTTTCCTCTTCGTTGTTTCCAACGAAGACAGCTCGGCCATACCACAAAGGCAGGTCAGCGTATATCGAACCATTTCTCACTTGATACACATTTGAACCGTCGTTGTGTGATCGGTAGATATCCCTTCCGAAGCCTGTTGCTGAGACTCTCGGTCTGCGAAACATGAGTGAGGTCACGGTGACCAAAGTAATGTCGTATCAGTACGTCGGCGCATGCATAGCTTCCTCATGACTTAAGCAGGTTGACAAGAAGGAGTATCAAGCTGATTATGTAGAGTTTACCTTTCAAGATCTATATCTTGGCCGGAACGATATGTGGAGGCTTGGAGAGCAATTAGTCGGGCAGTGTGTCCATCTCGATCAGGAGATACCCTTCGTTGGCTCTGTTGCTGCGAAAGTCAGCGCTGTCTATGTGAAAGGAGAGAGCGTGAGTGTCTCTGATGAATGAGGTTTAACGCTTAGCATGTCGGTTAACTAAGCGCTTCTTCAGGTATTGAGCGCATATGTCACTTCAAAGACCAAAGCCATCTATCGTTCACTTTCTGCCAAAGTCACCATATTCATCCAGGTCTGTCGTGAACTGTGGGAGTTTGCGGGCGATGGAGAACGTTATAACGAGAAGATTGTCCACTCTTTTCTCCCTGAACTCTTCTCCCGATGGAGAGAGGCAGGGGCGAATCACACAGTGACCGTCGTACTGATATCTCGTGTCTTTTACGATCCCTCTGAGATCAGCTACGCTGAAGGACCCCTGCGGCAGGATCAAGATCGTCAATGGTATAAGGACTTCTACAAGGTCATCATCGACTTGGAAGTTATCCATGACTGGCAGTCTACGCTCGTCAGCTTGAAGGATTCTTTCTGGGATTTTCAGCGCGATATCCTCTTGACGCATCATTATCATAATGCGACCCGTGCAGCAGCGTCTTCGATGCAGGAACCTCCTCTAGAGGCTCGCCTAGTCGGGAGGTTGTCGTATGCACACGATGGTCCTCTCCTAGAGGCGCTCAATATGGGGCTCAACCCGACCGAAACACACTACATCGACCGTTCACTATCCCTTACTGGCTCTTCCACTATTGTCATCACTCCAGGAACAGGCTACTATCGTGTCTCAAAGTATCTCTTACGTCTCACCACGACGCGCTTGCTTGACCAAGGATTTGCACTCGACCTTGTTTCTCTCGCAAAGCCGCCTCTCCACCGCAGTCCGATCTTCTCTTTCCAGGGCGTTGAACCAGAGCTGTATAAGCAAAAGAAGACGAAACGTTATGGTTCACGTGCAATGGATTCTCTGTGGGGTGGTGACGACGGACCTGACGACTGCTTCGATAAGGAGAAGCGAACATTCTGGTGGGAGCCATTTTGGATTGCAGTCAGTTTTTGGGACAAGCAGATGGATCTGCCTTTGCGGCAAGATAGGCAAGCTATCTCCTTTATTTTCTTTGACACCGCTGCTGACATTGTTGCCAGATTTGTTGCCCGAGCCAAAATGCATGAGATTCAAATGCTCGGTCTATTGGATCACGACGTCCTGTCGAGTATCGAGGTTCCATTGTTACCGGATCACTTCGACACTGTACTCGGGTCCACGCAGGAGGATGACTTAGATGCGTATTCGTCTGCCGCAGATAAGTTCGACATGGATATATTCGCTCTCAAGAAGGAACAGAGGGAACCAAGGCTGTCCATCATCAGTCGCACCTCGGGCACATCCTCCGGCAGTGGGACCGTAATTGCCTCATCGTTAAGATCCTCGAACGAAAAGCGGCCAGCGGCGGCCCACAGAAGCTTGAACGCTTCTTCGAATATTCCACCCATTGAGGAAAGCCCCCGACATGTTCACCATGACTTGCCTATCGGACAAATAACGCAGGAACGGCTTCAAATCTTGCCCGCCAGTGGGATGAGCACCTCTCCATCACAGTCATCTATACTATCGACACGTTCCACGTCCTCGACGTCTACAGTCGCGACCTCTGACTATCGGTCCAGAGGAGCAACATCTTCCCGGCCTTCTTTGACTTCGAAGTTGACTTCTTCGTGGCTCTTTAATCCATTCCGCAGTGGACCCAGTCAACCAGAGACATCGCCGATACTTGCATCTGGTGAATCGACACCTGTTGCTTCATCTTCTCGTCCGATTCGTGTACCCGCTTCTTCACCATTGTCCGTCTCAGACAGATCCCTTTCTCGTTCACCCCAGCCCATGGCTATCAAGAAGCCTACGACATCGCATCGCTTGAAGACATACGACGAGGATACTGTGAGAACACATAGAGGATCACCACATGTTGGGTCGCCCCATCAAGGGTCCCTCACACGGTATCTACAGTCACCGATCAACACTCCCCCCCGAGATGAATCCTTTATTGAGAAGCGCCGCAGCATAGCCGCGAGTTCTATCTCGTATCCATACAGTTCTTCATCTTCTCCAGCTGTGCGCCAAAATCCTTCGAGTCCACATGTATCTGTGTCACATAGTCAGGCTTCGCTCGCCCGGCGATGGCAGCACATGTTCCCCATCCCGTTGTACAAACACGAAATCAAATGGAAGTCGATGGTCACTCCCGGATGTCTTCCGCTCACGACTGAACAATTTCCGTCCATGTCCGAGCTCGATTCATCATACGACGTCTTTTCGTACGATTTCGTCGTTGATCCGCCAGCACGTTCCTTCCTTGTTAGGCCACCTCATATTCAGACCAACAATCCCGAGGAGATCCGTTGGGCATGGGCCCTGGTCGTCATGCGCGGTATGATAGCCCTTCGGTTGGCTCAAGGGTTCCAGTTCGTGATACGATCGCTGCATGCCCCAGAACCTCAACCTCGTCCACTCCGCAGGTCCAAGTCATATATATCAGACGATGATATGACGCCCAAGCCTGCCGGAGCGGCAGAAGCGCTGAGGTCACAAAATGATCCCGTGTATCTCAGCATGAGCAATGAAATCCATCGAATCTCCTATACGGGAGAGGCTATACAGGTCAGGCGCTATGTGCGTCGGATGCCCCCTTCTCAACCGTTTGAGTACCAGTGCCTGATATGGCCGAAGTTGGGTGTTGGCTATACGAAGCTCGATACCACATTTACTTCACATGGGTTGGAGAATTATGGGTGGAATAGGTCAGCGGAGCAACTCATGATACTGTTGCGACTGGAGCACTGATGCATGATGTTTCATGAATAGGCTGGATATGCTTGTCGCTGGATACGAGCATCAGTTCAACGAATCTTTGCGGTACTGGCGCACGCGGTTCCTCGTTGTCCCCACACTAGAGGAGCCAACCATCTCCACGGGTCCAACAGGCGAAAAGTTGAACGAAGAGGAGGTGCGCATCCTGGGCATGGAGAAACTTGCGGAGATGTTCTCTCGCATACGGTGGCAACCGCCAGATGAACGTGGAACGCCCTTGCCACCTATTCGAATTTTACCGACGGATCTTGGCCCCGCCGCAAGTGTGCTAGATGAACATCTTATGAACCAGCTTGATGAGATCCACTCGTCGGGCCCGTTGAAAAAGAAGATGAAGAGTGAGCGGGATATCGAGGATATGTCACTATCGGCCATTGCTAAAGCCATGCGGGAGGAGGATGGGCTGCAAATCAAGGAGCATCGATGGCACAGGCAACGATATCCTGATTCATTTATAGGATCAGAGTTCGTCAGCTGGCTTGTGCGGGAGTTCAGCGATGTGTCTAGCCGGGATCAGGGTGCGGAATGGGGAATTAAATTGCAAAAGCAAGGCCTATTCGAGCATTGTAGAGGGCGGCATGGGTTTTTAGACGGGTGTGTCTTCCTTTGAATTTTGCAGTGTCGTGTGAGAACTGAAAGCCTATAGGCATTACTTCTACCAGCTCAAGGGAGAGTACGCTGTTGTATCGACCCCCAGAGGATGGTTCCGACCCCGACTGACCACGCAAATGTCGGACGACAATCATGTACGCTCAGGTCATTATCCCTCTAGCATCCCAAGGCCTTTCATCAAGAAGACCATAAAAAGGCTCATATTGAGTCAAAGGATAGTCATCGACATCGACCCCAATAAGGTAAATACATACATCAGGACAAAACTTCGTCTCTTTCTTACATAGTCTGTAGAAAAGCGATCAAGCAGAATCTCTGGTCCTCCACCACGATATCATGCATAACGCCTCGACTGTCTTCCACTTTGAACTGCATTGGATTGGTACGACTGCACGTTGCATTGAAGATCTTCTGCGTCAATGGAGTCGTACGATCGAGCGTCATGGACTGCGACTCGTTGAAGCCTACGTCACCCAAATAAGCGAAGTTGCGCTGACGAACCCGTTTCAGTCTTGCTACCCCATTCGCCTCGCTGTCCTACCACCCATCGTCCCACAACTCGAGAAACGTGTGCCCGAAGGTACCCAAGTCACCCGTTATTTTGAATATGCGCTCCTCCGAAAGTTTGGCTTCGTGCTTGATATTGAGGCTGCAGAATTGTACCCGCCGAACGTCGACGCCGTGTACTCGTACCGTCGGGCACCCTTCACGTACTCCCAGTTCGTTCATCGCTCTGGCGTTGCATTTGTGCAGGTTGTCGGGGGTTCGCAGGGCTTCTTGTTCCTGACAAATAGGCTCATGCGTCCGGGACGTATGGGAGCAAGTCCATCCGGGAAGATCAAGGACGCGAAGCCCGCAGCCGCTGCAGAGGACTTGCGGATACGGTTACACAGATTTTGTACAGATAAGGCGGAACTAATCAAGTTCTACGATGAGGAGCTAGCACTGTTGCCACTCATGCCAGAGGAACCGCCCGCATTGTCGATTTAATATCGCTTTTCCCACTCGTATTGATCCCAGTTTGTCCCTTGCGCAAGTTTATTTGCCAAATCTCATCTTCGCGTCTTCTCTAAGTAATCACACGGACGAAGGTAATCAATGTCGCTCCGTAATTAGTTACAGTATTCAATGTTGTGTGCGATGAACGCGTGGACAACGAGCGGGCCGAACGTCACGAGAGATTGCGCCAAAGAGGCTGGGTGGTAACCCTGTATAACACATAAAGCGGGACGACGACGTGCACATGCAGAACATCCAATCTCGTCTAAGATGCTTTCCGCTGCACCGTCACGGTTGTGGCCACACAGACAAAGATATCAGCCTATCACGGCCCCTTCACACCAGGAGATACAAAGCAACGATCATCAGGCAACAGCTGCAAAATTGCATCAAAGCAGAAGTCCTCACCTCGATCTAGACTTCCCAACCTTGGGTCCACTGGCATATACGAACAATCCAAGAAATCCACAAACGGCAACAAAGTTGCTTTGATGTCGACGGAGTGATTCCATGATTTGGTCAAAGTATTTCAAGATGATGCGCCGAGAGCAAAAGTGCACAAAGGGACCCTAGCTCTTTGTTTCATGATGAAAGGCTTTGGACGTTAGACGCCCAGGCGACACTAGGATGAAGCCCTGCAAAACGCGATCGCGTGATAACGTATTCCGCAACTTCAGCATACTAAGGTGGTGGGAGAAGCTTGATCGCATGTGTCTCCAAGCCAAATGGCCAGGCGTTGCAGAAAGCCCTTTGATCGGTTTTTGGATGTCTGATACACCAGTGAGTTTCAGGAGACAATCGTCCTTGATTCCTGTCCCGGTTCACACTCACAAGGCAGGAAAATGCACGAATCTAGACATAAAGGAACAAAGAGGCCGTAAGATGTTGAACGTGGAGATCCTAGGTACAAACATCTGACTCATAGAACAAAAAGAACTTACAATGTCTAGAGGATAAAGCTGGATCGGAACACACCGGTGCCTGGCGAACAAGTCAAAGAGAGGATTGTCTGCTGAGTTGCCGAGTGCTCTCTTGAATCGGGATTGTAGCAAAGGCCATAACGAGGCACTGCAGGGTGGCGCACATATGGAAATAGTATATAAAGGGTGGAAAACAGTGAACATAATCCTCAGCGAACGAGTACTCACTACCACGCACCGATATCGCCGTGACATCCCCTCGACTTCTGCCATGTCGCAAGACTACCACCCGGCCGAGTGCACTACATTACCCAGCAGCCTTCAACATCGTTCGAGTGAGTACCTCGAGCTACCTTGCATCCGTCACGGCTAGCTCACTATTATCCACGGCTCCCGACCATCCGCTCGCAGCACCGGGTGTGTACCTACATTCCACCCACAGTGGTCTGCTGAGAAGATGGACACACTCTGCCGGTCTTCCCTGTTCGCCTCGAACGATGATCCTACCTGGTATACCTCGGTGGCCCTGTATCGCATCAGTACAGGGAAGGCTCTTAGGAAATATCTAGTGCCGAAGAGCGATGCGTGGGCTGGAGGACGACTGACGCTCACCATAACCTAGGCGTTTCGTCGGATCAGGTAGCGGCGGGGGTCAGGTCCGACAGCGCCATGCACGACAAAGGGATAGAGCCAGACTCGTTCTTGAACGGTCGACAATTCAAGAATGGACGTATGCCCACTCTCACCTCGATTGATCACCCGTCGGACCAGTCCACGAAGTGAGGAGGCGTACTACTAGGGCGCCGAATGGGTCGGGCAAGCTTGTTATCCCTGGATTTCTCCGATGTTCATGCACCTTTCCTCCTCACCATCGACGAGGCCGCCTCTACACGCGTGCGGTGAGAGAGTTGCAGACCAGTGGATTGTTGTGGATGGGTTGGGGACAAACAGAAAGCAGGGTCCCGATAGTCATGCAAGGCATGTGGGCACACCGCCACTCTCTATACTTGATTGTTCTTAGGCGCCGCGATAGGCATCTCAAATCCTAGAACGACAGGAGGTCAGTATCCCGCCGTCTGGGAGAGAAACAGAGAACAGGTGGGAGAGAAATACGAGTTTGGCCCACAGAGCACAGGTCCGGGAATGCGCGCAGCGCGGAGGCGACAGTCGGGGTGTCCATAGTGGATGGTGAAATTGGCATCTAGAAGGTAAGCACCGAGCCCCGTTTGTCCACCTCCAGTCATGTACCCCACTCTGCCCTGTCCCAAGATTGACGAGAACGGCGCGCTGACTCCATCTTCCCCGCTATAGGTGCCTGCTCGCGGGAGTTAGCGTCAAAGGGCCCAGTTGGTAGCAAACACGCTGGATCACCGAGACCCTTGTTTCCTTTCACCCGATGCGCCCACCGAAAGCGGACGTGGTACATGGTGGGGATTATAGTCCCTTCCCAGACAGCTCGCGTGGATCTCCTCCTTACCTAGCATGTCGCCCACGAGACGCATACTCAGACATGGTGCACCGAAGGCTCCGAGCGTCAGCGCATGGTTCAATCTGACAAGTTTGAAGAATGCATACCTAGCGCAGCCTGTCGATACGAGCCAACACATACACCAAGGAATGACGCGGTACCGCGCACCCCGCAGCACTTCGATGACCCCTCGTACGCGTCTGCTGCACACTTGCCGCTCAGCAAAGGAGCCAACCAGCTCATTCCCGTCGTCCACCGTGACCAGATTCCTTATACACATAGTCTATTCGCCCTTGACAGGATCCGCCGCGGCCCGGAACATCAAGTCGACCTCTGGGAGAAGGATCAGCTTCCCTGGCCTCGGCCTCAAGCCCAAACACCCGTCGTCCTACCCAGGTCTCCATGCAGCCATCCATTGACATAGCGTCGTTACACCCATTGAACCCCGGGCCTAGCGGGACGCCGACACTGGCCTATCGCACTATGCATATGTCAAATTCGAATCTAACAATTGCCCATAGTGCTGGATGCGCTCAATATAGGCAATTGAAGCCCTCCGCCTCCGACCGCACTAACGTGGTTGTCGACGCAATTGCTGGAACCTCGAACTCTGGTTGAGGGTCGGTTGAAGGTGGTTACGTCATTGAGAACGTGGAAGCGGCCCAGTGGGGATGTGCATCTCCTACGGGTTCGATTGAGCCGCCGCGGACTGGTCATTGACACACGCACACCTACCAAATCTACTGCTCTGAGGTGGATTCAGGGAGCTCAATACTCTACTAGGGAGGGGAAGCATTTACGACAGGAGGAAGACCCACTAGCGAGACACCCTTCCACACCCGAAAAGCACATGTAGAGTGTTTGGCCCGACCTGGTCGACACACAGCTTATCTCAGACCGCCAGCTGGCCGAACAAGCAAAGCTGGAACACGCACGGATGTACCCACAGTACAGATACAAACCCCGGAAGCGCGGTCCAAAGGGTGCGGTATGGGGCACGCGAGCGTCAAGGCGAGCAGAAAGGTCATCCACCTCGTCGTCCGAGAGCCCATCGCTCTCGCTAGCCCGCGAAGAACCGCGCTGCCTGTGGCCGGCGGGGAGGAAGCGTGGAGAATGGCGTATGCAGCGCTCGACGCGAGGTTGTACAACTGAAGAACATCTGGCGATACGGTATCAGATCGGACAGGGCAGGAACTACTGACCGTGCGCTGCACGGCAAACACCCAAGAAATTCCATAACGGACCGTCGACATCCGGCATTTGGAGACGCGTGCGTGAGTCGCAGAATCGGGGAGCGGGCGGCGTGCGCCTAGGAAGTGCAGGGGAGCAAGATGCCAATCTGGGGGAATTTGGGGGAATACAGGACAAGCAGAACTACGTTAAATACAGGCTGATCAGTGTGTACGCACCGTCTCTTTTGTAGTCGTTTCGTACAGCAAAAGACCTTTTTCTGCTTTGCTCCGCGCGCATATACTCAATCTGGGTGCGCATAGATCATCAACATAGCAATTAAGCGCTACATCGCGCATTCCACGTTTGCGCAAGAACCAATCAAGGCTCGAGTTGGTTCGAAGTATCCTCCAATTATAATTATGATAGAGTGGGGGTGAACAGGGCGTGCAGGAAGAGGTAGATGTATGCGAGTGCGTGCGAGAATCGGAAGATGGGACGAAAGACAATCAAGTCGAAGGTCGATGTCATGACACGTCGTGCGCGCTGACGAACATGTCCCGCCCGTTAGCGCGCACCGAGCGGCGCATGGGGTCGCGCGAGAGCGGTTTTCGCATATCTACAGAACAATGAGCATCCAAAAATAGACATCCAAAGATAGAATGAACACAGAAACGGAAACGTAGTCGACAGTACCGACAAGGGGAGGAGGGATCAACGCACCAAACGCATCCTCCTCATCCTTTCCGGCAACTCCCAGCCCCAGACTCCCGTAATACTCCCTCACGCGGCGATACACGCTGTACCCGAGCCCCTCATACATCCCGATCGCGACCGCGTTCGCGCAACGTACGTACAAGTCAACGAAGAAGCCGCCATACGTCTCGTCCGACACGCTCTCGAGCAGCTGCATCATCTTGCGCGCGAGCGCAAGCCGGCGATACTCAGGCGCGACGGTCAGTGCTGTGACGTGCCCGTGGTGCTCCGTCTGAGAACCCTCGGCTTTGCCGATCACTGGTCCGATTTATGTTGTCCCCGACATCGGTGGGCCGAAGAGGAGTTCAATAGGGTGGACGGGTGCCAATTGTATAGGGAAGAGCAGGCGGGGTTGATAGGAGGCGGGAAAAGAAGGGGAGTGTGGGTCAGACAGACGGGTGGGTGCGCGGCGAAAGGGTGGGTCCGTCACGCACCGTATCCCATGAGGCGCCCGCTCGGGGCCGTCTGCACGCAGCACAAATCCGGCCAGCGCCCGAGATAGGTCAAGTAAAACGGTACCCCGTACTACGCACAGTGCATCCAGCGCGCGGGTCAACAGAACGACAGAATGGAAGAAGTCGCAGGTGGCAGGTGGGAGAGAGGGACACACAGTTTCCGTCCATATGTCCAGGTTCCTGCGTGCGCGTGCGTCAGCGGCGGGCACACCTGTGTTGCGAGGTGATAGACAGGAAGACGACGACTCACACGTTGTTGAATTTGAACATGTCGGTCGCACGGAAAGGACGCAGGACGCTCATTTTTTTTGTATGTATGTCGGCGGGAGGAGAGGAACTCGAGTGAGGAGAGGTGGTAAGGCTGAGAACGGGCGCCTACGGGCAGCACTGGTAAGACCGCTTACGCTTCTGGGTCACGGAGAGTCACAGTGTCACGGCCTCCGCTCTCACGTGCCGCTCACTCAGAATGAGTCACCCGGGCTGACAGGAACGTTTTGATTTGGCAGGCGCCCCATTCCCCGGTGGGCCAGTCATTGTCGCTTGCGTCGGCACGGCACACCGGCACTAAAAGCCCCTCGACGTGCGCGCAGTTCTTTCAAAGCGAGCCGTCCATCCTCCGTCATACGTCCATTGATGAATAAGGCGTCACTCGATTTTAGCACTACACCATTGCGATTTCGGCGCGATAACCAATAAGGTAGAGTAGCGTATAGTACGGTGCGATAACCATGCGTTGAGTAAGTGGGATTGCGAGATGGGATTGGAAGAGTCAATTCAGACTGTAGAGATCGGCGGTAATTGATTGCCAGAGGTAGCGAGAAAGAGAAATGATGCAGCTGTTGTGACAGACATAAAGAGAGGGCGGGTCTTACACGTAATGTAGGTAGCTGTAGCCGATAGGAAACGACGATATGTGCAAATGCGAAGATCAGATTGGGTTGGGAGTCTGAATTCGAGTCGCGATAAAAATAATGTGACGCGAGCGTGAGTGTTGCGAGAGATAAGAGCGGAAAAATGAGAACGAAACGAGAGGGCAGATCATGTGTAAGCGATGCAAGGAAGCCGAAAACAGAAGTGAAGGAACTCGAAAAATGCAGGAGGAACGAGGAAGTGCGGGCGAGATCTAGACGCACACGCGTGCCGTCTGCTGCGCGTGGAGAGGTGGGATGACAGGCTGCGCCTGACACCGCGGGTGTGACGCAGTAGGGTACTCGTACTGCGAAGGCAACTGCGGTTGTGGCTGCATCTGGACATTCGAATCGTGCTGATGGTGAGAGGCAGAGTGATGGGCAGGATGGAGGAGCGAGAGCGAGAGCGGGCGTGGGAGGGGAAACGAGCGCAGCAGACGCATCGTGGAGGACGTGCGCGCACGCTTGGCTGGATGATGCGAGTCATGCGATTCCGCATGGTCCTCGGGATGCGCGGCGGGAGCCGGTGGTGATGGAAGTTTGGGTGGGTAGCCCGGGTACGCCGGAGATGACTCGGCGACGAGGGCCTTGACCTTGGCGGGAATGTGTGCAGGCTCGACGAGCGTGAGCGGCGTGCGCGGGGAGAAGGAGGCGGCGGTGGAGGAGGCTGTGGGGCTCGGCGACGCCGGGATGGAGGTGGGGAGATCAAGAGTAGGGATAGCGTGATGGCGTGCATTGCGGTGGATAGGGGAGACGGCAGACATGATGGCATCGTGGTGTGCGAGGATGTCCGCTTCAGATAGGCCGAGCTCAAAATCGAGGACGTCGAGGAACTCTCGCTCGATACGTCCGATGTCACGCTTGCCGAAGACACCGGTGCAGACTGCCCAGTGTACGTTTTTCAGGGAGGAGTCATTAAGGTACTGATCACACGGGACGGAAATAAGAAACACGAGCGAATGGAGAGATGCGAAATGTGGCGTACCTTGCTAGCTACGATGAGCGCGCCAAGGAAGACACGTTCGTTGGCCCATTCTTCGAGGGCGATGTGGAGATGTGGCTTGGCGCGGTCGAGGTAGGCCAGCGCGGCGAGAACGACGGGGATTTCCACCTCTGCACGCTCGAGCACGTTGCGCACGCAGGTGGCGAAGGCAGAGCCCTCGGAGTGCCTGGACAAAGAGCGCCCGCGGCCCGAGTGGGATGGGCGGCCCAAGGCGTAGTCGACCGTCTCGACGACAGTGTCGATGAGGTATTCTGAAGATCGAGATGAGATTAGATTGGAAAGATGGTGGCAGAGAGTGTGTGTGGTACTCACCAACTACGGCGCGGCTGAGCTTGAGATCGACCAGCTCGAGGAGAGCGGGGGAGTGGAAGGAGGGATCGACGAGACTTGCTTTGTGGACTCGAGGGGAGGACATCGTTGAGAGGCGGAGTGGCGGAGGGAGGGTGGTGTGAGGCGACGGGGGAAATGCAAAGGCGTTGGGGCGACATATATATAGGGCTGACGGGGCATGACTGTGCTCGGACGGGAGGAGAGAGTATGTGCCGATTTGTCAGGGCGTGTCGAGCGGTGGGTTGGCTCGCGTCTGACTGTGCGCGCCCCGAACACGGCTCGCGAAGGCAACCTCCGCTTATCTCAGCCAGCGATGGCATTACGATTCCCGCCGGCTTGATCTTCCCTCTCCATCCTCTCTCTGACGCGCAACACTTCGGCCCATCGGCCTCTCGTCCCCCGCGGCTCCCCGGCCGTCCTCGGCACCCTCTCGTCTCACTGACTCACCCCCGACCTCACCCACTCGCGGTGCGCACAGTCGGCCACAACTCGCAGCCGCAAGCTCTTCCATCGATAACGAACAAGGCAGCCAACCGACGTCGCCACACCACGCCACTGCCGTGCCGTGTGCGCCGAATAGGAATTCCGAGTGCCACTTCCACGCCCGCGCGCTTCCTCGTCTCGACACGGCTCCTCTCCGAGATCCATGTAGCACAGACGACGTGCCACCTGCGCGTTCCAGGATTCTATGGAATCCATGCCAAGCGAGACGCCTCGCGCCGTCCTTCTCGCGGCATGGGTCCTCCCCGGCCGCGCTTCCGATCACCAGACACGGCGTACGAATATCCCAACCTCAGTCCCCGAGTGGCGCCAGTCCTCGGAGCCCAATCCACCGAAATCAGTTCAAATCCGATTTTCAAGCCCCAAGCGGCCCCAAGCCTCCCCGTCACTGCCCACAAGCCGCCCGCTCGCCGCTTGGCTACGGCGCTCTCCTTTCACCTGACTTCCTCTTCAGGCGCGATCACTGTCGATTTTGATAGCTACCGATACTACAACTGTACTGGTGTCCTATCAGTCGTGATTATTATTCACATCGTTTGCCGCATTAGTCGCGCAACTAGTTGTGCTCCCCTGGTGACGGACTCCGGCGCGCTCATCATCCTGCGCCGGGCGACAATGTCCAAATCGCACCATGACTGGACCAGTTACAGCGCCTGTGAAAGCGCAGGATCGTATCACAGCGTATCACCGTACACCGCCTCGGAATATACTACTAGGTGTCCCTGAGGCGCTCGCGGCGCTCATTCGACGCTGTTACCCGAGCGCGCCCCTCCACGAATCTGTGGCGCTGTGAACTACCTACTTCAGCTAGGCGCCCGCCATGTGCCCTGCTAGGCCCAGCTTCAATATCGTGATGCGCGCCAAGGGTGCATGTATCGTGACCCACGATGGAAATATCCACCCCGCATCGCCCCCGCCGCCGCAGATATCGCACTTCCCTGGCTTCTCTTCTAGATCACATTAAAGCTTTCGCTTTCGCTTTGTGACCTTCAATATATGACTGTCTCTCAGTGCTCTGAGATAGACGCAAGGGGTAGATCCGCTCAGAAGCACCCCCCGAATGAACGTGAACAATGAGCTCGGCTCGCGTGGTACCCGAGAGACAATGGAATGATGTGCCCGGCGAGTGACACGACACGCGAGGCGCGATACTCGCGCGATGCGGAGGTGATCACTCTATGACTGTCCCGCTCTGTCCCGGGGCGACCATAGGAATCTGACGTCGACGACATCGACCTGTATGTATCGCGCGGCGCCGATCTCGCTTAGCGGCCTGATCTCTCGCTTCAGCGCTTCAGCTCCCGCCTTTTGTATTATTTACTTCCTTCTCGCCTAGGTACTGCCTAGGTGTTGTCTGACTCGCCACACCTCCCTGTCATCGTCAGTCGACACGAAGCGAATACGAAGTCGCGAGAGAGAGCTGTTTTGTGCTCTGAGGAAGATCACACGGGCGCTTAGATCGCTTCTTGGAACCCAGCATCAAAGAGCATCACCTGCCAACCATGCCACCCACGGGTGTCGTGTCATATCTCCCCGCAGTCAATCTCTCCCCGATGCTGTTAAATTAAATGATCATTCAGGAATCAAAATGGCTTGACTCTGCCTGACTCATAGCAGCTCAGACGGAGCTCAACACGTCGCCTCCCCGCGCGGTCCTTGATAACCGTTAGTCAGGCGCAGGATCGGTCAGAACAAGATCGGTCAGCGAGTTACCACAGTATTCCAGGATGATCGATCCTCTTCGATCCTGAGGAGTAGAGCAGAGTAGAGCTGACCGCCACTGGATGTGGATGACAATAGCACTTTGCTAGACGATACATTGCGGAATAATTCCGTGTCGCATCGATCCTGCGATATGGATCTCGCCGTCGAATGGCCGTTTGTTGGCTGCCGTCGCTTGCAATATCGCTTGTCATTAATCCTGAGAATTCAGGACCGCTCCCCGGTGCTTTCGGCGAAACACTCCAGGACGCATTGACGTCTGTAACACGACGACGGGAAACTTGTACATAAGGATCTTATCAGATACTCGCAGAAGTCTTGGTCTTAGTGGCGGTGCAGACATCACATCTTGGTAGTCCCTTTTCATTCAGTTTTCGATTTTCTGCTTCTCAACCTCGAGTTACATGTGCAGGGCGTCATGAGTACTAGCATTCACATCCGCATACAACGCATGCACAGTGCACAGACCACCCGTCGCGGGCCATCATGCACGTCAAGACCAAAAAGAAAACCCAATAGCAAGTAAAGGCAACCCGCCACTTCTTCCATTCTGACACCCACATTCCATTCCGACCCCAAACGACGTTCATCTGCGCACCGTCCCCACCGGCGATCCCGGTGCAAACGCCGCCTCCCTTCCCCCTTCGCTTCTCCTGCTACTTGCTCCGCATCGCTTCTTGCGACCGCCCCCGCACGCCAGATCTTACAACACCGGGACGCGCCCTCCCGACTCCCGACCTTACAACAATAAAAAACCGCGATACTTCTCCGCTCATTTCGCGTCCCCTGGAGCGCCCGGCGCAGGTGTCGTCCCCACACGTATTGCTGCACTCCGATTTTTGCTGCCCCGTGGGCGCCCGCGCGGGCGCTTACCGGGTGTGGGCTGTATGTCGCCGCCCCCGCCCAGCAGCATCTCGTCTGCAGGGCGCTTCTGCCCTAGCTCAGAGCTCATGCGGCGCTCAGCGAGGTACCTACCGGACCGGTCAGCGTTCGTCAAGGCACATCAAGCGAAAAAAGCGGGAGATATTTTGAGAGAGCCGGGAGGAAGGCGTGGGAGGCAGGCGAAGAAGCAGCGAGGGGACATACTGCGCAGATTTCTCCTCGAGCGTGGCTTGGAGGCTTGGGAGTGGCGGCTGTCCCAGTTCACCGCGCAGCGCGTCGACGTCCCGCTTGGCGATCGCGTACTCGCCGTCCGTGATCTGTTGAATGCGGCTCCGCAGTTCTGTGCATCTGCGCGCCAAGGGTGGCATCAGTATTTGACAGTTTTCCAGATCGCGCGTCAGTGTAGGACGTACTCGCTGTTGATCTGGGCCTCCATCATGTCCGCCTGGGATGCTGCATGGTCAGTTTCGGATCACGACAATCCTGCTGCGCGCTTCGACTGGCCTTATCACGGTCCTCGTTGACCTGCGCAGATTTCCACGTCAGTACATGCACACTGAACGCAGCATCCACAGTTCCTTGAATCGGACGCGATCAACGCACCTCTCGAAGACATTTCAATAATCGTTCGCGCTCGCTCTCTAATCTTCGCCGCGGGAATGACCATTCACATGTCAGTCAAGACCGAAGAAAACTGCCCGCACAACTTCCGCAGATGGCGATGTCGCATGCACTCACTTGTTCTTCTGTTCTTTGATGTCCTGGATCGCTTGCAGCTTCTGGTCGAGAGTCGCGTGTGCGGACAGGGCATGTGCGGTTGCGAGCTGTAAGCTCAGCGCATGTTTTCTGAATAGAACAGAACAGAGGGGAATTAGATAGACGTCCCTCGGAGGTGGCACCATGTGCGCGGCATCAGCAGGGCATCGGCCTATGGTGGACAATGATCGGTGCTCGTACAACAGCCAGATCGAGAAAGTGTGCCCGAACGACGCCGCAAAGAGAAATAAAACAAGAATGAGGGGACAGGAGAAGCAGGAGAGGGGGGACGCACTTCAATTCTGCAGTCTTCGCCAAGTGGACCAAGTTCTTCGTCCAATCGCCCTGTGCGACAAGCGGCGCCTGCTGTTGTTGCTGTTGCTGTTGTTGCTGGGATAGCTTCGATCCCCCTACGGTGAGGTTCTGTTGACCGTTGCCGCTGCCGCTTGCTATGGGTTGCGGGGTGGGGACTGACACACTTGCTGTGCTCGTGCTCGCCATGGGATGGGATAAGCGAGTTGCGGGATACGAGGGTGCACGGGGACCTGTAATTTTTTTCGTGTTCTAGCACGGGGTGCCCGGTGTCTCCTTGGGACCCGCTTTGGCCATTGCTTTCGTACCTGTCTTGTGTATCCCACTCGATGGACGGGGACGAGGTCTGTATGCTCGGCGCTCATCGCTAAGCGCCATTATTTTTTTTCATATCTCATACCAATAGACACCAGGGCTTCGCCTCAAATCTCGAACGCTGATTGAAGTACAAAAATACTAACATGCACTCGCTTAACTGACCACGTTGATCTCATGATTCCACAGGACGGCTTGCGGATCGTACTTCTTGGTATTCCTGCTAGTGACGCGCATCGGTCGATGCCGCATAAGAGCATAATGGATGACTTTGCCTATTCATTGCACGCTGGTACGGCGTCGGATGATATCAGAGGCTAGAGCACGATGATCATTAAATAAATGAGGATCGTCGCTTTTGCCAATTGTCAACACGTTCAACGCTAAGATCTCTGGTACGTGGTGTATCTTGCTTAGATCTGTCGTTCATTCATCTAAATGCTGTTTCGGAAGCCATTGAAAGTCGGTCGATAGCACAAAGGAGACTAGAACCTCTCCTCGTGGCATTTTGAACATTCTGGCAGGGCAAACCTTTTTTTTCTGACAAGTTTAGTCCAGCATGAGCGCGGCTACAATTCTTGTCCCCGCCTTTGACAGAATGGACTCTTCGTCTGACTAGAACTCTTGATAGAAAATGCACATCGAGAAACACTTGCTGACATATCGTCTTCGTGACAGGTAGCAGTGACGTTCTACGCCAATTTCCTCTCAACTTGGGCAGATCTTGCGTCGATGAATCTGACTTGCACGTCGAGATTTTAGATCAGATTCATAACGGTGCTAACTCTGATCTACTACCCCACCTCCTGGAAGGCATCCGTGCGCATCGGACGCAGAGCAGCCACTTTTAGGACTTGAGAGGTACTCGCGATTCGGACACTGGATATTGACAAGTTTCGGCAGATAACCAATCTTCTCGGGGCGCGTTCTGGCACTTGGACAGAGCTCACCGCTGTGTGTCATCAGCAACATGTCATTATTTCATCCCCAGCTATGTGTCCCAGCTTGAAGCTGAAATATCCGAGCCCCCCATGACCTATCGGCCATCCTTCGGACAATGTCAATGCGACGCCATGAATCCATAAGCATTACCATCGATCCTCAGTCATACAGAATAAGTTTTTTTAGTCTTAGGAGGAACCCGGAACGCAGGCCGGTCGAATGACCTCGACTTCCCGTTCATTTCCAGAGGCCTCCCGAAAAATAGCACACGAACCTTAATCCGAGTCTCATGTGGTCCGCGGTGGCGAGAGTGCTCAATGTTGAGTCGGACCTGTGGCACAGAGCGACTCGACTTCACACTATACGAAGTTGTACGAGTAGCATGCTTGTTCGGGGACGTTTCATGGATCCTTTGGACCTTCATTTATCCTCGCATCGCAAGTCTTCGAGCACTCAGAGCGAAGAGAAAAGGAGTGGCGGAATGCGCGTCATACATGATGCCAGAAATCCGAATCTAAAGCTTTATCTCTGTGTAGTACTTGTTTACCTAGTCTACCCCATCTCGACGTTGCAGCGCTACTCCGAGATCTCCCAACCGATTCCGAGATGGCGCGGACTTTGAGTTTTCGGGTGCGGTAGTTCAAGTTGGCCGAGGAACATAGGTGGAGCGCGAGGTGGATGCTCACCTCTGCTAACTTCGTTCACAAAGTCTGTGAGTCAATCCAGAGCTATTTGCGTATTGCACTGGATCAACTTAGAGACTTTGCGAAACCGAGAAGGCATGGTCTAGTGGTAGAGTGATGATCAAGATGTTTCAACATAGTCGCGGCAGTAATACAGTGGACGCGGAGAAGAACGGGTTCATTGAAACTCTGTCAACAGTCATAGCATCGTGAACGGCCCGTGGTTCAACAAGGATGAGGCTCATGACCGACGACAGCCGCGAACCTAACGCTCTGTCGGATACTCTTTCTGGACGGCTTGGCTTGGACTTGAAAAGGAGTCCGTAAAGAGATTCCACCACACAATAATAGTTCCTTCCATAATAGTTAGCAGAACAAAACAGTAGACGTACACATTTTAACTAAGTATTTGTCGATATCCTCGAAGGCGATTTAAAATTTCGATGTACTTCCTTATTTCAAGGAATGTATATCTTCGAAAAGCCTTCCACTCTATAGCATAGATGTTAGCGAACAAGAATATGTCAGTGCAGGATGGACAAACGCACGGCTGACGACAGCAAGGACAGGTATGCTTCGACGCCGCAAAGCGCGACGCCAGATTCTCCCGACAGTCATCGCACAAAGCTAAACATCTTATTAAAATCGAAAGGGAAGGTCGTCAGTTGGATGATGCTGTTGACAATTTTTGGATCACTCACCGACACGGCCAACAAATGATTTGCCTCTCCTCAACCGTGCAAATGACGCAGCTTCTCCTGCTCTCGCTATCCGACCCACCGTCACCTCGACGATTCTTCTCCGCAGCCGCTATAGTTCTCCGGTCGCTCACGAACTCATCCCACGAACCACCCTCTCTACTAGTCTCCGCACGCTGCTGCCCAGTGAGCAACGTTTTGTACCTTCGCCGAGTAAGCGGCAAACTTGAGGCGTCTGTCATATGCGCAAGAAGGAGTGGGGCTGTCGCTGAAGTAGTCGCGCTAGCAGATAAATCTGCGTAGAGCCCAGCGGTTTCATTGTCTTGGTCTGGACTGGACTCCTCATCGTCAGTCGCATCCGCATCAGAATCGTCATTCTCGAGGTTCGGCAACCCTGCCGGATGGAAGTCGTCCTCATCATCATCGGTGACCGGATCGCCCATCAAGAATCGCTCGTAATCCCCTACGTCATCCAGCCCCTCTGCTTGCTCCCTCGTCGGAGAAACGCCGTGAGTCTCACGTGGAGCAGTATGTTGGCGACGTGAATGTACCGGTCGTCCACGGAGGAAGCCCCAAAGCAACCTCCAGAATCCCACAACAACCTTCTTCATTCCGTCTCCAAACTTCGCTAGCTCCCTCACCCACGTGTAGTCAACCCAAGGATCTTTCTGCCTGGACCCAACCTTGACTCCGCGAATCTCATTCGCGAATCCATCCTTCTTGCGCCTTTGCTTTCCGCGTCCCTCTATGCCATGCGAGACAGACATAACCCCTGCAGCACGGCTCATTTCGACCTCGCCGTACACAGGGTCGGATTTGGTGTCGATATCCGCAGAAGACGATATAGGTACTCCGCTAAGTTCATTTCCTAGGCCGGCAACGCTGGTTGCCTCAAGGCTCGCTGTACCCAAGCGTAGCAGGACGATTGAAAAGTCTTCGTCCCACTTGGGCATCAGCGTGGCAGCGTGTCCGAAAACTGGTCTTGTCACGGTACCCTCGAGCAGCAGCTGGGTGAGCGCGTTGAGCACAAGCGCCAAGAGAGTCACTAGAACGAGAAGAGATTCGAATAGACAAGACATGTAGTTTAGCAGTGGGTACGAAGCAGGAGAAAACCATAAGACAGAGTGAAAATGGACGAGCGTCAGTACGGAGCAGATGGTGGTCGGAATGAGCCGTTGATTAGACCAGGATTGCTTGATACCCATAAGATGGATCATGAAGAGCTGTGTATGCCTAAGTCAAGAACCATGGTTGAGGAAACATCACCTGCGAACCTGGAGCAGAGGCATCATGATGGTGATGACAACGTGCATATCAGGGCGTGACGGTAGCCCTTCAAGTTTAAGTGAATGTGTTATGGGAGACGAGTAGAGGTGAAGAAGGAATGCATATCCAAACTGTATCAAAGCCGTTAGTTCCCGAATCGTGCACTGAGAAGGATATACGTAGAAAACATTACCAAGTTGAATGGTGAAGTGTTGGTCGCCCCCAGGCCTTCAAGACCACGCGTGAGCGCCCCAATAGTAAGCGCTCCACATACAGCTCCGAAGGTAGACCAACACACATCTTCCATTTTCTTGTGTGCAGCCCAAGCATCTATAATCTGTAACCACGTCCACTGAGGAGAGGGAAAAGTCCCCGATGTTTGTAACAGAATCACAAACCATAGTGCGAATGCTTTGGACAAAAAATACAACGTCGGGATTCGAAACATCGTCCTCGAGAATGTGGACGATAGGTCTACGGGGAAGAACAGGGAGTATGCGAGACGCAGGAACGATAGTCGGTTACGGCGAGCGGTGCTGAAGGGCAGACGGTAAGGAAAGGGACGTCGGGATGGAACAACAATGTGTTGTATGCGGTTCAGAAGGAGAGCCTGTATTGCGTGATTAACATGCTGAAGTATGTGTATATTTTACCGCGGTGCTCACCATTGCAAATAATGCTACCGCATATCCAGACGCAAAGAAAGCCCACGGCCCTGGCAGAGGTGTGAGACCTCCCGGTGGGGGCGGATGTTCTCCACGCATCCTACGTATGAGGGACGTTCCTTCACTTGAAGCGCCCAGCGAGTTCTCAGAGTCTATCTCTGAGTGCATACCGAAGATGTCGTCTAATCTGCGCATGCGAGCGAACAGGCGGGAGGGAGCGTGCAGGAGAGAGCCAAGATTGAGACTAAATGAAATGTTGAATGACAAAGCAGCTGCATCTCCGGTCGTGTTGGTGAGGCTGGTCGGCACTGCTGAATGAGTTGACGTCGCACTCATCGTGCAGCCTGTAAGCCGTCGTCGTCGAAGAGTCGAAGACGGAGTAGGGAAGGATGAGCAACGTCGTGCACACTCGTGCCGCCGGAATGACCGCGAGTCGCAACAACAAGCGCCCATGATGGATGGATGTGACTGCCTGTGTCACACACTGCTTGTCGTTTCCCGCTGTCCACGGTTGGAGTCGATGCTCGCGGGTATTCGCGCTCATCAAAAATGTCTACGTTCGATCCCCACAACTCACCTTTTGAGGCAGATATATACATCTCGTAATATCTCAGGCTCTGCGTTACACCCAGTCATCCGGACTTTTGCCGCCTCACTGGCACAGACCCAGCCATGTTTTCGCGTTTCTGCCAGCCAGATCCGTCTGATATCTCAGCCCCCTCATTTCTATGAGACATTGCTGGTATGCCCTTCAATCCTTCAAACATGAATAACCTCATATCTAAATGTACTGAACAGGACATGATACGTCGCGCCCGAAGACGTATATTTATTTCATCACTCTACATCGGATCCTCAGAAACTGAGCTAGTCAGAATACCTCTTCATCCTATTTTGGCTTCGCTCACCTTCAACCAGCGTAGATAGAAGCCATCCATTCCTCTCTGGCAAGAACTCCGAACCTTCATGTCTATCTGCAATTGGATCTAAATCGCTCTACGCGCCCTGGGCCTTCGTCCACTACACTCTTGCTCCTCCCGCTTCTTAGAGACTTTCCAGAGAGGGTTCATGTGTCCCTCTTTCGCAGTCCAAAGCTTAAGGGCCTGATGGCTCGGTTAGTTCCACCAAGATTCAACGAAGGTTGGGGCACTTGGCATGCCAAAATATACGGCGCGGACGACGATGTTATAATCAGTGGGTGAGTAGTCTCATTCTCCAATATAACTCACTATCAATGACATCTGTTATAGTGCAAATTTGAGCAAATCGTATTTCACTGACCGCCAAGATCGATACATGCATTTCTCCTCAACACCTAGTCTTGCGGAATACTGTCTATCATACTTAAAAACGGCCTCTGCATTTTCGTACTGCCTTGATGCACCCATACCTTCTCATTCTTCAAATGTCACACCAGAGGTGATCTGGCCAAACACGTCGATTCATCCTCATCATATAGAACGGGCAGCGCACACGGCATTCTCCGACTTGCAAAAATCCCAGCGACAAGGGGCAACGTCTTCGATAGACAACAGGGAGGATGATGAGGTGCTCATCTTTCCGATCATACAGGCAGGGCAGTTTGGTGTCCGTGAGGAGGAGCGCTGTCTACATACACTTTTCGAGCACCTTTCTGCCGAGACAAATCCCAAAGAAACAGATGCTCGACCACTCATGGATATTACAAGTGGTTATTTTGGGTTGTACAAGCCGTATCAGGATCTCGTCCTCAATGCACCCATTAATACGCGTATCATTTGCGCTAGTCCGAAGGTGCGCCATCATGCTCGTTTATATGGCGAAGGGTGTCAATCTTAGCAATTGAACATAGGCAAATGGGTTTTATGGCTCTCAAGGAGTCTCAGGTCGAATCCCGGAGGGATACACTCTGCTAGAGCAGCGATTTATGAAGGCGGTGCGGTCAACACGTCGCGCTATCGCAGACCATGGCGAGGACTCCAATGTAGAGCTGAATGAATGGCAGAGAGACGGTTGGACATATCATGCGAAGGGTCAGTTCGGGATTCACGTCTAAATACACATCTCCTTCATTTGCTGCAAATCCAATTTACATTCACTGATTTCATGCAGGCATCTGGCTCTCCCCTAGTACCAACTCGGCGCCGGTCCTCACCCTCATTGGTTCAACAAATCTGAACTCTCGGTCCTCGCACCTTGACACGGAACTTTCCTTCATGATGTTGACTTCGTCACCAGCGTTGCGGCAAAGTCTGCAAGAGGAGGTGACAGAATTGAGGGCTCATTCTGGGCCATGGAAGGGGGATCAAAGGGAAGTTCGGTGGGGGACTAAGGCAATAGTGGGTGTCGTCGGTGGGATGCTCTGATTCCTAAGCATCGGTTGCATGACGAGTGTGTATTTAGTCGGGGAACTTGGCAAGGACATCAGGGTCCGTATCCCGTATTACTTTACTACCATGAGACTATGGAGCCCGCAGCGAGCCTACTGGAATCCTGGGTCGACGTTCGTTAACCTTTTCGTCAACGGCAAAACAAAAGCCCACCGACCCTCCTCCATAAAAATACATATATTTGGAATATATGATACCATTTCTTACGAGTGCATCAAGTAGCGGCCACATATCAGATCAAGGAGTTTCCATACTTATGCCTCGATGAAGCATTGCCCGTGTTTGATGTCGAATCGAAGCCCAATGAGGACTAAGCGACATTGCAGCCGTCGTCTCTAGATCACGAAGAGACATGTGCTCTCACAACGACGTCGACGCATCTCTCCTCGGTATGGAAACAATTATGCCAGTTTGATCTGCGTGTATCACAAGTTCACGATCGTTACCATCTTTCGTCGAATTCATGCCACGGTTATTCGTACCTGATGATTGTTGTTATTCGCATGCCACACAGCCTTAAACTGCTCCGTCACATACCGTTAGGTCTGCCCTGGTTCTTTGCTCGAACAGCCGGTCATTAAAGTTTCGGAAGTCGTGCTGCTGGCTACGGTGTATAAGGCGCACAGTGTCGCTTCGCCGCAGTCGATTTCCAACGCAATAATGTTCACAGCCATGATCAAGTTCACCGGTTGGTGTACCTTGACGATTTTGGGGTAGTCGATGGAGGTACGGCGGCCGCCCTCAAGATTGGTTCTCTCCGGCGGTGTCTTCGTGCTCGTCGAATATGGTATATGCGCAGGTTGAGTATATACGATCAAACTTCTGACTTCGACGTACATGTTCCATACCACCGGGGCTGTTCTCCTCGGAAATCAGAAGACATGGTGCCAAAGATGTTCAGGGCTCGAGATGTCAGAATGGGTTCTATCCCGCTTCAACTTTGTTATCCACGAGAGGAGACTCCTGGAACCGCTTCCCGTCTGCTGCAGCACCTGCCCGAACGGGTTTGTTCTCAGGTCGTCGGGCCCTCGCCGCACCTCCAGATGGTGAGGGGGAGCCGCCGTGGCTCGCTAGTTGTAGATCCACATATTCGAATTTGCGCGAGTCAAGCTGGAACGTGACGGGACCCTGAGGAATAGCGTGAGGCTCAGTTTATTTTGCATCGACCATGTGCAATGGGAAGCCTTGGATTGGAGCACCGCCGTACCTCGTTCGTAAGAGCAACATTCATCATGGCCCCAAATTTCCCATCTGCATCAGGGAGTACGAACTGTAGTCAATATAGGAGATTGTGCTTCGCATTTGGGCGGTAGGGGAGAAACCTTTGATTTTTTCGGGGCTGTACGCCTGCCGCAGTTCATTCAGGAAAATTGCATACATGTCTTTCGCAGGCTCTGTGGGCTAGCACATGTTAAACATGGTAAAGAGCAGAGATCAGGGAGGAGATTTCTGGAAACGAAAAGCAGTTACGACTTACCATGGCACGATGGAAGTCTGGTTTGTTCCCCTTGGCTGTGTTTGCCATAAGCGTAAATTGGGAAACACAGAGGATCTCTCCTCCTATGTCCTTGACATTCCTCTTCCACATGTTTTCTGTGACATCGGAGAAGATCCGCAGCGAAAGGCTGGAGCAAAACGAGAGGGGAGCAGTGAGCAGTTAGTCATTCACTTTCAGAAAGGGGCAGATGATGTACATTTTTTTGGTCAGGATATCAACGTCGGAGGCAGTATCGTCTGTTCTAGGAAATTCATACGTTCAGCCAGCACATTCTCCCACTGAATGAAGCACTGCTTCAAGAGCTGATAGACCTGTTCCGATGCCCACGAGAACCATAAGACCGCGAGAGATTTGGGATACCACTTCATCGTCAACTGGAGTGAATGATATCAATGGATAAGAATAACTTCGGGACTTTGTGTTTGAAACAACAGACATACCAGATACGGCAGCTGAAAGTACACGCTGTACCACTGCCCGCATTCCCTTCACTCTCCGCCAGGATATAGACGGGTTTCTTCACCTGAAGCTTTGAACGAAACTGTGACACAGCATCGTCCACGTGTCTCGTTCTACATTGCCTTTTCTGGCATCGAATTGCGCTTGCGCGCCTGGATCTCAAATTCTCGTGCGTTCACACATACACCGACTCCATCATGGAGTCTGTAGTTCTGGAAACAAGCATGGGCGACATTCAGCTCGAACTTTACTGGGACCACGCCCCTCGCGTATGTACGGCAGACGTGTTTTCTCTCGATTCACTAATGAGACACCATTCTTATACGTGCGTTTAGACTTGCAGGAACTTTGCTGAACTCACCAAAAGGGGGTATTATAATGGAACCATCTTCCATCGCATTATTTCCGTGAGCTTAAACGGTCGTACCTTGATCCTGACTGATACATACGCCGATGGGCAGGATTTTATGGTTCAAGGTGGAGATCCGACAGGTACTGGAAGAGGTGGGACGAGCATCTACGGCCAGAAGTTGTATGTCAATTCCACAGTTATAACTCCATCCGAAAGCGATTACTCATATCCCGAACCAGCGAAGATGAAATCCTCCCCGAACTGAGGTTCACAGGTGCAGGCATTCTCGCCATGGCCAATTCAGGGCCCAACTCGAATGGTAATGCGCGGAATGCTGACGATGTCTTCGATTGCTCAATATGACCCTCTCTAGGTTCTCAGTTTTTCATGACATTAGCGCCGACGCCCTACTTGGACAACATCCACACGATTTTCGGGCGCGTGAGCTCAGGAATGCGAGTTCTCCAGCGACTGGGAGCCGTCGCAGTGGACGGCCAGGATCGGTGTGTTTAAACTCTGTTCGGAGGAGAATTGTCGGCTGAAAAATATGCCTAAAGACCGCGCGAAGACGTTAAAATTCACAAGGCTCGTGTCGTTTGACGCTCCCGACGCCTTGCGCCGCCGAGGCAGGATCTTCCCGTTCAGGCCAGAGCAGCGCTATTACCAGAGTCGAGCGGGGTATTCAATCTTCACGCTCTGTAATGTATTGCGCCTAAACCTTCAGGTCGAATCAATACTCTTCCTTTGGGTATTTTCATGAGTTGGTTTTGCCCCATACTCCGCCTCGGGCACATTGGCATCTGACTCGTCCATCGACTGCCACCGATTAAGTGTGGCATTTTTTTGGCTCCACAAACGATCTCGTTGCCCGCCACATCGCCTCGGGAAAATCGCCATGTTCAACGCGTTCCCGCACCCGCCCGTCATCCACTGCGAATGTCCCGGACAGCGGATATTGCCAGTATCAACATCACGATCATATTTGTAGATAGTCGGGTGCTATACTGTTTGCAACTGTTCAGGTGCGTCTCTGGCCTCAAGGTGTGTAGGTGCATCGGAGCCGAAGAGCCACATCCCTAATGCCTCCAACTACCAAGCCAGGGTCCATCTGTTGAGATTCCACAAGGGAACCTTGAAGGACTTTTCGTACTCTGTACGATACCAGGGTTTCCAAGCAAGAGCCTAGGTCATATGTCCTAGCCCCTCTATCTTCTATTTCCGCATTATTGCACTCATCCACACGTCTGGTGTCTCTTGTATCATCTGGCTGTGTTTCCCCCTTCCAACACCCTTCCAAGCCCAAAGCTTATCGCGCCACCAGATCCGGGCCACGTCACTGCACGATCCCGTTTCCAAAGTCCTCAGATTCCGAGCTGGGAGCATAACCTCGAGGCCACGGCACTAGTACAGGGATGCACAGACTATCGATAAAACCTGATCGAGACAAACATACGTACTACATTCCGAATAAACACACACACACTGTAGCGTAAATGTCGAAAGTCCATATACATAGTTAAAAACAAGCCGATCGTGTACCCAGGCCGGACCGCGCTGGTATGAACACCGCACACACGTAGGCCTCATGTGGACGCATCAGTATCGCCCCATGGTAGAAAATAGAAGGAAAAGGAAAAGGCTCATATGACTGAAAGAGGCTAGGTGTCTATCGCCTGCGACTCCCCGCAGGCCTGACTCTTGGCCGTGTTGGAGTCTCCTCGTTGCTCGGTAGGCGCCGGACACGACTCGGGCCCGTAGATGTGGATGGTGCAGCTAGGAGGAATCGGCTCCTGGGAAGTCTGCTGGAAGACGCACGTCGGCTGCCCTGGTATGATGGCGAGCGCGAGGGGCCTGCGACGTCTTCAGTCCACTCTTCATCAGGATCCAAAGTCGCCACCCTGAGTTCAGGATCAGGACCATCGACCACGTCATCACCTTGCTCTTGGGTAATCGCAAAAGCACCATCCTCCGCCATCTCCGCTTCCGATGGGGCGATGTCGAGGTCTTGGTCCATCGCGTCAGCGTCGGCTTGTTCCATCTCCTCG
This sequence comes from Heterobasidion irregulare TC 32-1, assembly GCF_000320585.1. Lineage (NCBI taxonomy): Eukaryota > Fungi > Basidiomycota > Agaricomycetes > Russulales > Bondarzewiaceae > Heterobasidion > Heterobasidion irregulare. Next base: position 3,044,009 of record NW_009258198.1, on the reverse strand, counting down.
TCTTCGTCCTCATCATCCGTCTCGTCCTCATCATAACACCCCCCTGCCGGCTCACCAAGCCACTCGCCATCTTCCTCCCCGTTTCCAAAGTCCCAAACGTCTAGCATAGTTGAATCCATGCGGTTGCTGGCTGCAACACACCACCGGCCTTCGAACACAACCTGCCAGACACCAATGATGCCCGTCAACAGGTCTCGCACGATCGACCCGTCCCGGATGTCCCACATCTTCAGAGTTCCATCAGACCCGCTGAGCACTTTGAACTCGTCATGCTGGAAACAGGTGATAGCCCCGGTGTGTGCACTTAGAATGTGGCGCAGATCACCGCTGTCAGGATCCCATACACGCAGCGTCGAGTCGGCAGCAGCGGAGACAAGGTACGACGGTGACAGCCCGAGGAGACCAACCAGCGACGCATGACCCATAAGGGTATGTTGACACTCTCCAGTCTGGAGATTCCAGACGCGGACTGTGCTATCCATCGATCCTGAACAAGCTTGATTCCGAATGGGATCCAGTACCACGCTGTAGACTGTGCATCGCTTCAGTAAAGTGATATCAATTTGAAATATTGAAGATGTACCTTTCTGGGTGTGGCCAACTAAAGTCCATTTGCATTCCCCAGTGATCGTGTCCCACACACGAACAGTAGAATCATAGCTTCCTGAGACCAATGTACGGCCATGTGCGGCGAGCGCACGAACGGCATGATCGTGACCCTGGAGATGGAGCTTGTGATACGGGTTATCGTCGACGTCCTCCTAAAGAACAAAGTCAGACGGCGAAAATAGCAGACAGAGGGACAAAAACATACTTCGGCGGGGTCGGCATCGGCATCGTCCGCACCACAGCATTTATACTCCATTTCTCCTGCCCTAGGCATTGTCCAGACCCGCAGCGAGTGATCTCTGCTCCCGGTGACAATCAGGGCGCGCTTGGGCCATTTCTCCTTTCGAAGATGACCGTGTTCGTCTTCCACGCTCACCCAGGCTGGTTTGACAATCGCGAGACAGCGAACCGTGCTCGTGTGTCCACCGAAGACATGGGTGCAGCGGCCAGTGGAAAGGTCCCAGATACGAACAGTGCGATCTGTAGAGCCGCTGACAAGGGTATTCTTCGTGGCTGCAAGTGCCCAGACGCCTCCCTCGTGCCCAACCAGAGAAGTTAAGAGCCGGCCGTCGGTTGGTGAGTAAACATGGATAGAGTGGTCGTCAGACGCGGAAATTATCCGTCCTTGGGAAAACAACAAGCAAGTGACGACAGACCGCCCATGTGCGGGGAAAGATATGTGTTTCGGCTCAGGGTTTGAGATCCAGCCATCACGAGTGAGGAATCGAGATTTGAAGAGTACCTTGTAGGGGTTGGGTAGAGGGAGAGATCTTGGCGTCAGAAGGCCAGCGCGACGGCGACGAATTAGTAAAGCCTCAGTAAAAGCTCGTTCCGAGTCGCCTCCGAACCAGAGCTTTTGGTCTTTGAGGAGATCTCGCCACAGAATGGAATCTCCATCAATGATGTTTCGCCAAGTCTTGGAAACCCTGCAAGCGCGCGCCAGACAATTGAAGGGCAGGAAACTGAGTATGTGAGACACAAGTTCGGGAGGAAGAATAGTGAGAAAGTCACGCGCTAGGATGGGTGTCAAGACAGAATGCAGGGTACGCAGCACGGGGAGAGGGGAGTGTCTGAGCAGCGTAATCAAGAGGTGGGATTGCAGAGATGCGGGAAGGGAGGAGAAATGCGAGACGAGCGAGGGCAGAGATAGAAGTGTGGTCAAAGAGATGTCGGGTTGAATAGGAACCTGGGGCTGAGGTGATGAGGCCCCACTGGGAGGCGCTGATGGCCAGATGTCCTGAGGTGGAGGCGAACCGTGTGGAGATGGTAAAGGCGACGGGGGTGCTGCTGCATTCACAGTCGATATTTGAGGCAAAGGCGCTGCCTTTGCTTTCTTCCTTGGGGGGGTATTGGCACTGACCACGACAGTCGCCTCAACACCTTCCATCATACTCTCGCCAGAGTACGTCCGTTTCCTACCATACCGCTCTAGGGCATCCACGAAGCCAACCACGTTGCGTTGCGCCTCTGTCTCGTCCCTTTTGATCATCTGCCATCCCTTACCACTGGACATTTCTTCCTCGCCCTGCGTAGCATCGTCACCGGTGTCTGTAGCGTGAAATGTGGCGCGTGCGCCGTTGGGGAATACGAGAGAGATATGGCGTAATGATGGAGGGAGATCTGCATTCAGAAGAGGGTAGTCTTGTGGGTCTTTTGGGCTTGATGGTGCCGGAAGCGGCGGTAGAGTGATGGGTGCGTATGTTGTCGTCGTGGTCGTGGTCGTGACGACTCTGTACACCGCATTAGCCAGGACGCGCAGAGGGTCTGTGGGGGGAATACATACGTTGTTGTGTTCACGGAAGGTGCAAGGACGAGCGATGGGCGTGGATTTGAAGACATCGTCCTTGACGGCGGCGGGATGGTTGAGAGAGACAGCGAGGACGAAGGACAAGGTTGTGCAGTGAACAGCCCAAACAGATCTTCAGCCACTCAATTTCAAGCACCGCTTGACGCGTCTCTGCAGCTTCTTCGCTCAGAGAAGGAGTCCCTTGTATTCCTCTTGCATGCCCATGCTCCTAATAAGTTCCTGAGGATGCGCCATCGACATCTGTCTGGTCCTCTTCCAGACGTCGGAAACAAATTATATCGCTTGCGGTTGCTGTAAGTGATTATAGCTATCGCTGTTCTCGCAGTTCGGGGGCATTGCAGCCGCCGGCACTGCTGCAACTGAGCAGGGACTATTAGGGATTTATCACCTCCACGTATGCCTTGACATCTGCATCAACATCTTGTTCGTGAACCTTCGGATGATGGCGGCTACGTCACCTCGTTGGGGATAGCAACGTTGGCAGAGCGTGACCGTCGCGCCTCTCCGCATCTTGATCATTTCGGAACCCGAACACGGTCTTCCTCACGCGGCGGGGAATTATGTGTCCAGTACGGCGAGAACGCGACTCTTGCGAATCCAGCGCAAGGGAGACGGTAGCTACTCAACTCTATCTTCCATGTCTCGTGGCTTGGGTCGTCTGCTGATCCTTCGCACAGGTCGCCTGTACGAAGCCTGTTGGTCAAGCGTGGAGCTACCCGATACCCTGTCAAGGGGTCCGCATCACGGGATGGCGACCGTCGGGTTCTGCCAACGACCATCGTCTACCAAGACCTGACTTAGCCACATAACAAAAAACAAGCACACGAGACGCCCCTTATGGAATTCGTGGGCCAGGTTCACCTTCAGAAAGGCAACTCTGTACGCTTCTCCAGTCTGAAGCCTCTTGGCACTAGCGTTTGCAACAGTAACCTTGTGTCATTATCACTGCCAAATAACTTCCCCATCGGTGATTTTTCACTCACTGCTCAGCTCACCTGAAGAGCTGCAACGTCGAGAAGCGTCGTTTTCAAACTCTGGTTGGTTTTGGACGACGTCAGCGTGCCTATGTCTCATTTATGTCTTCCATTATGGACGAAACCGCGCTGCGCTTTCAATATCCACTGTGCAGGTGGCTCGATCGCGTGGACACGCTTGTCCTGCATCAATAGGTAATGTTGCACCCTGCCTCTGCTCTCGCCTCCGAATGACTCCCCTTTTCTGGCATTCCAGAATACGATTTTGTCCCACCACGACAAATCACCTCGGACTTCTTATTCACAGCTGATGGTCTCTACATTCCGCAACCCCGGCGATCTGACGTACGCACGGCAATGTATCATCGTTTTGGTTCAACTCGTGTATATATGCGGTCTTTCCAAATCCTCTGTGCGCAGTGTCGCATACCCTCAGGCACATCCGGTCGGGCGAAGACGAAGCACTCGAGCCGAGTTTGCACGGGAAGCCTCTCTCAGCGCTTGCCCGTCTTCGCTGTCAATCAACTAATTGTGACCCTGACCCGTCTTAACATAGTGCCGTCAGCCCGCGTACAATGTTACAAATGGATCCACCAGTGTGACGGTGGTTCGTCGAGTTCCTTATGCCGAAGAAGGGAGGACCGACCTTGATGTCTATCCATCGAAATAGCCAGGGGCACGGGCCTCGCCTGCTGTTTGTTTTTACTCGCTCTGCACCCCCACGCCCATGTAGAAAGCCCAGAGGCATGGTATTTGCCTCAAGCGCAAGCACCCTGTTCCTTTCTCCTATAATTACCAGCCCATTCCTAAACCACTCGTGAATCCGGACACTCGGAGGTAAACAGGCCCTATTTTGAGCCACAGCCTTCGACGAAGCCGTACGTAGTGGGAACCGAACACAGTAATCAGACGCCGCGACATGCCGCAGTATCTGCAGTCGACGCGCACGCTGCACGCGTCCGAAAGTACTCGAACGCGACCCAAACGTCGCGACGTCGCTCCAGACTGACACTGAGAGAACACGTCGAACTCTGTCCGGGGGCACAACCGTCTCACGCAGATGACCTGTGTATCTACCAGGGGCGCCTGGAAAACTCGCTAGCTCCGCGGCCGACGTCGTGATCAGGGTTCCAGCGCGCGGGCCGCCACAAAGTTATCGACCGTGCACCGCTGCAGGGAAGCGGTCTGGAAATTGCAAATCGTGGCCAGGGCGCGAACGCCCGTGCAATACATGCATACACATACATGGGCGGAGTCGCCGTCTATACGCTGAGCCCAGAATGCTGCAGGACCGATGAGGCAACGTCATGAGAACGCGAGCCTGCACGGCGACAAACACATGTTATCCTGGGAACGGACGCTGTGGGTCGTGGCGTCGTTGACCATTGGCCATATAAGCTCGAGGGCGCACTCGACTCGCGAGACGACCGTGCAGCTAGGCCAGGCAAGGAGTAGCAACGGAGTAGAGTACGTATATATAGTTACGAAACGCTCTGCCCAAAGCGGCCGGGTGTAACGATGGGCTCGTCTTCGTCGAGTTCCACAACGCCTCGAAGGCTATAACGCACAGCACAAGTGTGTGACCGTGCTGACTCGGTATACGTACACCCCCCGGCATGCCAATCGAGTCAATGACGATCCGAATGCCCCGGATAGTCCCACCCATTCCATTCCTGCGCTGGGGGAAGGTATGCGCGTGGGCTTGGCGTTCGGCGCCCGGTGCAGGACCTGAAGGACGCAATAGCCCACCTGCGCGGCGGCCCAAATGACATTTCAGACGCAGAGTCAGAGCGGCGAGGGGCGTCGCGTGAGGCCTCTTTGCCACGACGCGGCGGCCTGCCTTGCGCCCAGCGCCCAGCCAATCGCGCCGGCATTCAAAGCCTCGGAAGGGCACTTCTGGCCAATGAGGGCGCCCTGGGGGAGCGACCAATGGCGCGCGGCGCGTAGTAAGAGCTGTGACCGAAGAGGTCTGTCCGTCCATCCAGGACCCAGGTGCGATGCATCGACGTCTGCGCCGTCGCGTGCATAAGAGCCCGGCGACGAGCGCGGGCGCGGGCCGCAGGCCCGACAGAAGCCAGATGGATGCCTGTGGGGTGCGTCTGCGTGTGGAGAAGGGGGGCTTGCCGCGGTCGCCAGGCGCGGATGGGAACCAGGCGTTGCGCCGCATTCGGCTAGATAGCGCAAGATTGCGAGATATGCGGATTCCTGGCGAGCCAGGGGGCGAGCGGGGTGCGTGGCGCGAAGGAAGGGTGGGGCGAGCGGGCGAGCGTATCGGATCGGAATGCGACACGCGCATGAGGCATTTATTGGACGATCGCGCGCGCCCCGCGCGAGGATCGCATCGGTTGCGGATGTGGGGTTGGCCGACGAGGGCCTTGGGGATACCACCGTAAAGCTTGTTACCGCCACGCACTTCTCCAGCGGCGAGAGGGACGCGCAAGCGCGCGCGCGCGATGCCGGGTGAGCGATGATCAGCCAGGTCGGAGCCGAGGGGGGTGGGCGCGCGGTGGGCGTGTTTGCGCAGGGGAAGACAAACAGACTCGGTCAATCTCTGGGGAGAAGCCAATGGGACGCCGTCGAAGGCGCGTCGAGCACATGGAGCTGGGGCTGTCCGATGGGAAGCTGGCAGCTTATTCCGGGGAACAAGCACGCGGAGGTTTGCGTGCTCGAGACACGCTGCGATGGGCTTCCGCTGCGTTGGGTCGGGGGACGTCTCAGCGTGATGTGAACGCCCGAGGGTCGACTCGGACGTGCCTCGTCGCGCGGGCGGCGGCGAGCCTCGTCTGCGAAGCAGGCAGACTCGCTCGGGGGTGCGTAGGACGAGCTGAACGGCGAGGAGGGGGTGGGATCAGACGGGCAGCGAGAGGAGCACGCACCGTCTGAGGGTCGGAACGGCAGCATGGGATAGGGCAACTCTAAAATCTCTCACAGTCCCGTGGACGTGGATAGGCTGCTTGCAGACACTGCGACTGCTCAAATGACCGTGTCCTTTCGAAGGTCTGCTGCTCGTCCAATCGAAGGAGGGGGGTGGACTGGACCCGACAGAGCGGGGCAAACCGCGCAAGAAGTTTCCTAGTCCGCCACCGTGGGAGCGCAGGGTTGGCAGTAAGCGTTGGGTGCCTCTCGCTGCTTCCCGCCACCGTCGGTGCGGATCTCTGGCCAATCTGGCCGTGGCGGAGTTGCGATAAGTACGTAGTGAGGAAGCCGCAACGAGCACCACGAGTGCTGTATTGGAAGAAGGGCTTGGAGGAGAGTCAGTTGACCGGCGCTGGTTTTCTGGAGAGGCAGGCGAGGTCCACCGACGTCGACGGCGTCGCGATACCAAGACCGCGGTAGGGAAACACCTTATTTTCGAGGCGGATCGACGAGTGGCGATGGCTGGTATTGGAAGTGGCTGAGCCGGGTTCGGAAAGATGTGGTGGTGGTGGTGGTGGTGGTTACAAGAATACAGACGTGCCATCGCGCCTTTTCCGTGTCGGCTGGATTGCCGTCTGAGGACATGGCAGGCTCAGATCTGAGCCTGCGCCATTTCTAAATCCTCAAACATGACCCATGCGGGTGCCCATTGCACGCTTTTACACGATCTTGGCAAGCAAGTTGATTGGCTGTACGGTAAACATTTCTGAGAGAAACCACCCCACTTATCTTGAGCTGCGTATGGGACGATCACGATGGGGATTGAGACAGTACGTAGGAGACAGCAGTCACGAGGCAAAGGCGACGGGATGGTCGGAGGAGCGGTATCCAGGTTGGACAGCCACGACGCAGCGCAAGATAGCATGGGCGGATTACCGGATTCGTGCAGCGATCGGACCAGGTACGGAGGCAGAGGGCCCGAGTCGAGGTCAGGGATGTTCTCATGGATCAGGACGGGGGCACGTATTTTTGACGGGAGGGAAAGATTCACATAGAAAGCCGAGAAGTCCGAACGACGGCAAGGTGGAGGGTCGCTATCGGGGGTGCGATACCTGATAGACGTTGTGGTTGGCCAGGAGTCGTGTCTGCTGAGATGCCTATCTGAACGAGGGACGCGTGGGCGAGGAGGCTTCTGGGGACGCGGTGGAGGGGGTGCCGGCATGGAGATGGACGAGCGTAGGAGGGGAGGACCTATGGGGATAGATGATGTGAGAGCGGACGAAAGGGGAGAGGCGGATCGGACATGGCAGGCGCAGGCAGCTGCGGGGCGGGCGACGGCGGTGACGGCGGCAACGGCGGCGACGGAAGGGCTGCTGCGGGGACGGCCGTGAGGGGGGTCCCAGGGGGCCGGGGCAGTGACGAGAGGCTGACGAAGCTTGTCGTGCGCGGGGGCCACGATGGAGGTGGCGCAGGACTGGACTGGAGCCGTAAAACCTCCCAGGAAACGAGTTTTTCGAGCAGATATTGGCCGCCGTTTTCTCACCGCATCTGATCCACAGAACCCGGGCGGACGAACGGAGCGCGCTTCTGAGGCCGTCTGACAATCTCACTTCCCGTCCTGCCCTCCAAAAGCGCACGAACCCACCCCTGACGAGTCCCTTCTCTCGTCCCCTGCAGCCCGCCTCATCTATCGCCTGCTTCCTTCGCGCGTCCGGAACTGGTCCTTTTGTTCCCAACCTCTCGCCTTTCCCATCCCGCGTCCCTCGCGCAGCCCTGCTTCAATTAGATCCACACACAGAACTCTCCCCCGCACGTGCTCAGACGCGTTCCTTCTCTGGCGCACTCCTCCATCCCATCCTGCTATATAACCCCGCCTCGCAGCCCGCACCCGCCCCCTGGTAAGCCCCCTCCTCCGCTGCCCCGTCGCACTCAATAATGACCATCATGCCCTCCTCTTCCCTCATCTTTTCGCAGTACTACATGGCCCCTGAACCCCCCATGCCTCCCAACCCCTACGCTCAGCCCATCCACCTCCACCACCAAGACCACCAGCAGCACCAGCAGCACCAGCACCAGCAGCACCAACACCAGCACATGTCCCACTCCATGCAGCCCCCGCCCTCCCCCTCAATTCCCATCGACCCCGCCCTCGCCCTCTACCCCCCGTCGTTCTACCCCCAGTACCACACCCAGCACCAGATGCCCCAGCAACTCTCCCTCGCCGCCAGCCTCTCCTCCCCCTCTTCCCAAGCATCCGACGCCATCAGCACCCCGCCAACCGAGCAAATGTCCTACCCAGGGCCAAGCAAGCGCCCGTCATCGTCCAACACCAACGATGCCGACAGCAGGAAACGGCCCCGCAAGGACGAAGACAACGAGCCCGGTCCTTCCACAGACAGGGGGGAGCCCAAGGCCAAGCCCACGCGCGGCGCGAGGTATGATTATCCTTCGGCGGCTTGTTTTGCGGGCAGGCGCTGACCCTCTCCCAGAGCATGCACCGTCTGCCGCCGTCTCAAGATGAAGTGCGTAGGCGCGGAGCAAGGCCCCCCTTGCAAGCGCTGTCTCTCGGGCAACCACGAGTGCATATTCGAAGAGTCCAATCGCGGAAAACGCTCGTCGAAGTGAGTCCCCTTCCCTCCTCCGCACCGGCGTACACATGTTCAGTCCGAGCCCTAGAAAACACGAACTCCTCACGCGTTCGCTTCGCAAGATGGAGCGCACCCTCGACACCGTCCTCCGCTCCATAGGCAACCCCAGCATCGCGTCCGGCATGGTCTCCCGGTCTCCCTCCCCGTCGGCCCAGCTTGCCGGTACACAGGCTCTGCTCTCACAAGACGATCCATCGACGTTGCCCTCCCCCGCCTACCAGCCATCTCGCTTTCAACAGCCTGGCTCGCCCAAGCTGCACTCGCTCCCGGACAACAGTCTCAATCCCTTGGGCTTGTTGGCCGAGGCCAGCCTCGCGAATCGTCGCGCGCAGGCCTTGACCAAGACGGGCCGACCCTTGACCTCCCCCACCACTCAATCTGCAGCCTCCAAAGCTATGGGCGTCGCCAGTGACTCTTACTTTAAACCAGGTCCGTCCGAGCGCCTTTCTTCCGTCTTTGTTCCGAGCGTGAACCGCAGATGCCTTCTCTTCAGGCCCGATGACCATCTTGCCGTTACGGCGCTTGTTCATCGAGCGTCAGATCCAGCCGGAGATGCTTAGCTTCGTTTCGACGGATGAGGTAGTCGCCCTGTTTGACATGTACGCACCTCTCGCCTGCCGTGCCATCCCACCGTTGAACATTCTTCGTCGACAGCTATTTCACTCACATGAGCGTAAGCTATCTGTTCGCTTTTTTCTGGGGCCGGTGCACTGATATTTATGACGCCCAGATGCACTGTAACCTGCTGGACCCCGACTTCCACAGTCCTGCGTTGGTGTGCTCGCGATCGCCCTTCTTATTAACCACTAGTAAGTGCCCTCACGCGTCGTGCTTCCTTTCCCCCCCGCTGAATCTTCCGGTCAGTCTGCGCGATCTCCTCCAAGCACTACACCGCCCGCCCCGAGCTCCATGCCAAGCTGACGGACCTGTCGAAGAAGCTGGCCTTCAGCGTGCCGGCGCAAGGGTACAAGTCCGTCGAGATCGTCCAGGCTTATCTCTTGCTCGTTCTCTGGGGGTGCGGTCCTGTCGAGCGGTACGAGCAAGATAAGACGTGGTTCCTCCTAGGCATGGCCATCCGGTAAGTGTTTCGTCTTGAGTCGGGAGCACTCGGGTACTGACCCGCCGCGCAGGATGGCGACGGACTTGAACCTGCACCGGAAGACCGCGACGATGAGCCCGGAAACCGAGGAGGGCAAAGCACGCGATAGGGAGGTGCACAATCGCGAGCGCACCTGGCTGCTCTGCTTCTCCCTCGATCGAAGCGTGGGGGCCCAGATGGGGAAGCCCTTTTCCATCAAAGAAGAGTGGGTATTGTTTTAAACTCGTTCTGCGCGCGCGTCGCCATCGTCTGACGCGACACGATGTAGCTCCATCATCCGCAACGCCTTGCAGTGGCTGCAGACTCCCCTTGCGTCGAGGCACGACTTTGCGTTGGCAGCTTATGTGGTAGGTCATCTAGTCGTCGGATACACCCGGGGGGCGACTGGGCTGATGTCATGCGTAGGAACTGCAACGCATCATGTCTCGAAGCCTCGAGTCGCTCTATTCGGGGTCAGAAACCCCTTCGGGGCTGCTGATGGACTGCGATTATCTGCTCGTTATCAAGACGATGGACCGGCAAATCGAAACCTGGTTCTCGCAAGTTTCGGAAGGGAACCTCGACGGTGAGCTTCCTTGCGCCCCTCGTTCCACTGCGTCGGAAAGCTCAGATACAATCACCCCAGGGTTCAATGACGCGTCTGCACAATACTCGCGACTCATGTCTATCTTCTACGCGAATTACGCTATGCTCGTCATCAACTCCTTCGGGCTGCAGGACGCCCTGGAGCGCACGCCGGTCAACATCTCGCACTTCTTCGCGCGCGTCCACACGTCCGCGAAGACCTGCGCGCTTCTCATGCGGGACGAGCTGGGGCCCCAGGGCTTCCTTAAATACTCGCCAGACTCGCACTTCGTGTTCGGCTCGTACGCCGTGCTGAGCTTACTCAAGGTGAGTGCGCGCGATATGGGACATATGACCGCATCGATGTCGCGTTCGCGGGCTCACGTGCCCCCTTCCCTGCGTTCTCAGCTTATCCGGCCAGAGTTCCCCGCGTCACACGACACGGAGCAGGAGACGCTCGGGCTGGTGAAGGACGTCGCGGACACGTTCGACAGCGTCTCCGTCGGGTCGTTGCACACGCCGTCGCTCTACAGCGTCTTTTTGCGCGCGCTGCTCTCCGCCAAGGCCGAGCCGCCCGCGGCCGCCGAGCACGGTGGCAACGTCGCCGACGTGCACCTCCAGGGCGGCGGCGGGCAGGGCGCGTCTGGGTTCGGCGGCGGCGGCGCCGGGGGCGACGGGAGCCTTACCAACGGGATCAACACGCCGCACGTCGTGCAGCACGAGCCGTCGTTCATGCTGTCCGAGTTCCAGTTCGCGAGCGAGATGGGCCCCGTGGCGGACCTGTCGACGTTCCCGCCGACGATGGCCGCGAGCCGCCCCGGCGAGGATAATATGGGGATGCTCTCGATCGACAATATCCTGAGCGGCGGATTCTGGGACAACGTCCTCGTGCCCGGTGAGTGTCGCGCTCGCTGCGCGGTTCCCGTGCCTGTGCTTGTGCTTGTGCTTATGGTGATTTTGGTTATGGCGGGCAGGGTATTCGAACCCCATGGAGGGCCTCAGCGGGGGCTTCGTGTACGGCGCGGGCGGCAGCGGGTTCATCACGCCGCATTTTGGCGGGACGCCTGCGGTGTCGGGGCAGAATAGCCCGATGCGCGGGGGGCAGGCGGTGGACGACGGCGCGCATCGTAGCCTGAGCGCGTCCTTTCACTCGCCGTGAGGTGAGTCGGTGGGCCTCGTACCAGCAGAAGCGTCTTGTTTCCGGGTTGTTCCGTGCTCTATCTACGGTCTCTCACTTGTTCATGTCTCTTGTCTCTGTCACTGTTTCTATTTTTTGTCTCTGTCTCTGTTTTACCCGTCGTTTTAACTGTCTTATGTGTACGATTATTGTCACGAAAGCCTTCGGAGGGGGATCGTGTACTCGGCTCTCGCGCTCTTTTTTCGTTCGTTCGTTCGTTCGCTTGCTGGCTCGTCTAGATCTTGCTTGTTTAAAATACCGGAATCGCGACGTACCTGGCTTGGATGGGTGCTCCGCGTCTTTCTGCAGTAGGTACAGGAGAAACAAACACACGTGGTTCCATTTTTGAATAATGTAATACAGATCCTCCCTCCCTCAGGTCTCAGGCCTCTCAGCGAACGAGGCGTGGCCGTGTTATATGTATCGGATGGGGTGGGAACGTTGGCCTCTGGGGGCAGAGCCGGTGCTCTCCACAGCGCTGTGCGGGTGTGGGGGCGCAGCGGGTATTTATACGGCGTGCGCACACGACGGTTGCCATATCCTGGGCGTGCCGCGGTTCCTGCGACGCGGTGCCGCGCGGTGTTTATTCTTGTGGGGGTGGGGGCGCCGTGGGCGAGCGAGCGCGGCGGAGGGCGGACAGCAGCAGGAGGCATCAGGGCGTCCGACGGCATCCGCGCGCTCCCGCGAGCGATGGATGGGGCCGCGCGCGCGGCTGGCGAGGCGGACGGATCTGGGTGGGCATTCGCATTCGGCAGGCGTGGGACAACGGGGTGTGTATATATGTACGGGGCACGCTGCGTATGAGAGCGCGCGCGCGAGGGGGGGGGGGGTGGAGGGGCATATGAATGCCAGGCGCCGTCGGCACCAGTATAGAGTCGTATTCGGTCGACCGGACGTGTGCTTTTTATAGACGGTCGAGAACCCCTGGGTCGGGCGGTCGGTCGGCCATTCGAGGAAGCACGCTGGGGGCACTGCGATCGCGAGGGTCTGCTGTGTCGGTAGCTTGGGGGGGTCGATGGGAATTCAGCGGGGTGGGGTGGGATAGATATGATCCTGCCGTGTGTACGCGTACGCGTAGCAGGGCGCAGGGCGCGGCCGAATGTACTGCGAACCAGCTGGAGGTGAGACCGATCGAAGGCGTCGACGCGCGTCAGGACTCCGACTGTGGAGAACGGCTCTCAAGCGGGCTCAATAGCGCGAGGCGCGTGTTCGGCGGCGGGGGCAATGGAGGGGTGCTGCATCCTGTTCTGTGGGGATCACAAGGCCGACGTCATGCCTGCGAAGGGGGAGGAAGCGGGGCGCCACCATGTCTCCTCGGAGGGGCCACAGCTGCCTGCTCGAGTGCAGCCGGGTGCGAACACTATGTATACCATATATGGTATACAAACAACCTTCGCTGAGAGCGGCTATATGTGGCTGACCAGGCACCGTCTGGAGGATGGCGGGGACCTACCTGGACCTGCTCTGGAAGGCCAGCCAAAAGGCGGGTGGGGGAGGCGCAAAGGCCCAACTTCCCTTGGGTTTTCGTCGCTCGTATAGGGTCTCGACGCTCACTCAGTCTGATGGGAGCTCCTGGGTGGTTCCCGCGAGATTCTTGAGCTCGTTTGGCGATGTGAGTCAGGAGGAAAAAATGAGGTCGGGATCCGAGGCGTTTACCGTTGCTTCACATGATATATTATGAACGAAGCTGGATGAAGCCGCTTGTCGATAGTGGGCGCTACTTGGTAGATCGCAGATTGAAGCGCATGACTCTCCAGGCACAATGTGCTCTCGATATAATATATAACAAAACAACCGTATTTCTGAACAATTTCTCCGTCCTGCCGTTCGTTGTCCGTCGCCCTCCTTGAAGCATCACATTCCTTTCACCTCAATGCTGTGGTCTCTCGTCGCCTGTGCCGTGATCGTTCCGCGTACGTGCGTTTTGGTCCTGGCTCTGTTACGAGACGGTCTGACATTGTTTCCCTCGTTCTTCAGTTGCGGCAGGACAGTCGCTGTATATACCCGGATTTGACTCACAGCCCGTCAGCGTCAGCAACCTCGGTGTGGACAGCCAGGGCCGCACTTCATGGAAGGTCGTCCCGATATACACAGACGCGGATGACTCTCTCGCTCTCACCGGTACGTCCCAGATCCGCTCCAGCCCTGGGACTGCACCGACCCTGTATCCCGACCAGCCACGCTCGCCGAAGGGCCCAATGACGCAGAGATCAACGCGGCCCTCGGTGCACTCTCCCTCGCCGAAAGCTGCACGCTGCAAAACGGCATCGCGGTCTGCGTCGCGACGGAGATCGAACCCGCGGTCACGAACGTCGTGACGGCCACGGAGACGATCTTCCCAATATCGGTCATGGTTGCCTCCGGCACCGCGACCAGCGCCGCTCAGCCCGCGTCGGGGGCCTCTGGCGCGTCCAACTCGATCCCGAGCAACACCGCGGCCGCGTCCAGCTCCGCCAGCGCGTCCGGATCCGCGGTGAACCCCTCCGCGTCGGCTGCAAACTCTGGTGGGAGGAATCTAGCTCAGAGTTGGACCTCGGCGTCGGTCATGACGGGATTAGTTTTGTGCATGGTCGCGCTGTGACAGTACTTAGATAGACATATATACCCTTGCGCTTATTCTAGACTCACTTCGTTATTTCTCGAACTCATCGATCGCGTCATGAAAGTAAGGCAAGTAATCTCCAGTGCCGTAGGCAGCAGACGAATGTGGTGGAGTGATGATGGCGGTGGCGAGGCGCGTGAGTTCGAGTTATTTGAATTTGTAACCGACGCGCTCGAACGCGAGCACTGCCGTCCGACCGCCATTCGTTGCACTCCCACTCCTCCCCGTCTCTCGTAGCGATGAATCTTGGATCAGATTCTCTTTCAACTATGCTGGTGCCATCGCGAGCTGCCGCGAGCAAAGCGAGAACAGCCATCGGACGCCAGCTTACCAGCTCGCCAGAGCCCGAGGTTCCTAGGAAGCGTCAAAACACCAAACGCAGTATGTCTGTGCTGCTCCTCCCTTGCTCCTCACACTCACGAACTCGCGATCCCTAACTCTCTTCAGAACTAGCGCGGTCGAATTCTACGAAATCTATCACTGCTCCGTCCCGGGCCACACAGCCCCCTCCTCCATCTCAGACGCCACTTCTCCACAAAGCCGCGTCCGAACAGGACGTTACCTCCGAAGATGAAGACCTTCCAAAGATGACTGGCCCGTTTGTGTGGGTGAGGGTTAGTCGGTCAGGCGAAATTGCTCCTGTTGGGTCCGAGGTAGGGTCTTCAGAGAGCTTTTGGTGGCCAGGGAGCGTAAGTCGTCCTCCATACCTTCCAGTGGTATTTCATTGATGGCATTTGAAGATTATGAGCGGATCTTTGACTCAAGGTCCAGTCCATGTGCAGCTATTTGGACGTATATCGCCAGGAACTAGGACAGACGTCCAACTTCCGGCGCCTGAAGATTCGCTCATTCGCGACATGAAGACAGAAATGGGCTTCCTACCCTTCAATATGTCAAACTTCATATGCCAAGATACAAATATCGGCATTCAGGAGTCCTTGCCCCCAAAACTTAAGGCAGAGTTAGAAAGGCGCTTCCGAACGGCAGTGGACCGAATGATAGCTGCTGAAGCCAGACAGAACGACGGACTACCGTCTTCTCTCTCGTCGTATGCTGGCGCACTATCTCGAACGTCGAGCACCTTGATACCTGCCAAATCCGAAAACGGCCAACCGTCGCTAGAAGACGGTAAATCTTTTCTGATGTTGCGAGTTATATCGTTCACTCACCAAATACAGATCTCTGGATATCCCCTTCTTGCGATCCTTTTCTCGATATTCCTGGCGAACTTGTTCTTTCCAAGGACAAGAAGAGAAGCACAGAGTACTGGCCGGCTAAAATCGAGGAATATATTGCTCCTCCCAGTCGCGTAATCAAGCCATTATACAGGCTGCGCTTCCTAGACGAAACTTTACTTGACCTTCCAAGGAGCATGTTCTACACTACAGACGAGGAGGGATTCTTCTCTTGTAAGGTCAGTCAATCTTGTTTGAAATTTAATATCCGCTGACCACAAGGTGTAGTTAGGGAAAATCGGAAGCGCTGTTCCAATAAATGCGGATAATATCGATGTCGACATTGATGAATTCGACCTGACTCGGGGACCAAGTCCAGTCCCAGAAATGCCTCCACGCCCTAATTTTTTTGATCTTTCCATCCGTGAACAGTTTGCCTATGTTCAACCGGTCATCAAGGCCATCCTTGATGATCGGTATCCTCCTGCCAAAGATCGCCATGATTCGTTCATAAAAGGCGGCGTATTACGCAGGACGGTACGCAAAGAGGCTCCCGGAAAGGGAAACTTGACCACCAAGGAGGTCACTGAGCTTGGCCTTGTGCTCAATCGATGGGCCCTGCGAGACGAGCGGTATGCAAAGTCGGCGCGAACGGAGTCTGCGACTCTTCCGGTCACAGCCTCTTCTACGGCACCTGTCCATGCGGTAGAGCCTGTCAGTCGTGGAGAAGTTCCAACCTATGTAAGGCTAGAAATGAACGCTTCCATGTGTTTCCGTCTGACACTCAATATCCATGCAGTCAACTGATGTCTCGAACCGGCCCTCCTCCCCTTCGCAGTCTGTCCTTTCGGACCTGACCGATGTGAGCATCGTTTTCTCAGTCCGGGTTTTGGACTGACGTCCAATTCGAAGCTCACGACTTCCCCTTCATCGCGAGCTACACTGCACCTTTCTACCGGGGCGTCCCATCTGAGACTGGTGCGTAGAAAGTCCTTACGTGTTCCCACCTCCCTTGAGCTGTAGCCATGTGCAACAGATCGAAAGTGTCCACGAATCGCCGAGGCAGTGGGGTTGCGAAGCCTACGAAGCGCTCACCATTCCCGACAAAATCGAGGTCAGTGTTCAAAACATTTCTCCTGGGAAATTGAACCGATACCTAGTATCCTTCCAGTATTGCCAGCTCGTACTCCTACACGAGGCTATATTGCAGTTGCTTCTGTGGCGATCAGGCAAGCGCACGTCCTTGGATCTCCTCGGTGATGAGGAGGAGCAAGAATTGCATGACGTCGCCCTCAAACAGTCGGAAGAGATCGATTGGGTCGTCGAGATATACCGATTGCGGGAGGCGGGTCTCAAAGTGAAGCCAGGAAAGACTGCCGTTGTAGTAGGAGGAACCAGATCGAGGCCTAAGATGTCTTCGGGTGTACGTCGTTGATTTGATGTGTTTTTATTGATACCATTTGTAGTCCATTTACTGATGTATCGGAAAGACTGCCCGTCGACCGTTGAACACCGCTACATGTACTATGTTTTACAGCATGGACAATGCAGCTTTGCGTGAAATCGTTATGACTCGAAGAATACTCAATCCGACCTTGGATCTGCCATGGAGAAGCGGCAGCACGGCCGCTCAACGGCATCGGCTTGCCCGACATGAGCAACGCTCTGCTTCATGGCTCTTCCGGAGGGTTCAACGAACGCCAATCACGAATTTTGCAAAGGATTAAACCAGAAGAAGTATGTGTGTCCAATTTTATCAACTAACTCCATCAGTAGTCCTCTCCATATCTATGCTCTTTGGCCGAATGGCCCATGCAAAACTGTTTATTCCTTTATCGGTGCGTTCGTTCCAGACGCTCTCCCAAACAACGGTCATCTGTAATTGACGGTCTCGAAGTTCGATTTGCACCTTGCCCACAGTCGCTGGCAAGAAGTCTGAAAGGGCCAGGCACTCCTGCGACCCTGCGACGTCGAGAAGTCTCCAACGACCATAAGGTGGTCGTCCAGATAGAAGACCACGCATAACGGCATGCTCGAACGACATCGCTACCTTCATGTCAGCCATCGTCAGATGAGGTCTGCTGGAATTGCGATTTGCTTCTCTCGGCTAACGCACTTCTCAGGTGGACCTGCAGCTCGGTTCTGTTTTTGTGTGCTTCGACGTCAATCAACCGTGCTATGAGCGCTCCCGCAACTTCGGTGCGGAAGGACGGGTGTGCCTGCTTTGTGTCTGGGAGCGAGGCATCCATGCTACCTTCGTCGCATCTCACGCAGGCCATCCTTGCTTCGCGACCATGTGCTGCACCCTAACACCCATGCATGATGCATCAAGGCAGATGACGGAAGGACCTCGCTATCAGTCCTCCCTTGACTAATTAGTCAGGATACCTAGTGTTCGTCGTCCTGAGATGCTGCTCAATCATCCCTCAAGAGGTCTGGTTGAACTCGGGTGCTGTGCCTTGCTTGGAAGATCTGTCAGTCAATGCGCATGGGTCAAGGACCCTCGCACTCTTTTAGTAGTGTGGAGAAGTAAGTATCTAAATATACACAAGACAATATCCGTGGCAACCAATCTAAGCATAGAACATATCAATAAATCTTAGGGTATCCGACAAGTTCAGCAGGGAGATACATAAGTGTCGACGGGTCACGGGTCTACAAGTGTGCAGAGGGGAGATGGCGCAAAGACAGGGTGGAAACGTTAATATCGTGCGGATGGGGATCCATCGAACCGTTCATTCGTCATGAAACAAGATGTCAGAGGGAACATGTAGTGCGCTGCTGGTCCGAGATATCGGTTGGCGAGGAACGAGCGTCGACAGGCTGATAGTCGAGGAGTTCCTCGACCGCGAGTAGATCGACAAGGACGAGCCCCCCCCAGCCTCGCCATTGGTCTTCGAAGTGGTGTTGTCGTCATAAGCCCCAATCGTTGGCGATGCCGATGCCGAGGTTGGCTTCGGTGCAAAGTTGTTGACATCATGATATGTGGGGTATGACAGGGACCGTGTGGGAGAGATGCGACTGGGAGATGATTGTACCCCCCGCAAGTACGATTTGCGTGAGTGCGTGTTCGGCTGGGAAGGCCTTGCGCCCCAGAGAGAAGTGATCCTGCGGATTGATCCAAGCCATCGGCGAGAGTAAGGCAGGGACGGGGGAAGCGGTGAAGATGGAGCAGCGAAGTGACCGTTACCGTTCATGTATTCACCTTCTTCAAGTGATATCGTTGTGAGGTCCTTGTCGCGCTTGGAAGACGAGCGCATCCAACGCCTCATACACAACCGAACGTAATGGCGCGTTCTATATGTCACCAGGATTACCGAAAGGAACATAACGAGATAGAAGAGAATGGCGACGAATGAGAAGCCGAGCGAGTGACGACTGAGAGACGGGGGAAGATGAGCTGATATGTGATCCTCAATAGCATCGAAGTCGAGGTTGAAAGGCGGTCTGATTGGGTGGATATGGGAGGGGTCCGAGTCGGAAATGTCATCTAATGGATCAACCAGCGGAGGGGAATCGTGACGAAGAGGTGGGATATCTTTGCTTGCCTCAAGGACTATTTTGCCCAGCGTCCAGCTGATAGCGATGTCGCCTACCGAATCTATGGACTGAAACGTTGGGCGACCCAGGCCCTTCTCTTGAGCATGAGTTTCGAGAGCATCAGGATGTGATGTAACGTTGCCGCCTGGATCCACAATCCTTGGCATTCCGAGGCCCTCATGCAAGACATTGACAATCCAAGCCGCCTTGAAACATTGCATCTGCAGCCTAGAAGCCTCAACCTTATCCCCCCATTTGTCAAGTCCTACAACACGTCCACCCTCCTCAACCTCCCCATCTCCACCGAGACGACCGCGCTGCCGGGCTTGCTCATGCATCTGTAGGATATCGGACCAATTTTTCCCGCAGAAATCGAGCGCTGCTCGCTCATACTGTACGAAGTCGTAAGCGCCCCCTAACCCAAAGATATGCTCCGATGAATACCAATATTCTGAGACTCCGATGAAATGAGAGACGGAGAAATCGATCGGAGGAACATACACGCCATTGAAAAGGCATGGCGTATCTGGACAAGGAGCAGATCTGTTGAGTAGAGGCGATACGCGCTGTAGACACTGTCCAAACGACCCAGTGCCAAGAAAAGTGTGAGGTTTTCGGGTGTGGGACGTCGAAGGACTAGTATGAGCAGGTGATTCGGTGAGTCTGAGGTCCTTGGGCAGACATGGGTCCTCAATGATCTCGCTTGAGTCAGAAGACGAGACGGACAAAGGCGATGGCTGATGCTGCTCGTATTCGTTGATAGCTCGTCCAACGTAACGCTCGCGAGCCATATTTGTGCCGTATCCCAACCAAGTAGTGACAAAGACCTGATGATGGATCTCCTCGCCCCCCATGAGACGCAGCCGTACATCAATCAAGTTTTTCGCCTTCTCCCGTTCCTCTCTACTCGGTTCGAACGCAATCTGTGTTGATGCGCCTCCCATATCCAGGAATCCATAGGTTGTTCGGTCCGCATCGGACGGACCGAATCCATCCATGAGATAGTTGACTGCTATCCATCCGAACAAGCCTTCCTCCTCGCCAGTAATTATTCGTATGGATGACCCACAAGGCCCCGCTGGTGATGGTTCATCGATGCGGAAGTTCGAATGGAATTTCAAAAAATGGCACGTTGATTGAAGAACCGTAGCCTGCTGTTCGGGTGATAATAGACGCATGCCAGCAGTGGCCAGTAGAAACAGTGGTGTCTGGGCGTGAAGCGACGGAGGAATGCGTTCCCGGGCGTGAGCCAACAAGGGAGCAAGATAGGCTGATACGCCTTCAGGGTTGTCGGAGAAAGATGATATGCCTGAGAAAGAAGTACCACAGGGCTCAGTTTCGTATCAGGAGGAGAGGGTGCTTGCTACTTACCAGGTTCGACTTTGGTCACCCAATCCTCCCCGCTTTGTGTTCCTTTCTCAACCTTTGGCAACGAATGGTACACTTTTGCACCGAGCTCGTCTCGAACAGCGCGCGCGTCGCGCCAGCTGTATATCTGCAGACGCGAGCCTGATGAGCCTGCATCTATGACTATGCCAAATCGACGAGAATTAAGCCATGCGTCTGCCGCAGTGGGAGGAGGCATATTAAGGAAGCAACAGCTGCAATCAAGCTTGTAGCGCTTGCTAGGAATTAATGCAACCTTCGAACGGGCTTCCTTGAGCAAGAAGCAAGAAACTAGGAATAACTTTCATGAATGCTTTTGGTATCGTCTTCCCACGCATGATTTCCGTAGCTGATCAGAGTTCGCACGCATCGCAATTTCCGCCCGATCAGAGTCTTTTGCGATCCTTCTCGTTACCTCCCTCATCGCCCATCTCACATCGTAAGCGGAGGTCGTACGCTCCTGATTTCAAGCTGTAGATTTGATTTGATGTATCTCAGGGTTTTTAAGTTTCTGTTTCTTCCCAAGATAGGACCACATCGTTCACAACGAAATACAACGAAATATAGCCATTAATCTAGAGCCAAATCCTCCCCGAACACTTGCTCTTCGGATAGATTTAGGATACGATGGTACAAAAGACACGAACGGAAGGTATATGCGTCATCTTCTGACATCACCTATCCTCTCATCTTGAAAGCAGGTCCTTCGCAGGCGGAACAGCTCTTGCGAGTCACTTCGGGAATTGCGGCAGAGCTCATCAAAGCACACGACATGAATCAGACTGTATCACTCAACGAGCTGCGTGCAAAGATGAGCAAAAAGTTTGGCTTCGGTGGGGTTCCCCGGCTGGTCGATATTATCAGTGCTATTCCAGACGAATACAAGAAAGCACTATTGCCGAAGTTGAAGGCAAGACCGATACGAACCGCTAGCGGGGTACATGTTCACCTAAGATCCTATGCTCCAGATCTAACACCTCGTCATATTGCAACAGATTGCTGTGGTTGCTGTTATGTGTAAGCCTCATCGCTGTCCACATATCGCGATGACAGGTAATATTTGTGTGTGAGCACCAGACATATTTAGGATTGCGAGCTTTTCGCTGATGCTCCAATGCGCATAGGTACTGTCCAGGAGGACCAGACTCGGATTTCGATTACAGCACGCAGAGCTACACGGGTTATGAGCCAACAAGCATGCGAGCTATTCGTGCACGATATGATCCGTACGAACAGACACGAGGTCGTGTTGAACAGCTGAAGAGTCTGGGTCACAGCGTTGATAAAGTGAGGTTTGTCTTTGACCGATATCTACGGCTTCTCATGGCGTTCTATCAGGTGGAGTTCATCATCATGGGTGGGACATTCATGAGCATGCCAGAAGAGTATAGGAACAAATTTGTAGCTCAACTACACAACGCCCTGTCTGGATTTACCGGTACAGATGTTGATGAGGCTGTTCGGTACGTCTCTACTGAATCATCGGTAGTAATACCCTAATACCCTAAAATTCCTATTAGTTACTCCGAACAGAGTAAATCGAAGGCCATTGGTATCACGATCGAAACTCGTCCTGACTACTGTCTGAGGCCACATCTCAGTCAGATGCTCCGCTACGGCTGCACACGGCTCGAGATCGGTGTACAGTCTGTCTATGAAGACGTTGCTCGTGACACAAATCGCGGACACACCGTTCGGGCTGTGTCTGAGTCTTTCCACCTCGCTAAAGACGCCGGCTTCAAAGTAGTGGCACACATGATGCCTGACCTTCCCAATGTGGGCGTCGAGCGCGACCTGGAGCAATTCAAGGAGTACTTTGAGAATCCCATGTTCAGGAGTGACGGCTTGAAAATTTACCCGACATTGGTGATCAGGGGTACAGGGTTGTATGAACTATGGCGGACAGGGAGGTACAAGAATTATACTCCAAATGTGTTAGTAGATGTCGTTGCGAGGATCCTGGCGCTGGTTCCACCATGGACGAGAGTCTACCGAGTACAACGGTACGTTATCCTATGTCCGTATGTACCAAAACTAAACGCCATTTCTGGCAGAGATATTCCGTTGCCTCTGGTAACATCCGGCTGCGAGAACTCTGGAAATTTGCGTGAGCTAGCTCTAAACCGCATGAAAGACTTTGGTGCGGAATGCCGTGACGTCCGCTTCCGCGAAGTCGGGGTATCAACTTCTTTCTTTTCTCACATGCCGTGATCTTGATTATACTATCTTCTTGACAGATCCATGAGATACACCACAAAGTTCGGCCGGAATCGGTAGAGCTCCTTCGAAGAGACTACACGGCGAATGGCGGTTGGGAAACGTTCCTCTCGTACGAAGACCCGGAAAGGGATATCCTCATTGGGCTACTGCGTCTGAGGAAGTGCTCTGCGGAAGGGACTTTTAGGCCAGAGCTCGTACAGAAGGAAGGATCGGATGGAGGGACGAGTATCGTGCGAGAGCTACATGTTTACGGGACGGCTGTACCCGTGCATGGGAGAGACCCAACGAAGTTCCAGCATCAGGTGAGCTGTTCTGTACGTCAAGTTGGGTTTACATTCAAACCTCGTCCCCAAAGGGTTTCGGCACGTTGTTGATGGAGGAAGCGGAGCGGATAGCAAGGGAAGAGCACGGGAGCGTGAAGCTTGCTGTTATCTCAGGTATGTTTGCAGCGCGTTTCTAGGCCCCTGCGATCTGATACATGGCCTATCTTTGTTTCTATAGGGGTCGGGACACGAGATTATTACCGTCGGTTGGGTTATGAACTAGACGGGCCGTACATGAGCAAGCCGCTGTTGTAAAATTACATCGGTCCTGTATCGATACAAAACTTTTGTACGTGGGTATGCAAAATCCTGCACCGTTGCCATCTCTATCCTAGAACTAGTGTGTGGAAATTTGGAAACACCAACTCTTCTTCGACCGTTTTCCTGATGACGTCCTGGATGAACCTCTCTACCCGTGTCACATTTTTTAGGACATGCTTATCGGCCTGCCCCAACTCGCTCTCAATGAAGATGTTCGGTAACAGCCTCTGGCCTATGGGCAACGGTTTGCTACCGCGCTGCTGCGGAGATGCGCCGGTGCCGTTGACGTCCTCGTCTGGCGTCCCACCCGGTAAGCTGCTCATAGAATCCCGTTTTGGCCGCTCACCGGCTGGGCCATATGGGTCTAGCTCATCCAAAATACATAGATGCACGCGACGACTTGGGCCTGCGCCTTCGTACGCCACGGCCAGCTCGCCGGTGAACAGAAGACCTGTGACTGACAGACGGATGGGAAGTGACATAAAAAGGGGGGATGGATAGTTTATGTGGAGTGATGTTGAGAGATTGAGACGAAGGTTGGAATTCCACGTTATGTGAAGGTGGAGTTGCAGGTTAGGATGAGGGGCGGTCTGCGCGGGCTGAGGATCGGCTGCAGATTCGGGCTGCGACGATAGCGAGTCGGCGGGTGGCGAAGATGTGCCGGAAAGAGGAGATGGGGGAGAGACCATCGGAGACGGTCGAGCGGAGGCGTACCGAGATTGAAAGGCAACCGCGAAAGGCGGCGTCACAGATGGTGAAATGTGGAACGGGGAAGCGAGGTATGGATTGCGTTGGCTCAAAGTTGGTACGCTCCTCGCTCCATTCCAAAATCCTCTAGAAGGGTCGAAAGAGGTAGCCGACGTGAACATCTCACTTGATGGTCCGCGGCCATATCGAACGTGGGGCGGGAGGTGATGGTAAGCGGGTGCTTCCTCCGTCATCGCTCGACCCACGGCTTTGCGCGACACCCACTCGAAGCCGTCGTTGTCATCTGCGCCTTCCGTCACCTTGACGGGATCCTTGTCTCCTTCGATGTCATCATCGTCCTCGAGGAAATCGGGGTGAATGTTACGAAGGTCGACAAGCTCGATATCGGGGGCTTGTGAGCCAAAGTCGAATGACGTTACTTCGACAGGACCTATGAAAGATGGCCTCGGTGAGTTTTGAAGCTGTCTGTTGAGAACCTCGACAAGGGAGTTGGCAAGAGACGAGTCAAGTTTGCTCCATTCGAGGTCAATTGACATAGTTTCTCTGATCTACGGTGGAGGAACTCGAATCCAAAGCCACCTCGCATGATGTTTGGCCGCGGCTATTAGCAGGTGATAATCCATGACGCTCACGTGATACCCTCGAGGAACTTCGCGCGTTGTATTCGTTGACGTTGACCTCGCACTCAGAACGACTGCAATCTTCTGTATTGGTGCATGATAGTCTGAGGTTCTACCAAAGCGCTGTATGGTGCAGTTTCATCTAGAGCAAGATATGACGTCAAGGACACCTTATTAGTCTGCATGCGCTACCGATGTCATGCCTCACTTCGACTGCCGTATCAACTGCGCACGCGTTACTCAAGTGTAAATAATGTGAACTATAAAAGATGCCGCGTGGTGGGTAGCAGGAGGACTGAGTCTATGAAGGCGAGCATCCGAGCATGTGAATGGCAATATGTGGTAGTAAGTTTCATATCAAACACTGTTCAGCGTCTAAGTAAATGGGTATCGTTTCGTCCTGCGCTCCGACCTGCGCAGTGCGTCCCGCCCTGCAGACGCGCTTCAGCAGAGGCGACGATCACTCGGTCTATGATCGCTCTTTTCGTCACCGCAGCATGTGCTGAGATCCCGGTCCCTGCGGTGGGGGTGCAGGCGACGGCGTACGCGAGGGATATGGCGAGCCGTAGGGGGCATTCAGATACCGCGGTGTGTCGATTGTGGGTTGGAAGTGAGTATCCGACGCAGGGCTGTACTTCTCCGAACCCAGCGCTGTCGACACGACCCTCGGTGAGGAGGTCTTGTTATCGAAATGGCCGAGTATCGGCGCATTGGGACTAACGGGGGACCCGTGCCACGACAAGCTAGACCGTGAGCTACCAGTTGCGGTGTTGACCACGTTCGTGATGATGGCGGGCTCCTTGCCGGCGGGCTGGTTGTACATCCATGTCGCGACAAGTACGGTTGAGGATCCCACGATGAACGACGGTGTGAGGCGGAAGTTGAAGAGGATGACGGAGGCCAGGAAGGATAGGATGATTGACAACGATGTCGCGAACCCTTTGAGGATATTGTCTGAATATTTGATTACGATAGCCGTCACCAAACCGCCAAAGACCTGGATCGAAACGGTCGCCCACGCCCACCCGCCGAAGTTTTTGAATAAGTCCAGGAAGAACCCGCGCGAATTGGGAGGTGAAGATGTGCAGAGGATGGGGAGGAGCGCGGGGAGGAGCGAGAACAGCGATAGTTGGACATTGCGCACCCAAAGATCCGCTTTAGAGTTTTTGAGCACCATTTCGAAGTACACGCCCGCAAGCCCTGAAGTGAAGCAAGCCGCCGTGACCGCACCAAAGCCCTTCAGCGGGCTCATGATGTGCATGTATAGGGGCGCCGAGTCGTGAGCGCTACCAACTGGGATGTTTGTCGACGCAGGAGCGTGAGCACTGGTGCTTGTCTGAATTTGCACGATCGCTACGCCAATAGCCAGGAAAAATAGGGAGAACCATTTTGTCGAGGTCAACCGCCGGCGCAGCATCACAACGGAAAAGGCAGCGGTAGTGAGAATCTTCATCTGATATGTGACTTGGAATGTCGCAACGGGAAGATTGCTGATGGCAACGAATTGTAGGGAGTTTTGGACGACGTAGAGGATGGCAGGAATAGAGAGTTTCCAACAGTCTGGACTGAAAATTTCGCGGACTACTTGCTGGACGGGTGAGAACAGCGCGCCGGCAAATGGCTTGCGCTGGTCAGCGTTCGCAACGCGCCATACAGCTACGACGAATGATATTGAGCCTTTGAGGATTTCGTTGAGGAGGACGGCAGAAGCAGGGGAATATGCTAAGGAAGGAGGGATTGAGACGCGGGAATAGTGCATAACTATCGAAAGAGCGGCATTCTGGACTGCGAGCGTGACAAGGCTTAGGCACGATTGAGTACTGGTTAGCAACGCCGTGGATCGCTCGGTTTTGAAGTCAAGGATTACTCACGAGACGTATTTGAGAGGCAGTCCAAATATAGTGGGTGCCGACTCGTCCTTTGGAACAGGTATCGCTGGTGGGACGACTGCCAGGCTCGGGGTCGAACCATTAGCGTAGGCGCCCGGTAGAACCGTAGGTTGAAGCAAGGGGGACATCCGTGGAGAGGGAAACTCTGACAGATTCACAGAGGAGGAGTTTCGAACGGAGGGAAAGGGGCGATGGTACATGTCTGGACTAATTGGACTTGTAACTTTGAGAGAGGAGGCGCGTGATTGAGCGGATGTGTACATGCATGCAACGGTTGGGACGTGTTCGAGGAATATGGGAGGGGCCGTGACGGTGGACGGAGAGGAGCGTCGAGGTCGTGAACGAAGTGCGACTTACAACTTCAAGGATGCCAACGGTTCCGGCTATACACTAGTAAGCGTCGTCGCAACAATCGGCGCCGCGCTCGGACGACCGCACCGCCTTTTTCTCCAATCACTTTATTGCTTATTATCATCAAAAAATACTCGTTCACTACAGTTTGAGAACGACACATGATGGTGCTATGATATGTACGGTAGCCGTTGATGCGTGTATAAAAGTTTCAACGTTCAGTGTTCCACATGTGTGATACGCTGACCTAGACGGAGCAACCGCTCCAACGCTCGCCCAATTCCAAAATGACTGCTGATCGATCCTGCCCGCGTCAGCCGCAAATATAGACCAGCCGCAGTTGATCGCCAAACACCTGCAACGGAGGACGGTCAGAATCGCAATTTATGACACAGCATACGAGAAAAGATGAACAGCGGTAACGAAAGCTCAACCTCAGACTCGCCTTTAACTCCTCATGCACACCCAGCTGCAGGTGAACACAGTGGGTCTCCCGCACAGTTCATACCAGCAATAAACCCCTCCGAAGATGAGCGCAGGTGTATCCCTTTACCAGGGTTATCTTCTTGGGCATCGCGCTCGAACCGTTGAATGCCCAAACAAAAACAATGCACTCACAATTTGATTATCGTTCAAAGTGCATAGGGTACAAAAAGCATGTAGATATCTCCAGGTGATCCTGCGTCCTAGCCCCTCGACCAATGGGAGAAGCGATCAGCATAGATTGTTTTTGAGACAGCCAAAGAATAAGATCGCTCTTCGACGTTTGTCTGGGCCGTACATCCCAGGAAAGCAAAGCCCAAAAGGACCCGCGGGGGACATACAGCAATTTGGACGTCGTGATGATATGTAAAGACGCATCCGAGCTTTATAGGGTTTCGCTAATCGCCGAGCGGCGTTCAGACTTTTGGAATCCGGCGCCTTTCGCTTAGACACTGCGTGCACCGCAGGGTTTTTCTCAGGATAAACCGTGGATTTAACTCTGGATATAGATAAAGTTTTTGTTCCAGTTTATCCACAAGCTTAAGGTTAACCCGATATTTTATCACACCCTATAATAAAATATCGAATAAACCTTAAGTTCTTGTTTCGGTAGTTTCCGCAAATAAACCCAAGCAAATTTTTGATTTATATCCACGGTTTTTACTTACACACCGCCACTGGCTTGCGCTGCGCGGAATATAAATACTTGACCCCTCAAAAAAAAATCCACGGTTTTGCCCACGGTTTATCCCGAGAAAAACCCTACGGTGCACGCAGTGCTTTCGGACTTTGGAGAGGCTCCGAGGATTGACAGAATCCAGCAAAATCTACGTTACAAGTCTTCTGTGTACTATCGTTGCACCGGAGTTGCAAATGGTATGAGAGGTTCAAAATCGAGCTCCTCGCGGCAACTTTTGACGGCACCTCTTGAAAAAATTCTTAATTGTTGATTTAAGCACTCTTCAAGTATCAGAGTTTTTGCGAGAACAGAAATTGGGTGCAGTAGTGAGGAGGCAATGAATAATGGTTTTTAGGGCAGAGGTATCTGAGAGATGCTCAAGACCTCTCAGATCCTAGAGCTTAATTACAAAAATAAAAAAATATGAATATGAAGAGGTATCACTGAAAGCATTCAGGTTATTTTGTCTAGCTTTGAGGGCTCCACTGCTCTTCATCAAATTGTTTTTGACGGGCAGTGCCCGATGGCAGGCAGAGTGACAGAGAGTCTCGGGCCGTGTGATGCTTGGTCATTTTTTGAATCTCCGCATGGTAGGTCGTTCCGCAGTGCGCGCTGTCGGAGTTCGAGTTTAAACGTGACGACGTGTGACCCGATCGTCGGCAAGATTTGCAACTCCCAAGATTTGCTCGTTTTCGGACACCCCTTCTCAATCATATCACAATAATTCTTTGCGTTTGCTCAAAAATATGAAAAAAAATAGGAGGGCACATTTTAAGAAGCTTCCGCAGGTACCACAAAAATTTGGAGCGAGAGAGAGCCCGATTCAAGATGCTACAAAGATTATTTTCTTTGCAACTCCGGTGCAACGATAGTATGGTTGATCTTTAATTTCTCCTTTCCGGATACATAGATGATACCAGACACTTAAATAGGTTCCTTGCGCCTTGTAAACTAGCACCGTAATGCATCTAATCATATTTTGACCATATAAACTGAGATGTTCGAGGGAGATTATCGCGGTACATTGCATGTGTTGCCTTGACTAATGGAAGCATAGCTAGGGTGGCTAGTCTAAGTCTGACATGTCCATGTCACTATCGTTTTCATCCCAAAGGTTATTTTGCGGTTCAGGGGACAGTGATCGCTTTGATATTTGTTGTGATAGCGATGGTGATGGAAGCGGTGGAGGCGGCGGTGGTGAAGGAGGTGGACCAGGCGGCGGGAGCGGACTGAGCTCATGAAGGGGCCACCTGCGTGATCTGACTGCAAAAACCCCACTGTCATCCTCTGAAATGTGAAAAATCCCAGGCAATCTCCATGGATGTGTACCAGTTCCGACGCTGCTTGCTTGAACATTGGCCCACTGTGTGGAGCTAGAGCCAGGCCCAAGCTGAGAAGTGATGCTGCTCCAAAGACTTTGGCGGTCGTCGGAGTACGTGGATGATGTTGGACGGGAACGTAAAGACGGTAGGCGATGTCCGCTATAAATCGGTAGAAGATCGTTGGAGAAATATGTCGATGGGTATATTGCCCAGCGGCGCGGCGGG
This sequence comes from Heterobasidion irregulare TC 32-1, assembly GCF_000320585.1. Taxonomy (NCBI): domain Eukaryota; kingdom Fungi; phylum Basidiomycota; class Agaricomycetes; order Russulales; family Bondarzewiaceae; genus Heterobasidion; species Heterobasidion irregulare. The sequence continues at coordinate 3,014,491 of NW_009258198.1, read as the reverse complement.
GTGGAAGATGGACGTAAGTTATGCAATGCACTGTCTTCACAAGACGGGTTTAGGGTCTCTTCCTCGGAGTCCGACAAGTCAAAGCTCGGGTCGTTTGGATACATATTTTTGAGGGTAAGATCATTCCCTTGCAGAGCTTGAGAGAAGGTCAGCTCGGAGGGACGACTAAGGTCCAGCTCCTCCACCACATCTTCTCCATATATCGTGAACGACCCTTGTCCCTCCTCGATTGTCAAGTCTCCAACGAATTGATTCTCGATCCTCCTCCTCACCGTGTCCCTAGGATCCGATTTTGTAGCCCAACCTCTCGGATATCCCCATTCAGCTATCCATTTAAGCCATGGCATACTTTCTCCAATATCATCAACTCGCAGATTGAGAGCCTCGCGTAGGATAGGGCCACGGATCTCTCCTGGAGTAAAAGTGTCAAGGAAGAGGAGACGCTGATGTTTCGACTCGAAAGCTTCTGAGAGGGTTTTGGGTTCCATAGTGCGTTCAGAGCGGAAGAAACTGAAGAGTTGACGAGAAAGTGACACGAGATGTGGGTTGTAGGGGTCGGGACAATGGGTTACGAGGTGCTTGGTTGATCCACAGTTGAAACAGCGACTGAGGCCATTATCGGCTTCCTCCTCGCTGTCGTCATCTAGTTCACCCAGAATCCTTTCGCCATGTCGATCATAAAGGATAGGTGGGGATGCGGACCGGTACGTCCACCGAAATTCAGGTCCTGGGTCAGGATGAATTCTGGGTGAAACACGTTGCACATCACAGAAATACAGCATTGAATTTTCATCTAGAGGGGAGAGGGGTCTTCCCTCAGCTCCGTGGGTTTCTGAATCTTCTCCCATTCGTCCAACGCGTCGTTTACTGTCTGTGCGTCCCAGCGGCCCTTGGCGACTTCTTTGTCGTCGATGTGCAGCGCCGGGATCCAATAGACATACTTGCGCTTCCAACGCTCCTGGCCTGCGTCCTGAATATTGATTATGTCCAAGGTGAACTGACGCTGATAAGGTAAAAGAGGTCAGGATCCACATTTTGTGCTTGATGAACATGTCATACCGATTGTCGGACTTTTGAGAGTTCAGCTTTAGCGACCTGGACAGATGCAGATAAGTTATGGAGGGCCAGCAAGAGAAAGTTGAACAACGCACGTCACAAAGAGAGCACTGCGGACCAGAAAAGAGGGTGAGGCGAGCGAGCGTACGAAAGGCACTGTTCGCCGCCATGCACGACGTGGATAGATGTTTGGAGTCGGCCGCGGTGCCGAAGCTTGGCGCCAACGGAAGCAACACAAGTCAACAGGCGCCCACACAACAGCACACCCGGACATACAATTCATATTACTCCTTGTTCACTCCTTTCGTCACCTGTGCTGCGCCCTTCCTTCCTTCATGTCTTCCCGATGACAATCCCGAATCCACCATGGAAGAAGAAAAGTTCGATTACATCTAACTTGTTGCGTTGCACGTCTAACAACCGCCGTTGTTTCTAGCCCGGCCTTGTCCTTTCTATTCACAGGGTCGCTGTCTCTTTTCAGACTCTTGTAACTTTCTGCACGATGTGAAGGTCAAGAGCGCTCTTGACTCCCGAGCTTCAAAATTTATCTCTCACGAAACTTCCATTTCTCCTTCTCCCGATGCTGCCCTTGGCCATAGCGCCCTTACCGCTCCCTTACTCCCGACTTTCTCAATCCAGTCGCCGCACTCCATTTCATCCTCTCCACGCTCGACGCGTATGTCGAGCCTGCTACTCGCATTACAAGATGTCATTGGACCAACCGAAAGCCATACGTCGCCACCATCCCCTCATGACTATCGCCCGGGCGAGGTCGAGTGGTCATCGCCTACATACCCCGATGTATTTAACGCGGGAAATGGAGTGCGACGGGAAACCGCGTCTAGATATCGTTGGAACGAACTGGGCCAAGACGAGACCTCCTTGCCGCCGTCCCCATCCAACTCCGATCACGTGCCTGAGCAAGACGATGAGGAAATGACAGCCCGTCAGAATCCCATCCGGCACCGGGACCAGGTGGACCTAGAAACGGGTGAACAGGAAATAGAGCCCCCTTCTCAGCAGGTTACCCATAGCAGCAAACATTCATTCGACCTTCTCTCCCCGGTCGACCTGTCCTGCGGTCCGCCTATCCCTTTCCCTCCATACGAATTCGATGGCTCAATCCACCGTGAAGATTCTATCGACTCCGGGTATGCTGATAGCTGGGTTGGACCATCTCCTTTTGTCTTGTCTCCCCCAAGGCCGTACAGACCTACGTCCACTCTGGATCTGCTCGCCTCTCCATTTGGTTCTCCGTCAGTTCGGGTTCTGTCACCTAAGTTGGCCGCATTTGCTCCTTCAAGTCCAGTACCATCCCCCACACTTGCCCCGAATCCTACTAGAAGTGATAGCATCGACGATGTCTCACCTGTTCCTTTCACTCTCGAATCGCCCGTCGACGTCGGGGAAGCGGAGATACCTCCTCCAAAGAGACTATCGGCTCTCGTGTCTTTGCCTGATTTTCACGAGCTTTCCCTTGGTGCAGGTACGGTTCCTCACCGCGATGTGCCCCCTCCCATTTTGGAGTCTGCCTACACATCACTGCAAGCCTCACCAGCGCACCGTCAGTCCAAGCCGGTAGTACATGAGATGACAGATCTCGATATAATTGGTAGCCAAGAAGAGGAAGACTCGTGGGACGACATGGATGCGTCTTTCAATTCTGAGGATCCTCGGCATGAGAGGCTTTCGTTCCCCTTACCTCCACCCGAGCTACCATCTTCAACCAGCCCTCCTTTGGAAGTCGACGCCTCGAATCCGATAGATGTCAAAATTTTCCAATCTGCGGAGAATTCTTCTACGGCTCAAGCGTCTCCGACGAGTCCTTCATTGGAAGTAGCTGCATCGATCTCATCAGGTGTTGAGAGTTCTCAGCCTGTGGATAATCTTCCACTTTCCCCACGCTCATCCCTTCGAGCTGCTCTCAAGGAATATATGATCGCTCACCCTACTTCCGCATCAGAGACAATAGATGCGACAGCTGTTGGGGATGCTCTCACTATAGCATCGTCTGTTACATCTACTCCGACTCGAGGGCGCGCGGTTTCTGCTGTCTCGGATTTGACGGTCAGAGCTGCACGGTCAGAATCGGATACAACGCCAGAATATATTGGACACTTAGACCCTAACTCTCCGGTCGTCGCCCTAACGAGCTGGATGGATGATGCTCAGGAAGTGACACAAGGCATTCCTGTCCAACCCACAAATTCACCAGAACAGTCAGTTGGTTTCAGTCCAATGTCGAATGATGACATGTTCCAGTTGATGTACGACGCGTATACGTCGTCGCCCGAAGAGCCTAATGCTGGGTTATCTCACATAACACTGGACAGTCCCACGCTTCGAATCGGAGAAGTGAAGCTGACCTCGCTATCTCACTCTCACGACTCGAGCTCAAGTTCGCCAATGCAAGGTCGATCGTCCATTCAGCACACACTTCGTTCGCCCGCCTCTTCTCCTACACTCTCCGATGCTCGAGGATCGAGAAGCCATAATTCAAGCGCATCTCTATCGCAGGTTGTAGCACAACAGATGTCACCGAGCAGCCCTGCGACTCGTACAGAGATGACAGCCTCATCATCGTCCCCTGACCACATGTCCTCTCGTTCATCTTTTCCGCGACAGACCCGCTCGTCTATCCGTTCGTTTGCCTCCTCACCGGTACTCTTTGATTCTCATCGCTTGAGCCAACGCGCGAGAGATTCGGCGCAGCCTCCATCGCCAAAGGACAAAGCAGTAGATCACTCGTCTTGGACATCTCATATTTCTTCGGATAGCCCTACAGCTAGTATGAGTGAACAGGCAGCCCTTTTATCTCCCCTTGCTCGTGAGTTCTCTCGGTCTTCTGTTAAGCCTCAGCCTCTTTCGCCCACTAGCGCTATTCCACCACTCGTTCGAAATGATTTTCGACGCGCGAGTCCACAGACAAGGAGCTCGGTTTATGACGCGAAATCTTCATGGCCACAGGAGGTTACAGTGAATAGGTCTTCTTGGGCATCCCACATTTCCCTGGACAGTCCCACTGCTAGTATGAGTGAACGGACAGCCCTTTCATCTCCCCTTGCTCGCGAGTTCTCTCGGTCTTCTGTTAAGCCCCAGCTTCCTTCGCCCACCAGCGCTGTTCCACCGCCCGTTCGAACTGGTTTCCGCCGCGCGAGTCCGCAGACAAGGAGCTCGGTGTACGACGCGGAGTCTTCGTCGCCACAGGAAATTTCAGTGAATATGTCTTCTTGGGCATCCCAAATCTCCTTGGACAGTCCTACAGCTAGTATGAGTGAACAGATAGCCCTTTCATCTTCATCTCCCCTTGCTCGCGAGTTCTCTCGGTCTTCTGTTAAGCCCCAGCTTCCTTCGCCCACCAGCGCTGTTCCACCGCCCGTTCGAACTGATTTCCGCCGCGCGAGTCCGCAGACAAGGAGCTCGGTGTACGACGCGGAGTCTTCGTCGCCACAAGAGGTTACAGTGAATAGGTCTTCTTGGACATCCCACATTTCCTTGGACAGTCCTACAGCTCCTATAAGTGAACCGACACCTTTTGTTTCATCGTCTCCTTCCTCCTGCTCACCTGCTCAAAGCTACTCCCGTTCACTTGCATCTCCACCTGCTCTCCCCGATTTCCATAGCCTGAAGCGGACTTCCAGAAGCTCACTACAGGACACGTATCATACTTCGCAGCAGCAGGAGATTTTGAAACGGACGACGCTGAGCAGTGCTGCTGCTCGCAGGAGCGAACATTTTGATTCGCATCACTCAAGTCTAGGTGCTGGAAACTCTTTGTATGATGCGCACACGCTGTCGCCAAACGAGGCTGTAGCTAAACGAATGTCATGGGCCTCTCATATCTCACTGGACAGTCCCGCAGCTCATGTAGGCGAATTGAGCACATCACGATCCTCGTCTCTTTCCATTGAGATAAGGTCTCGTTCTCCTATTCAATATAACTCCCACCCATTCTTATCTTCTCTTGCACTCTCCAACCTTCGCAGCCCAAGTTCCCACACATTCAATCCCCTGTTCAAGTCCCCCCTCTCAGCCGACTCCCCTGATCGCATGTCGTTTGCTAGTCCACGGGAAGCATTGTTCACGCAGCCACCTGTACCGTCTACTGTAAAACCCGCCAGAGCATCTTCGTCGGCGTCTCCGGTCTCTCTACACCATGCCCGCGAAACCATGGGCGTTCCTGCATCAAGCCAGCGCAAGGGGAAGGAGAAGGCGGATCTCGATGTTCGTTCATCTAGTCGTTCATCTATACAAAGCACGGGAACAGACGCTGAGGAGACGAAGTGGAACAGGATGTCAAGGGGTGGAAAGGTTCCGTTTGGTTTCAGACGATCGTTTCAGGTGTGACTTTCTCGTCTTATGTGTGACAATGCATCAATCGCTTACTATGGTCATCACAGGGTCGTGCTATCAATACTCAAGCTAGACCGACAGGGCGTACCCGACCTAATATCTCAACTAATGCTTACACTTCCCCTTCTAGAGCAGATTCTCAGTCTCCCCTGAGCGGGCAACATCATTCTCCGGCAGAATCTCTGCCCAGTTCTGGTGGGATTAGACCGCTTCGTCTTGTATGTGCAGTTTTCGTCGATGATAACTGGATACTGAAATTTGGGCTCAATAGTCGCGCATATTAACTTCTTCACCTCTACATAGTGCCCCTTTACCGTCCAGTCTGCGGTCTAGTCTTACTTCCTCGGTCGGACATCATTCGCAAGCATCCGTTTCCTCTCATAGTGTATCATCAAGGCAATCCATTTCACAAAATCCTCTGGTAATTTCACGCTGATTATAATGCCTTGCTGGACATGACTAACGTCTATGGATCACAATAGCTTTCATCTGTTCATTCTTCAACAATACCGGGACGTATCCGAGATACCCTAATTTCTACTCACAGCGACTCAACACTCCCGCTTGCATCTAATCGTTCATCGTTGCATCGTTCCTCCATCCAGATAGAATCGCAATCTGCACCCATATCGCATTCACAGTCATGGCGCAAATCTGTTATCTCAGACCTTTCCAATTCCGACGGTCACTCGCAGGCATATACTCACGATGAATATTCTCGTACTGATAGTCGACTCTCTGAGCCCGTCATGGGCGCCCATGGCGGGGACGACGTCAACGACTACCGTGACCTCGATGACGATGTCTATGATCACACTATCCGCAATCCCATCCGTCCACAAAGTGTCATCCCTCACACAGCGCCAACTTCTCGATCTTCATCCGCGTTGGGCTCATCTGTGCATGCTATTGCCACACCTCGTCCCACGCTCATGTTCGCCATCGCAAGCGACGACGTTGAAGAAGTGCGCCGGGTTCTCGAGAGTGGAGAAGCAGGCCCGAACGACCAGCTCGGTCCACAATCAGCGCTTGCGTTCACGCTTACAAATGATCGTCTCATGCACAAGATGGAGATTGTAAAGGAGCTTCTAGCCTATGGTGCCAACCCCGCCTCGTTGCACAATCCAGAGATGAATCCTCCACACTCGGCATCGATATTTGCTTCTGGGTCAGACCATGGGCGTGAAGCAGGGGGATGGCCCCTTGTTGTTACGCCCCCGCTAACAACAACGATGGACGGGATGAATCCTGCGACAAGGTATGTGCTAATTTAAAAGAAGCCTGAGGTCATAGCAATCTCGCTTACGATGCTGTGTGCTAGGTACTATATTTCTAGGGCAGACGCGCCTGCTACAAGGAAGACATCTGCGCTGATCCATCGCTCTATCTTCCGCCCTCTGACACGGATGCGATATGATATCGTTGGGCAGGACCGCGTATTCGAGCAGCTGTTCATGCATCTGAATGAACATTCTAGACGCTTTTCAGTGTCGCCCATTGTTTTCCTGTTCTGCGGTAAGTTTAGCAGAATGTGGTCTTTAAAATTGGCTATTGATGACATTGGCAGGACCAAGTGGGCACGGTAAAAGTCTTCTAGCTCATAAATGTACGCGGACTCCCATTCTCGTTTGAGAACTCTCTCGTTATACCTTTTCATTTCAGTTGGATCCCTCCTGGGTATCCCGACCCATACTGTGAATATGACTAGTTTACGATCCACTCATGACCTATGGCAATCACAATCATATCAAGTGAGTGCCTATCTTTTGTTCCAAGGGCTTACCCATCTTTAACGATATTCACAGGACATGTCGCCCCAGACCTTATCTGAGTTTTTGCTTGAAAATGAAGGGAAACGATGCGTTGTAGTGCTGGACGTGAGCTTGAGATTTTTCGTGACGCCCCTGCAAAGAAAGCTCATATTCCTATCCCTTCTCAGGAAATAGAAAAGGTGCAAGATCCAAAAGTGCACTATTCTCTGCTTCCAGCATTCGAGGGTGAGTCTATATCGACCACATAACAGACGGACACTCACTCTGCGGACAGGTCGGTATTTCCTGCATGGGCCTAATCGTCTCGTCGACATGCGGAACGTAGTCTGGCTTGGTACGTCCAATCTCGGGGATCAGTATGTGTTTGAGTATCAAAGCACACTCTCCAACCCAACTGCCGCAATGTCACGAGAGGAGTACCTTGATCTCATCGGTCTCATGCGGACAAAGGTCACAGACCAGCTTGGGGTGTGTCGAGCGCATATTCGCAACATGGAGAGCTTAGCTGATTGAGTACCTCTCCAAACAGGGCGGCTTGATTGGCCGGTGCACGGCAGTCCTCCCCTTTGTTCCATTCACCGAGGAGGAGAAGATAGTCATCGCAACTGAAGCCTTACTGATGCACCAAGCGGACGCCGAGCTCGCCGAAGGATTATCTGCGGCGACGCTCGAGAACGCGGCAAGGAAGTCGCTTGCGAGATATATCCCCGCTGAGGGAGCACGATCTTTGCACCGCGCGGTATCTGCGATGCTGTTGGATTTGTTTTGATTGTTGATATTACATAGTCATTGATGACTTTTCATGCGTGCCTCGAACATTGTATGAGCTCGACTGTTTTCATTCATCTTTTACATCATTTATCTCGTGATGGTCGTAGGGCAGATGAGGTTGTTCATGTGTCGTCTATAGGTGAGTAGCCTCATTCTGCTTTGTGGCGGTCCACTCAATGCTGGAAATCTGTGATCAGCGAGACGACGCCACATACCATGAAGCACGAGTCTGCGATACGACAATGTGACTATTGCGGTATCTATGTATGGTCTTACATTTTAGATGTGCTAACGGGTAAAGTTATCTCATTGAATAATTGATGCAACGGCGGTGGTGTCGCAAGGTTCATGCACTGGTGAGGGTCGGAGATGTTTCTCTCACGATGACTGGAAACCTCCTTGTTTGGCAAAGTCCCGCTTAGAAGAGGATAGATTATTCAACCACACCTTTCAACATACTTCTGATTTTGTTTGACCTATTGACAGTATCAGCTCGACTACTTAAGTCCACGTTGCACAACTAATCTAGTAAATATCGATAGTTTGTTTTCGAGTCGCACTGTACTCATTGTACACCGAGTCGGGCCTTCAGCGTGCTCTGGTGAGATGTCAATTGCTCATTGTGGATGCATTGTTGATTGATATCGGTCAGTGCTGACTTAAATCATGGCAGATGTGGAAATTCAGGGCAATGATGGTGATGAAGCGGTATGCCAGTCGGCCATTGCGGTGGCTGTGTGCCTCTAGCAGACCAAATATGGAAAGCATCGTAGTTCATCAAGATGGATTTACTTTTGGCGCTTGTTTGCAGTCCGTTTCAATTCACAGACTCCCAAACGGATCACCGGCATCGGCATAGCGTTGATATCACCATCATCCAGGCCTATACATATAGACCGACTCGTGAGTTTCCATCTTCACCCGCCTCCTTCCACTCCCCTCCTGTCTCTCTTGAGGCGTCCTTTCTTTTTTCTTTTTTCGTTCATTTTGACATGGCCGTGTTTGCATCAGGTTTTCGTACCTTGGAGCGAGAGGTGGCCCAAGCGATTCAGCCTCGCGACAATGCTTCCGCCACGGATAGCATCAGCCAATCACATCCGTCTGTCAACGTCCACCTCTCCACGAGTGTAAAATCTCTTGTTGGAGTCTTCACTGTGGTTGGCGTGTTCATCCTCGGTACGATATTCATACTTTGTTAATGAAATCATGCTCATGCCGACTATAGTTGCTGCTGTGTGGAAATTTCGCTCTTGGACCAAGCGCCGTAGTGCCGCTCCATCCAGTCAATTCGATTTCTCGAATGTAGAAAAGGGCACAGTGGAGAAGAACATCTTCCGCGTCAGTCTCGCTGACAACAAGGTTGGAAAACCTGACAAAGCTGTCCTCCTGCCTCCTGTCCCGCCAACTCCTAGCGTTGGTTGGACTCCTCAAATCAGGAGTGTTAACCTACCGAGAAGCGGGGTCGCTGTTCCTCCGATTGCTGTCAAGCCAGCTTCCCGTTCTCCCCAGAACAATGAGGAACGAGATCGCTCACCTCCACCGAAATATCGTGCGGCTGCTTATGCTGACCTCCCTCTTCCTCCTCTTCCTCCCATCGCCCCTTCTCCTGCGGTGCCTCCCCCTACACCTCCTGCGTCGAAAAAGCTGAGGGTGGCGGTGACTGCTGCCCCACGCGAAACCTTCGACATTCCTCCCATTCCTAGTCCTCGTACCATATCCTCTGGCTTCCTCTCAGCAGCCACCGCCAGAACACCACGGACGAGCTTCTCTGCTAGGTTCTCTCCCAATCCCCTCCCGCGCCTCATGGTCGTTTCTACCACCTTTACCCCTACTATGGAAGACGAGCTCTCCATTCGCACTGGCGAGACACTACGTCTTCTCGAGCAATTTGAGGATGAGTGGTGCCTCGTCCAGCGCGTCGGTCGCGCAGATGCTGAAAAAGGTGTCATCCCTCGATTCTGCCTCAAGGAGCGCCCTCGCGTCTCACCCCAGCGCGTCACAACGTCTACATTCACCTTTGGGCAACCATGGCGCAAGTGATGGGACCCGTCATCCTCCATCCGTTCTATCATACCATCACGATCATTGCTACGAAAGCCGAGCTTGATATGGCTCCATGGCCGGCCATACAGGTCACGACTTGAGTAGTCTTCCCCTGTTCTCCGTGGCTTTTCTGGGGTTTCCCTTGTAACTTGTGCTCAATTATTTGATTATCTAATATTTATGGCATCTGTCTCTACAGACATCTAGCCAGTGAGTGGTTTTACATGACCATCGCACTGTTCTCACAAACCTCTAGTTTATTTACTGCTCTCCAATCCCACCTTTTTGGGCAAGCTCTACCTTCATTCTATTGTGGCTTTGCTATCCCATCACACATTTTAGTTCATCTTGTCCTGCTAGTCAGACATCAGGCATTTTATAGTTGCTACTGCCATGGACTTATTACTTCGTCACCTACTCACCACAACGATCAAAATATGATTTTGGGCAGCTTTTGTCTGCATCGTCTGACTTACGTTTGTGCGCTTCATGAAATGTCCGTTCAGTCAACCTATTTGGACAAGAAATGTGACGACTGTTACACTCGGCGTGCTACAGTAACCCTATCAATCCTCCGGCCATTCGGACTTCCGCTTGTACTTTGCCTGGTCTCTCAACCACTAGACGGACATATCGATCAAAGTCCTCTGCCCACACATCAAGAAAACATACCTGTCTATACTCGTGAAGAGACCCAATCTTTTCACCTACACATTGCTTCAATGACTAGAAAACAAGTGCGGTGCGAATGAACGTACCATAGAAGTCTGGCACGGGGTTTGTTGCACTCTGGGCGGTGGGATCTACTCGATTTTTAACGATACGGCTGTGGAACTCACGGTCGCGGGCCTCAATGAGGGCCATCGTCCGACGGTGAGTCAAACGCCAGCATGTTGAGCCGATGATGGGCCCAATGAGGTAGCCGAGACCTGTATTTTTTGGTGGATGAGGTCAAGCCTGTAATGAGTAAAGACGATGATATGCTCACCGACACATCCTAGCGTTGCGCCTCCAAAAAAGAAGATGGGGTCAAGACCCTGAGCACGGTGTCAATAAGCAGGATGAAACTGTCGACGACATGAAAGCGTACCATGATTGGTTTTGAGGCATCAACCTCCAACGACCCAAAATAAGCCGCCCCGCCAACTAAGCCAGCTGCCATGCATGGTATGGTAAGGGCCTAGCGATGACAGAACAAGTGACATGAGTTCACGCAACCCATTGCACACACCGCAACACGCTGCCGTATTTCAAAGACGTACCATCTCCCATCTCCGCTTAGCCCTACGGATGGCAAGATATTCTGGCCAGGGCAGATTCTCCTTCGTGCTTTGCGGAAGGGTAGAATTTGCACGTCGGGCGAGGACCATTGAGTTGCTGAAGCGTGAAGGACTAGAAAGGCCATGGCGTAACTCTACATGTAGAGGTCGCCGGAGCGAGCAAGAATACGAGAGGCCCGCCATTGTTGTTTGACAGTGAAGTCGAACAGCAACTTGCAGTGACTACACTTGCCGGGTTGGAGGAATAACGCTTGAGATTGAACCTATATTTCTGTTTATTTCTGTGCTCACGTGCCGCACCGATGTAGTCTCTCTAAGTCTTCCCTAGTCTTCCGCACTTTTCCTACTATCAAGTCCTTCCCCTTCAAGCTCTCCCAAGGCTGGTGGCAAGCTCCACCGTCGGGTAGACTATGGAACCTCGGTGAGTCATTCTAAGTTGATTTCATTTCGAAAACTCAGAGCTGATGCATGATGCTCTAGCGAGGTAAAAGGCTGGAAATAGAGAGTTTAGCGTGTTCAAACCGATTTTCTGGTCGTCAATATCATTAATCCTCGCGCACATCTCTGGCTGAATTATTCAGCTAAGATATCATGCGTGACGCATAACCGCAACTCGAGGTTCAGAATAATCTGTTTACTACTTTCATTTCCTTTCCACATCGTAACCGCTCGGAGACAACTGGTTGCAGCCAGGCCCACGTGTCCCTACACAGCACTATTATTTGCTTGCCTTTCAACTCTGTATTATAATGACAATGGACACAGGTGACGCTGCTGTCAATATCACCATGTCTTCTAAATTTTATGGGTTAGATTTTGCTCACCTGCAGGGTACGTCGCGAAGTTATTGAATCCCACTTCGTAAAGTTTCCCTGGAATCTTCTAGACATACAACCGCTGATACTTGATCATCTGATCAAGTTGTATGAGGGTCAGTGAACTTCTTCTACCTAATCATTGCCACAGGACGTTGCTCCGTATGTTGCACTTTGTCCAATAATCATCACACTCATCTATTACCCATCATGACGATTTCCAACAGATGGCCGTGGTGCAACAGGAACTGGTGTCTATATAGAAAACACAAGGGATATACCTTGTCCGCCCTTATTCGACTACATCTTTGGCAGTGATTGGGGATTATATAGCAACCACTCTTTGCGAGCTCTTTCAACCAAGCAACTTGCGCCAAATTACGCTCATCTCCGAATACTTGTCTGTTCTACCGAAGACTGAATACTCAGAAGCCAACCTAATAGCGCCCGCGGAGTAGACACGCGATGTTGTCTCTCCGCGGACTATGATTTAGATGCCCAAGATAAAAAGAACATTGTGGTGGGTGTGCGGCATCATCGTGTATTGTTAGGTTTGATTCTACGTTACCACGTCTAGATCCATCGCGATGCCGAGAGCCTAGTATTCTCAATAGTCAAACTAATGTATTATCGAGGTGTGCGTACAAGTCTCAATACTCAAAATAATATGTTTAGTCAAAGAAACATACTGCAATGTTCGATCGTGATCGAACCCTCGCCCCGTCTTCTCCTTGCATCTGTTTCCTGCATCTCAGTGATACACGGCATCGTTCTATTATGATGGGAGTAGAGATGTTAGGACTCCTTTAGTCTCCTGAGCGACACCAAGATATGCGTGATCTACACCTCGCCGCCGAGCCCCTCCGTTCTGGCCTATAGTAATTCATTCCTGTCGCCGTGGCCGGTCTGATTCAGATAGCCCGGGAACTAGGTCCTACAGTGTGCTTCTCAGCTTCAGACGGGAATCCCATTCAATTCAGGAGTCGATATATCGCTTCTCAGACGCTAAAGTGCGGGATCAAGGCTTTATTGTGCCACGAGGAGCACCGATGCTCCAACCCCGGATGTCAGCTCGGTTTCTAGAAAAAGACTGCCCGCCGCGCTTCTTTGGCTGCAGATCCATCGAGAGCTGGTTTGCTCACTTCCAATGTCTTGAAGCTCTCTTCTTTCCTCTTCGGCGGAAGCATGTCTCGAGTCCGGGACAGCGTCACAACGAGGATCTTCATCAAAAGCGGACTTTCTTCATCTCAATGACCACAACTCATCTCGGCCAAGGATCCTGGCACAAATGAGCGACTCCGACGTTTCACTCCTTCATTTCAGTCCTCATGTCCATGTTGGCACGCCCCCGCGGCAGAAGTCCAATCCTATTCTGCGATCCCGCGCTTCGAGCGGCACTTCTTTAGGATTTAAAGCTTTCATTGTTGCATGATTGCCGCGGACGAACCGGTCTTTGTAGTCATGCTATTGTTGAACAACGCTGGACCGATGATAATTTTAGCCTTCCGGTGCATGGCAGATTATGCTGAGTTACCGGCCCTCCGCATACGTGTTTACAGCTATATCACAATCATGATTAGCATCGGCCTCCGTTCAAGGTTGTAGCCATGAATCATCCAATATGCGGTGTTGCACAATACTCTCGTATTTATCAGTGTCAGGTTCAGTACGTATAATTTCGATTTGAATTCTTTCTAGACAACTCAAATACAACTTTCTTCTTCTACTTCGAGACTGAGATCCGCCTTGCTATATTCGCATTTCGCAGCATCCTACACCTGTCAACCACAATATCCCGCAGCCAAAATCCACCAGTTTGACAATACCGCGCCTACAGCTTGAAGCTTGACGAAAGACGAACAATCGAATTGACTTGAATTTGCGTTCGGTCGGGCGTCTAAAGTACGGTGCCCAGCCTACGAAACGATGCAAACGGCGAGGGAATAAAATGCACAGCGAAGTCCATACGAAAACGACAGCAATCAAAAAAGCGCACAAAGCGAGATGAGGCGGGGGGAGACAGGAGAATGAAAGGGAAAAGCATAAATCAGCAACTACGCTCGAGGCTACTTGGGGGACACAGGCGGAGAAGAAGAGGAATACAGCAGCGGGACGGCGAGTGCTGCTCCTAGAACGAGCAGCGCAAGGCCGGCCGAGAGAGCACGAGAGCCGAGCGTCGGTGGTGGTTTAGATGAAGGTGTAGACAATGAGGACTTTTTGGACGTCCGATGCGATGCAGTATAGGAAGACGAGAAAACGGGCGCCGAAGGGAAGAGTTGTACGTACCCGATGGATTTGAGGCCGTGTACACTAGACACATGGGTAGATCAGTAAAATGAATGCAGAGAGGAGGAATTATGGAAAAGCATAAGTGAGACGCACTAGTAACCCTCGAGATTTC